>NC_081353.1:33923716-34143943 GCF_029784015.1 Lycium ferocissimum | reverse complement strand
CCGAGTCACTATCCCTCCCTTTCAAGGGGGCATGGACAAGTTAAATCTTGTTTTTGACTTGATATTCTTGAGCCCTTCCTAATCTTTGGGGGTTGTTTGTTTGTTTTTTTAGGCATATGCCCTTTTTCCCCCTTTTTATCATCGGTTTCCTTGTTTGGTTTCAGCTTTCCTTTTAAAAGATTTTTTCTTGACATGTGTCTCTTTTTCCCCCCTCGTTTTTTATCTTTTCTTTTTTTTGACTACCCTTTCTCCTCCTTCAGGTGGTTTTGTCCTTCCCATAGTTCTTCCTTTTTTTTAAGTTTTTTTCCCTTTTCAAGGATATCCAATGATCTTATAACAATCATTCTTTGTATGGATTTCTCATATGGCGCTTCACAATACATGGAGCTCCCTTGTAGTTATCATTCCTCTTAACCCGCGTTGCTATTGGATTAGATTTCATTGTTTACGTTTACTTTCATCTTGCACAATCAAGGCATAAGCCTGATTCACAGTTAGTGCATTAGACTTAATCGCATCTTCTTACCTCTTTGGCTCGATCATATGACTCATAAGCCACTCAAACCGCATTAATCTTTCTTGCGTGCGGTGCCAATGTAGTCTTGAACTTTGGACAACCACGATTTGGAGAAGGAGCTATCAAATCAGACTCATTCCACAGTACCTTCAACTTAGAAAAATACACGGACACTGGATTAGTTCCTTGTTTAAGACTCGCAATTGTTGTGTGCACTTGAAAAATTCTCACACGATTCACTTTATCAAAACTTTCTTTCAAATCTTCCCAAACGAAATGCGCATCTGATGCATAAACAATACCCGGCGAGTAGATTTTCCGATACATCGTGTTCTTGATCCGAAAGGACAATCGTATTATCTACTCACGTTGTTCGTAGACGATTATCAAATGACTCCTTTGTGCCGGTCATCATAAACCTAGCTTTTTCTTAGCTAAGAGAGAAATTCGCATGGCTCCGACTCCATCTTCCATAGTTTTCCGATCCGGAGAAGTTTGTCGGTGCGAACACATCCCGATGTATCGGTGGATGCACATACAAGGGATGACTCATGTTCTCATTACATTCCACTCGATGATTGTGATTGCAGAGAATCAGTGGTTCGATTTTGATTGTTAGTCATTGTTCTTCAATTGTTCTCCAAGATTCTTCAACCTTGAGCTTCAGTCGTCGATTCTAGGGTTTCGCAACCTGCTCTGATACCATGTTCGATTGAGAGAATTAAGATGTATGATTGATAGAGTTGAGAGGGAATTGGGAATTTTCTGGTTCCATTTTCATTCAACTGAAGAGAGAGAAGAAGGAATACACTACATATACTTGTCTAATTAACTTAACAAACTAACTAACTACTAATTAATGTGGGACCACTAATAACTAACTACCACCTAATTACATCATTAGACTAGCATGTGGATGGCACGTGATTACTTCCAATAGATACACTGTTGTTTTTGGCTTCACATTTGCTTTCGCTATTAAGGCATTCAACTTCTAGACGAGATAAAAAGACGTTACCTGTTGAAGAAGAGATTGATGAGTAGTGAAGGCAAGGTGTGAAGCATTGTCTCCACTCTTTGTGAAATGGGAAAGACACAGTCAGTATGGGAAGACAAAAATAACGATAAAGTTTACTCCTTTTGTTTCATTTAATATGAGGCTATTTCTATGTGGAAAGTCGAAGAGGTTTTTCTTGATAATGTTTTTTCAAATACTTGTCAAATAGTTTGAACCATAAATTACGGTGCGTTATAATCATAATCATAATCATCTATCTAGACATATTAAAAAGCGCAATTTAATAATTTTTGCTAAATGTTGAACGGACAAAAATATCTCTAAATGCTGATCACTCTTTATATCCCTAAGATTAAAATTCTTACTTAATAATTAATAGGGACAAAATTGTAATATTTCCTATCCAATTATTAAGACTTTGAGATCCGATATTTGGCCTAAAATTGCATATATTTATTCATTGTTGTCTCACATTTTAATACTTTTAATCGTCTTTTGAGTATCAATTATAATTGTTTTAGCAGAATGTTATATTTTTAATGTGTAGGAATAACATCATGTAAAGACGTCGTTAAAGTGAAGATATTTGGAACTAAAACTGGGAGATAAACGAGTAGGGAAACCATCACCATTGAGAACAAAGAAATTATTACGTGAGATGAGATACAGACAGCAATATGCGATGGGAGTTCAGCTATATGCATGAAGGCATAAAATGCAATTGAAAGTTAAAATTGAATACCTGGCAGAAACTAAATGGAATGCATAGATGAAGTGTATTACCTGGAAGCTAAGTGCAAGACATCAATTAAATGGGCTAATGATCGGTAGACTATTATTTGATGATTAAAGAGTTAAAAGTTGCAAAAGAAGTGGTGAAAGAATGAATGAGTAAATCATGCACTGGCAGATTGACGTCCCTGAAAAATCCTCCTGGTGCGTCGCACAGGCGTGCCCAAGGCGTAAGCGCGTCTGTGCTTATATTTTCGGGTAAATGTTTTCTCTTCTCCGATTTGGATTTGGTTTTTTAAAGCACAGGCTTTTTAGTACCCTATAAATACATATTCTACACGATTTTTACATAACTTTGGATCGCTTGAAACCCTTAGTTCAGAACTTTGGACCTAGAGAAAATTTGGAGCCGCTCGGAAGCCGGAGTTACAGGGTTTTATCTTCTCTTCGCTGTATTACTCGTTTTTGACGTTTTTATTCGGATGATTTGTTGTTTTTCCTCCATGTCTATGTGGAGCTAAACTCTTTAGTTCTAGGGCTTTGACATAAACATGAAAGTTGACGTTTGATCATCGTTTCTATCTATTAAATTTTCATATTTTTTAGTTGCTTATTTATTCTTGTGCTTAATTGTTTAGTTACTTGATCACTAATTAGACACTATCTGTGGTGCGTGAATTAGACTTGAGAGAGGGAATTCACATACGTAATAAGAATAAATAGAGTTTGTTCGATTTAATCGTTTCGCTATTGAGGATAGAGATATATCCTTTAGCCCTACTTAATTGAATATGGAAAAATAAATGCGTTCTTGTTACCTCGACGACCATAGAGATATAGGCGTTATAGTAGCATCTACGGGCTTGTGAGTAGTTCGAGAGAATATCATAAAGTTACAATTAACCGAAGTCACAAGCTAATGTAACATGGGTAGAACGATTTGAAAACTCAACTGGATTGTTAATGATCATAGCCCTAGATCTATCTCTTCTCCAACAAAAATCTGCTCTTTCTTGGTTGAAGTTCATTATTTATTTTTATTTAGTTTATAAATAAAAATTTGGATTTTTTTTTTTAGTTAATTAGCATCAGTTTAATTTAGTAAATAGTTAATCATAAGTCTCTGTGAGTACGATATCTGGACTTTAAAATCCTATATTACTTGTTCGACTGCGTATACTTGTGTGTGCGTTTGGGAGCAACAAGATGAATTATAATTTGTCACTTCGGATTCATCACTCTAATTTAACTTGGATAATAATTACGCAATCTGTTTCCCTCTGTAAGAGTATGTTGGTGTCGGGTAGTTAAAGTCCATGTCGGAAACCTATCATAATTGTCTTCTTAAGTCCTCTATATATTATATAATAGTCAATAGGTTTATTCCATGAAAGTTTATCTCTATAGTAGTTTGAAATGCACCACCCCATGTACTATTGAAATTCTTTTTTTGTGTGTGCTTATCGTCTTGGTGTTATTAAATAAATATCAATTATATTTCTTTTCTTTTTTTCCTATAAGTTATATAACAAAAAAACTTTGAAATTTCGATGTTCGAACTCACACCGAAAATTAAGCAATATGACCCTTCTATTTTTGAACTTGCTACATAAAATAAACGAAAAGAATAATATATTATGCTCATACATAATGTAAGAAAAACTTATTTTATGACTTCTCAAATAGTAAAATAACCACAGAAATTGAAACAAAAGGAGTGCCTTTTTTCTTTTTCCTTTTTTTTTTGGGGGGTCTTTTTACCTTGTTTTAAGCTTGGAAACCTCCGAGAATTAACATCATCTACAACAACAATAAAGCATGATTGCTTTGGACTAAATATATAGTCCAAACCGACCCGCCAGAAACTTTGTCAGAATGTTTATAAGATTTTCTTCGTTATGTTTGATAAGTTATGGATTATCATAATAAAGAAAAAAAGATTTATTAGTTTTGTTTAGTAATTAACCAACTTATATGAAATAAACAAAGAAATTAAAATTGTGGAATTCTCACGATTGCCCTTATTTTGGGGTGGTCTTTTGATTTTTGCCTCTCAAATCACTGATCTTTAATTTTTTCCCTTCGCCACTTTAAGTAATAAAAAAGTGGTCGAAAATATTCCTGAAATTCTAGGCTCTATGTAAAGTATGCCTTGTCCGGCATAGTTCTGTAGAAATTAAGTTATCCTACAGAACTATGCCACAAGGCATCGTTATACATAGAAATTATGCTTTGTCCGGCATGATTTTATAAAAATTAAGTTACACTACAAAACTATGTTGGAAAAGGGACTACATAGAAACTATGCATTACTACAGAACTATGCCTTAAGGCACACTTTTGCCCGAATAGGCATAGTTTGCTATGAAATCTTGTCTTGCGAATTTTATTTTATTTTGTTTTTACATCTGCTGGGGTTCAAACCCGAAACTCTCGTTTCATAGACCAGTGAATAAGGATAATTTGACCCACAAATTTTTATTAAAAAAGAAGTATGGCAAAAAAATTAAAGACTACCGATTTGAGGGGAAAAATTAAAGACCAATCCATATGAAGGGAAATTAGCGCAATTTTTTAATTAAAACTTAGTAAGAGTTGGGTTGGTTAGGCTATGACTCATTGTTTAGCACATCTCAGCCCAAATAATCTTTTAGGGTTAAAGATCCGCTCATTTAATAAGCTCAACTCATTTTGGGCAGCCCGTTTATTTGACACTCTACTCCTAGGGGTAACTAGGGCAAATAGCTACTTTTAAGTCCTTAAGTTTAATAAGGTCATTATGTGATTTCAAATTCCTAGTGAAACTCCATGACAATGTCATGAAATTTAAAATTACATACATTGGCTATTCTTTAAAGAAAAGCTAAAATTGCCAATGGACGCTATTTCCGGAAAAAAAAAATGTGAGAGTCTCCTTAAATGCTAGCGTTTAATTTTCATTTTTACACGGATTTTATTTTTTTTGCCCCTCAAGCTAGCTGATCTTTTATTTTTTTTCCCAGTAGCCTAAAAAGTGACAGAAAATATCACGAGGTTACCGGGTTGGCCGTTAAACTAAAAAAAAAGTTCACAAAGCAAGGTTTCGCGAAAGTTAGACCTTATAAGACATAACTTCTTTAGTTATATGCTATGCCTAAGGGCTAAAGTTATGCCTTAAGGCATAACTTCTTTATAGAAACTATGTTTTAAGGCATAACTTGCCTTAATTTTTTTTAACTCTTGTTGGGATTCTACTGAAGTTAAGGCCTAAGGCCTAACGTTTGCCGAATAAAGCCTAATTTGCTACAAAATTAATTTTTTTTTATACTCTGCTGGGGTTTGAACCCAAAATCTTAGGGGTATTTTCGAGTATTTTGAGCCACTTAAAGTGCCAAAGGGCAAAAGATTAAAGACCAGCAATTTGAGGGACAAAAATTAAAGACCACCCCGAATAAGGCATTTGTGCGAACGAACCGTTAACCTTTTACCTAATTATAAAAAAGGTGCAACAATAGTATTTCGCCCAACATTTCTTCTTTCTTCTCGCTTCTCCCTCTCTTATTTTCTTCCTTTGTGAATGTGACGTATAACATTGAAGATTCACTACTTATTAATGGTTCAAATTGAGTAGGTATTGTTGCATTGCGCTTATATTATCCATCTTTGATGATCTGATCTAATTTGGTTGGAGAAAAAAATGAAGAACATCACCGTTGGATTTTGATTTTTTTTTTTTTTTTGGTTTGGAAGAAGACAAAGTAGGTTTATTGACTTTAAAAGCTTTAAGTTGAATCCAACCATTGAATAAGTTGGATCCAACCATTGAATAAGTTGGATTCGATTTGGCTAATAGAGAAGCGATCCGACTAACCTCCCAATATGAGGAGTTCGAAAAGTCGGATCGCGAAGTACATTGTATGCGACTTTACGCATTTCTACAAGAGCGTGTTTTGAAAAATTTGCACAGAATGTTAGTGACTCGTTAGGCTTTGTTGCCAATTCTACAATTTGTTAGCTTGTGTCATAATTATGAAGATCTATCGGAAAATGGACTACAAATTCTAGTGACATATCGGGATTTTTAACAAGACAAGTTTTTTCCTTTAATTCGAAATTCATAGAATTTGGCCAAATTCTAACAATTCATCGGGATTTGGCTTGAAATCCTAACGATTATTATGACAAGGCAAGTTTTTGTCAATTTGAAATCTTAACGATTCGTCGAGTATTTTGCTACAAAATGCCGGCAACAAATCTATTTTTCAAAACTTTTCTTAAGGGGTCAAAACTTAAATGGTAGCAATGACAAGTTCTATCTGTGCAAATCACGAAGGCTGGTTAAAGGGCAATTTTGCGGGATTTCCCTTCGCTACGGGTGGTCTTTAAATTTTGCCTCTCAAATTGGTGGTCTTTAACTTTGCCCTTCGCTAAAAAGAAATTTCGTAGGCAAGTCATTCCATTTGCAAGTGCTCGCCTTAAGGCTCAAATTAAATCTACAAGCATTGCATTTGCAAAATTCTGCTGGCGAGTGCATTAATGCTTAATTTTTTTTTTTTTTTTTTTTGGTTCGGGGTTCGAACCCACAACTTCGGGGTATTAGGCGAAGGAAAAACCTTAAAGACCACCAATTTGAAGGGCAAAAATTAAAGACCACCCAAAATGAAGGACAATCCGCGCAAAAAAAGGCTGCTTAAACCCGTGCTGGACTGGGCTTCGATAGCATAAAAGCCTTCTCATTATACATCTCAACGTTTAGCAAATTAACACAGGTGACAAAAGCTCCAGTTTAGCCCTCATTTTCATCATGAAACTATAACGAATGTAAAAACAACTTCCATTCCATTATCATCATTAAGCTCCGGATAGAATTGCAATACAAAAATTTGGAAAAAAAAAATCAAACAAATACATATAAAAATGATACAACATGTGAAATATTGACTAAAGCAAGAAACTCTTATATTTGATAAATTAAAATCCAAGAAAGACTTAGAGCCATCCAAAAGAATTACCATACCAAAAACAATTTCACACTATCAATTTCCAAATAAAATCCTCACTTATTAAGCAACTTAACAACCTTGTAATTAAGGTAAATCAATTAATTTAGTGTCCACCACCACCAGCACCTTTACCTTCACCACCAAGCAAACCACCACCAATTCCAGTACCACCACTTGCATCACCAAGACTTCCACCCATACCCATTCCTCCACCAAATAAACCGTTACCGCCGCCACCTGAGCCGCCTGCACCGAGCATGCGCCGCCCGAACACGTCAGCAGAAACCATGATGCCACTTACTAGAACAATTAAGAGAACTAATCCAACAATACGAGCTGATGAGATACCCATTATATTATAACTTTAATATTGCACACTAAGAATATTTATGAAGAAGAGAAGGAATGACCAAATAATCAAGAAGCCGTTGAGATATTGTGTGAATTAATGCACTTCTCTTGGCAAGTATATATAGTGTTTAGATGGCTAGTTCCTTTTTAGTAGTCGACAAAAACAACATTTTAATATTGAACATGTGTTAGGAGCTGGTCTGAAATAATTATGCTATTGTTTATTAATTGTATGGTTTCTTCATGATGTTTGGCTATTATTTTTGTAAGTACGAAGTATTTCTTTTATATATGCTGATTTTGGAACCCGTGTGAAAGTTAGTTTAAGGTTATAAAAAGCGATCAAGGATCTCCAAGCAATCATATTAGGTGATTTCAAACAAAATTATATGTAAAGTGTGGCTTCCCACGAACTATGCAAATAAAAAGGGTTGTATTTGCCAGCAATTGTATTTGTCAATTAGATGATTTCCTGAAGATTGTGATCAAATTTCAACTGATATTGTCATCCTCACAAGTTTAAAAATGAAGTACTTCCTTTGTCCCAATGCCATACTTTATTTTTTAGTTTATAAAAAAAAAAAAAAGAAAAAAAAAAAGGTCATACTTCCTTGTTTAGAAGGCAGGCCGGTGCACAAAGCATCTCGTGTTAGCAGGGTTCGGGGAAGGGCGCCGCTCAGGAAGTGCGATGTAAACTGACTAACCTGCAAGCATTAGTGGGTACATTTTACAGTTCTTCCACGACTCAAACCGTGACCTATGGGTCACACCGGTTTTCAACTTTAGTCTTTCCGAGGCTCCCTTCATACTTCCTCATTTAGAAATAATTTAATTTTAAGCTTCACATTTTACTCTTAGTAAGGTTATTTATAGTAACACAATATGTCTATGGCTTGTTTTAGACTACAAATTTAAAAATTCTTATTTCCTTCTTAACTATTATTCTCAGTCAAACACCGATCCATAAATTGGAATGAAAAAAAATATAATCACAGTAGATCTGTAGATGTTTATGCAATGAAAAGTTAAGGATCAAAGCTGTGCGGTTGGTTTAATTGAAGGTCATACATACCAAGTCTAATAAAAGGGGTAAAAAGCAGAATAAAGTTAATCTTGTTCCCAAATACAAACAGACTGTTGTCAAATCTAACAAACTGTTAAGTGCATGTATAGTTCATGGAAAGCCACCACTAGTACCAAGTATGATTATTTAATTCTATAATGATCTCGCTTCCCAACCATCATCTAATTCTTAACGAATCAAAAGAGAAACTAGAAGAAAAAGATTATCGATAAGGGATGTCTGCCAAAGATCATGGAGTAATCTCATATTCTTATATTTCTATGACCCATCACAATGGAATAATAATTATTTATTCAGGCTTCCTTAACACATGCTCATTATAATATGCTGTTGTTAGTCATCTAAACACTATATATACTTGCCCAGAGAAAAGCATTATCGTATCTCCACGCCTAGCTTCTTCACTATTTAGTCATTTTCTTATCTTCTCTTCTTCATATACAATTTTTTTCGTCCACATTTAATTTAAAGTTGTAATATATATAATGGGAATATCAGCTCGTATTGTTGGAATTGTTCTCTTGATTGTTCTTGCAAGTGGCATCGTGGTTTCTGCTGATGTGTTAGGGAGGCGCATGCTCGGTGCAGGCGGCTCGGGTGGCGGTGGCGGCAGCTTAGGTGGCATGGGAATGGGTATGGGTGGAAGTCTTGGTGGTGCAAGTGGTGGCACTGGACTTGGTGGTGGTTTGCTTGGTGGTGAAGGTGGCGGTGTAGGTGGTGGTGGACACTAAATATATGTTTGACCTTAGTTACAAGGTTGTTACGTTGCTTAATAATAAGTTAAAGTTTTTATTTGGAATTGGAGATGCATGGGGTGTGAAATTGTGTTTCTTTTGGATTGGCTCTAATTCTTTCTTGAATTTTGATTCATCAAAGATAAAAAGAGCTTCTTGCTTTGGTTCAATCTTTCACATGTTGTATCATCATTTTTATATGTCATTGTTTGATTTATTCTTTCCAAAAATGATTATTGTAATTGTATTCGGGGGTTAATGATTATAATGGAGTATGGATTCACAGTCGTTATAATTTCATGATGAAAGTGAGGGCCAAATTCCTATGAACAGCTAAGATTTTAAATTGACGGGTAAACTTTACTTTGTTATAATAACCATCAGGATTAGACCAAATTCTAGATAAATTGATGGCAAAACTTGTTTTTTTTTTAAAAAAAAAAACTCCGGATGAGTCACCAGGATTTGTGGTTAATCATGTTTTTTTTTTTTTTTTTAATTTTTTTTTCAATTACATAGGGGGTAGGGGAAGGGGAAATGGGAAAAGTGATTACAACGTGGGGATTCGAATCCTCAATACAAGGTGAAAGTTTAGGTAGCAAACCAACTAATCTACTAAATCCCTACGTGGTTAATTATGTTGGCTTGCTAGATTAACACCATATATATTAACAAATGGTCAGAACTGACGACAAAATTCTAACATGTTTTAGCAACACATTGACGTGTTTTAGCAACACATTTCTTACTTTAGAATTGGTCCAGATTAACTCCAAATTTAATATACAGTCTTCGAATACCAATCCTAACAATTTTCAATAGATAGATTCAACTTGAAAGCTTCAAAAACTTATTAGATCCATTTTGTCTTCAAAAAAAAAAAAAAAAAAAAAAAAAGAAAGAATCAAGCTCAACAAAATTCAATAAAAGTGTTCTTCAATTTTTTCAGGTAAATTAATACAAATTATTAAGGATAGACAATATAACCTCAATGAAAACAATACCTACTCAATTCGGATCATAAATAAATACTGAGTCATCAATTTTCTACATCACATTAATCGAGTAGAAGAAGATGGAGAATAAAGAAGGATGAGAATTGAGAAGGCGAAGCAGAAGAAAGAAGAGAAATTCCAGCGAAATACTATTTTTGCACCTTTTTTTAATAGGATAAAAAATTAAACACTGATTTTTAAGGAGGCTCTCCCGTGAATTTTTATGGAAACATCGTTCATTAGCCAATCTTTAGCTTTATCTTTGAAAAGTAATCAATATGATGAAATTTTAAATTTCATAAGTGAAATTCATAACAATGCCTTAAAGTTTCTAAAGTTTTACTTGTGAAATTTGAAATTTTATGATAATAACTATTTTTAGATTACAAGGATTGAAAAGTAGTTATTTGTGAATTTTAACGCTTCTAATTAGAGGTGTCAAAGGGTGGGGATAAAATGAGTGGAATTCATAAATTTGCGGATTAAGGGTCGTCTCAACAAGATTGGGGACCTAAAGCCAACTTTCAGAGAGAGACCCAATTTATTTATTTTTTAAAATGGAAAGATCGTTACATATATTTTTATTTAAAGTCTACTTTTCTTGTTTTTTCTAGATGCAAAGCCATTAATTATTGTTTTATAATCGTCAAGAACAATCCAAAGTTGTTAAAAAAAATCCCAAATCAATTTATTCTAAAAGAAATTCAATTGACAATATAGCTAATTAATCACGTGACTAGAAAAATTTATTCTCTTTATAAATATATATATAGCTATTTATTAATTCGAATTTCAAGAGTCAAACATCTTTATATTTATCGTGAATTCGAACATACATTAATCTTTAACTTCTTTGTTAAAACAATTTACATATTTAGAAATTACATAAATGTATTATAAGTCACGATAATTTTTTAAAAAATTATCCATAAAACTTAATAAAAAATGGTGGCCCAAAGCCATTGCCTTAGTGGCTTTGGCCTTGAGCCGGCCCTAAGCAAATTATTAACTAGCCCAAAAATTATCTAGACTAAGATGGGTTAGGTCAAGATGAGATAGATCAATTGGAGCTGCATCTTTTTAGATGAACTGAATTAATTAAGCGAGTTAAATTGGGCAGAGTTAATAAATAATAGGATCATTAATTTGTCCAAACTTAAATGGATTTAGCAAGTCATATTTTCATGAACTAATTTTACTACCCTATTTCTAATTTCTTTTAAAGCAACCTAGGTCCAAAACAATCGTCCACATATATTTTCACAATCTAAAGGACAAGACAAAAAAAGTAGATCACTAATATTCAAGAAGAAACACGTTCATCAAATCAAGATCTCTGATTAAAGATGATGAAATATTCATATTCCATCATAACCTGTAACCTTTAGTAGTCTATCGGACTGTTTTGTAACCCGGCCGATAACTATAGTGGTTTTATATTGGAAAATTCTTGGTTGTAGCTTCTTTTATTACCTATTTATTCATAATAACTGCCCTTTCATTTAATTATTATTAATAGCTAATTAACTTTTCTAAATTACAATTGGTAGCTATATCAAAAATACATACCCAAATACATTTATCTTTCTCTATTTCCACACACTACTCATTTCAGATTTTTCATTTTCTCAAAATCCTAAAATACTTTTTCTCTCCCCTTCTCTCATCTGCGCCGCCATAACCACCATCACCATGGCCTGCGCCACCGCCGCCCCACCATAACAATATTTCATTCAGATTATACCAGATTTACCCACAAAAAACCCTAAAAGAATGAAAACTTTAGGGTTTTCTTATAGAAGATGATGTGATGATGATTAATAAAACTAGGGTTTAGATGATTTTTGTGTGATAGTAGTTGTAGTTGTACGATTTTTTATGTAGATGATGATGATGACAATCAGATCTGTGGTGACAGCTTGGATTGCGGCGACGACTTTATTGCGGTCAATTTTACTGCGGCGGCGACTTGTATGGTGGCAGCGAAGGCGACGGTGGTGTCACTGTCGTGTTTCAGATATGACCGGAAAATGGCTCAGATCTAGCTGGCTCAGATCTGTGGATTTGAGTGTTTTTTGTATTTTTTGAGTGTATTTGTTAACAATGTATTTGGCTGAATATATGAACAATGTATTTAGCTCAAATATGGCCGGAAAATGACTTAAATCTGCGGATTTGAGTGTTTTTTTGTATTTTTTGAGTGTTTTTGCTAATAGCGTATTTGGCTGAATATATGAACAGTGTATTTGGCTGAATATATGAACATATGTATTTGGTTGAATATATGAACAGTGTTTTCAAATACACGGAAATTTAAATGTATTTGGCTTCATATGTAATTTGACTGTACACAATGTATTTGACATTTTGTTGAAATCCATTCAAATACATTGAATATATGAACAGTGTTTTCAAATACACAGATTTTTTAATGTATTTGGCTTCATATGTAGTTTGAATGTACACAATGTATTTGAACTTTTGTTGAAATGGCATCAAATACAACGAAAACCCATAAATGTAGCTACAGAATCAATATGTTTTTGAAAACAAACAAATATACCCGTTAAAATACATATGTTCATTAAATAGTAACTATGGTTGATAATATTGAAAAAGTAGCTACTAAAGGTAAGGACCTACTAAAGGGTAGCTATTCATGTAAGTTTACCTTTTATATAAATAAATTGTTGTCAAATAGTATAGTTCATGGAAAGCCACTAAGAAAAGTACCATACATATATGTATATATATATATATATATATATATATATATATATATATATATATATATATATATGTATATTACAATCGTGCTTTGCTTAATTCCTAATGATGATCATCCTTTCCAAATTCTAATCATTAACAATAGATTAATGAATCCTAATCCAATGTCGAACAAAAAATATTTGCCTAAGAACATGGAAGTAATCTGAGATTCTTGATCATTCAAATTGGTACGATATATTTATTTCACACCGCCTAAAACATGCTCAATATTAAAATGCTATTGTCAGTCGATTACTAAATAAAAAATAGACCAATTTAATACTATATATACTTGCCCAGATAAGTGTATTCTCATATATCTCAAGGGTTCTTGACTATTTTGCTCTTTTTTCCCTTCTCTTCCTCATAGATATTACAGTATATATTTTTGGTCCACGTTTAATTTAAAGTCAGAATATAATGGGTATCTCATCAGCTCGTATTATTGGATTAGTTCTCTTAATTGTTCTAGTAAGTGGCATCGTGGTTTCTGCTGACGTGTTAGGGCGGCGCATGCTCGGTGCAGGCGGGTCAGGTGGCGGTGGTAGCGGTTTATTTGGCGGAGGAATGGGTATGGGTGGAAGTCTTGGTGATGCAAGTGGTGGTACTGGAATTGGTGGAGGATTGCTTGGTGGTGAAGGTAAAGGCACTGGTGGTGGACACTAAATTAATTTACTCTTCTCCGAACCTCGCGCACAGCAGAAGCATAGTGCACCGATCTGCCTTTTTACCTTATATGCATTTTTTTTTAACCGGAGATGGAGTTTGGCATGTTTCTTTTGAATTAGCCCTTTCTTTTTGGATTTTGATTCAAAGAAGAGCTTATAGTTTGGAGTATGTTGTATTTGTGTGGTTTCATTAATGAATTACTTTTACGTTGCTTTTGATTTGATCATGGTGAAACTGATTGTAAAAGATAAGAAATTGATATAAAAGATGTTTAATTTTCACCTGAGAGTTATGCAGGATATGATAAAATTATCTCAAATGAATTCTCTTATTTTATAAGTATGACCGTATGTTCATCCTAAAATTTGCATCTTTATAATACTTATCTTGTAAATGTAATATATGTTATCAAGACATTAATATATGAAAGCATTAACAACGAAAAGAAACAACGTCCAATTTTACGTGAAAAATTCTCAACGACCATCATCAATTCTTATTATTTCTTAGCGAAAGATGATTACAAGATATATATGCAGAAAAGTAATATATATATTTATATAGGTTGCGAAAAGACCCTAATCCCGAATTACTTAGGGTGTCCTTCAAGCTATTTAATAGGAAACGGACTACATCTACAAGTGTCCTCCATGCTATTTTGCCAGCCAGTTTTCTAGATATAGAACACGAATTCTCTCGGTTATTTCCACCCTTTTGATCAGATCTGTCTGTTTCCTTAGGGCTCAGTACATTAGCAAGACTATCATATTTCGTCCATCACAGGGGACTGGAGCCCCTTGCAAACCTGCTGTAAGGCCTACAAACTAAACATTTTAGACTAGCAATCAAATATTCACTTCCATATAGTATATAATAGTGTTAGTCTTAAAAGTAGTAACTATTTTAGTAAAATTTACCAATCACTTTTAGTAGCACTAATATTTAAAGGTGAATTAAATACTTATCTTCCCTATACAATCTAAATCTCAAGCAAAGACTAAGATCATGAATAGTACTATATTAGCTAATATAAGGACAATACACTCCACTTGAGTTGTGTGTTTATGTTGTACGTGAAAAATAATACTATTTATTTATAAAAGATTTACAACACATAATATCACGAGTAACATTTGCATTGCATAACAAGACGAAGTATTCGATTTTGAAATACAAAAATTATATTGTCAATTGAATCATACTATAGAATTGTCAATTAATCTACTCAACGAATAATACTTTATATAAAATGTAACTTCTCATATATAAACTAAACTCTTCAACAAGACCCCGCTTACCAACCATAAACTCCAAATCACAAACCTTTCGATCTGCATACTCTTTTGCTTACTCTGAGCTGTGAGAAGTCTCTCCGGAATCAACTTGAGTGTTATGAAATTTAACAGAGCAGATCTCTGAAATTATCATAAAATAAAATAAAATAAAAAAAGGTTAATAAGAGAGGCGCGTGGTCTGAGAGTGTGAACGCGTGAAGCAGAGTTTTCAATACTGGAATTTGGAAGTATACATAATAAGCTTAAACTTTTATTTCCACGTAGTCATTATAGGAGGAATCCAATGTTTCACTGTTTGGGGAGTTAAATTAAACCTACAAGTATCACGAGTCAAAAGCAATAGTTACCTACAAATATCACGAGTTAAAAGCCAAGTGGACGAGAAATATCATCAATTGTAAACTTTTTTTGATTCTAATTGGTCATAAATAAATTTTGAGACGGCTATGAAAGGCTTAAACCTCATTAAGGCAAGTGTTTAAATTGGTGAATACTTTTCCACACCGGATATTTATTTTTTATATTAAATAGATCAATTTAATTTATCGTGATTAAGTAATAAAGAATTGAAAATATAAATTAATTGATTATAATTAATTAAATATTAAAAGTCTATATGAAAATACATGACATGTATTTATTGATTTGATATGAACACTCAGTATAAATAAGTTTTTACGGTCTAAATGGATGGAACATTTATTATGTGTTCCTTCCGTCCCATTTTCGTTCATCATTTATCATTCTTGTTTGAGGAGTAATTCAAATGATGAAATGATGATTTCACTCACAAATTTTGAACTTTTTTTCCAAGTGAAACCGTGTTTTCTCTTTGTTTAACCATTTAATTCCAAAATCGACTGCCCAACTAATTCGAATTTGCATTGGTAGGTCCAGTAAAAAAAGTAAAGAGCTCTCTACCAAAAAAAATTCAATCACAACATTCGAAACCTTAATTTTTTGGTTAAGAATGGATGGAGCCCAATCATCATTCCACACACCTTGGTGTAATTGACTCATATGCAAATATAGAATATTTTTTCAACTGCATACATATTTTTTCAACTACTATCAAATAATGTCCAAATGCCTATGGTGTATGCCAGTGCCTAATGATCACATAACAACACTATATACAGTTTTATACTTCTAATCAGCTCGTAGAGGGATCTTACAAGCTATATGTATGCTATAATTTGATCCTTTATAATTGATTTCAAGACTGGGATCTTTTAATATATATATACACCCATAAACATATTACGTAGAATGGGCACAACAAAATATAACTTGTAGATGCTCCAAAAAAGGTAATTGTTCTTTCTACTTTGACTGTTGAACTTAACCAAGGCTATTGTAAAACGTGAAAGATGTGAACATCTTGCGATAAGACACTGGCAGCAAAATGTCATTTGCTATGATGGTTAATTATTGCCTTCTGTTCACACATTCAAGCTACATTTTGTTTGGCAGTATGTTATGTTAGGATTACTAACTTATCCCTAAAAGCAAATTCAAAAAATTTATACTTCTCATTAATTATGAAAATAAGTGATGTTGAAAAATCCCAAAAAGTATGACATTAAAGTAATTTATTTCACTCGCAAAATGAATTTAACTCCAAAAGAATCTGAAATATATAGACTTCTTTCGGCAGCTATCCCAATAGAAAGGGAGGAACAAGAAGAGAGGACTATCATATTATAGCTGCGAAAAAAATTTGTTCCTTCAAATTAAGATGCACCCTAGCACAATACTACTTAAAGATGTCAAAAAGTTGTACCTTTTCCACTTTCAAGTAATGGTAATTCTAAAGAGTGAGTTGAGCGAGATCATACACAAAGACAACACTCGTATTTCGCTCTTCTTCCACAATATTTTTCACGTATAGCTTGATATCATAAATAAAAGAACGACTCGTGGTATTAGTTGACTTAAATGAGCTGGAGAATGAAGCAAGTTTCTATATTTATCACACGTAAAGCCACATCTACACTAAATTAGAGTCAGCGGTGGTACCCTAGGAAAGTAACATCTACTCATTGATTTTATATTAAATGAGCTATCACATCAACAAAAGAAAAATTAAGTTGATCACTTGTGTGTTGTTGTCCGTATTCATATGGATGGTTATTCATAATTCTTATTACATGCTTTCGTTTTTAAGTGATATATACCATATGTCTATATTTTTTTAATTCTCACTCGATATTTGATATTTGTATGGGGATCGATTAAATTTGAATTCGGGCAAAAAGGCTCTCTTTTTCTTCGCCGTTAAGATTTACATCCTTTAATATTTAGGAATATCATTGGATTAGACAGTGACAGTAGTTTACAACCATGCAATCATTATTGATTCTTATCTACACATAATAGATTTCTTAAAACACTCATTTCAATTGTGTTGATGGGTGTCCAATAGAGGCCAACTTTTACTTAATGATTGACGTATATGACAAAACGTTTTGTGTCACGTTATTATCCAAGTCCTTATGCAACTGCATGATCATTGTGATTAAATTATAATATTTTACTAATTGTTTTTCCTCGTCTCTTAATTCTTTCAAAATTTGTCATTTTTAATTAAGATTTCTTTCGCCCGAGACTTTCTTTGACGAAAGAAAGTTGTCATCCTTTTCGATGGATTTTTGAGAACGTTTCTGTTGATTTTAGTTCTGAAAACCTTTTTTTTTTTTTAATTGAGGAGACTGAAATAGAAATTATTAAAATTATTCTTAAGCAATAGAAATATTTAAAAATAAAATTAAGAATACCTGATTTAATATTAATTCCAAAAATAGGTTAAAACCATCAAAATCACAGTGACTATTATGCTTTATATCAAATCCTTTAATAATCTAATTAGCTTGAGCTTGAAATGTCTAAAAAGAAACTCAAAGAATTGAAGAAAATGTTACAAAGCCAAAGAGCTATAAACAAGGTCGATTCAAGTTGAAGTGAATTATACAAAATTAAGAAGTATGAAGTAATTGCAAATTTAATTATCTACAACTTTCAACCTTAATAACATCAATCATATTTTTAGAAAGTAGTATAATATTTTGAATTATGTGTGTAATGATTGGTAAAAGATTGACATGTCACGCCCCGAACAATGGCACGGCGTAATGGGCACTCGATGCTCGATCGCATGCGATCGAGCAAACCACGTATTGGCCGACTCAACATGGACATGAACTGATGCGAAATAAACTATAATCATGCATAAGTTAAGTAAAGCATGGGACCGTAAATCATAAGTCTGAAAATATCATAATATCATAATGCGAAATAGTCTGAATAAACATAATAATAATAAGCCAAAATGGCTAGACGACTCTGAAATATCAGACATAACATAACTGACTAGTCTATGAAACCTCTGACATGAATCTGACTACCAAACTATTTACCGGGACAAGGCCACTAAGGTGTGATATATAATATGACTTGTATGCAAACATAGAGACATGTAGGAGTTTCATGAAAATAAGCATAATAGTTCATATCTTGCATGTAAGAACCCATGGAATGCAAAGTATGGATTTTCATGGATTACGGACAGATTCTCAATAACCGAAAGGGAATATTAAGAACACGATAACGAAGTAATCATACAAACATGGTATATCATGGTACATGAACTTAGGGATATCATGAACATGGCTAAAACCATAGTTTTGGTGAACTCTTGTATAATCATGGAGGAACAAGGTGTGGGGAAGAACAATGATGTTCTCACACGTAGATACAAACCCTACATACCTGGTAATGCTCAAAAACTTGTATCAACAATCTGAACTTGAAGAAGAATCCCTAAAGCCTTAGTCTTGAATGCTTTAAATGGGGTTTCTTGAAAACCCTGGGTTAGGAATGATGAACTCTCATTAGATCACATAAATACATGTTAGAATTGACTTGGAATGATTGGAATAGGCTTAACTTGGTGTTTTGGATTGTTGGGAGGAGAAAACCTTCGTTCTAGGGCTTGGAGAATGTGAAAAGTGGAAAAAGAACTGAACATGACGTATTTATACTTAACTGAGTCGGAGAATTATATGGTCCAGTTATACGGTCCGTATTATGATATACGGTCCGTATAAACTGACCGTATTTAACAATGATTAGAAATTTCAGAAACTGGGATTTCCCAAATAAGTTTCACGGACCGAAAATATGGTCCGTACTTTATTATACGGTCACAAAGTACGGTTCGTATAACTTTATACAGTCCGTATTGAAGCATTTTAAAAACTTTGACAGAAACTAGAATTTTCCACCTACCTAACACGATCTGAAAGTACGGGCCGTATAATAATATACGGTCCGTATATCTGGACATAAAATGGAACTTTGCTGAACTAAGACGAATTTAATTTCAATACTTCCCGTCTGATTTTCTAAGTCCCAAATCATGAACATAGCTTTGTTTAAGATTGACAACAAATAATTAATAAGATTTCATTATCACCAATAATAATAACAAACTTATTTATACCAATAATAATAACAAAATTGTTTATACTAATACACGTAATATAAATTATTTTGAGGCCTTATTTCTGGGGGCCTAAAGTCACTGCTTTAGTGGCTTTAGGGTTGAGCCGCACCTAAACAATTACTACACCTCAGTCCCAAACAATTTGGGATCGGCTATATAAATCTCCACTTCTTTATTTAAGCTCATCTCATATCATCACCAACTAAAGACAAGTAAAAAAAAAAAAAAAAAAAAAGGTCCTATACAATTTTGCAATTATATATTTACCCTTCGTTAATAGTTGAGCATTCTTTGCGGGACGACGTCGGATTCAGCAGCAGACATGAATGTTTGCGGGACAGATGAAGACCTAGCAGCATCTTTCGGTGACGTTAAGGAGAGAATTTCCAAGATGCAACCTTCTGACAGAAATCAGAACTAGTCCATCTTAAAAATAAATAAAAAACCAATTGATTAAAGTTGCTAATTTGGACGATGTATATAGCAAATAAGTGCAAACTTTGAGCAACTTATAATTTTTGTCTCAGGAGTTATGTAACTGAATCAAGAAATATCATTAAAATGCTGGATCCTGGTGGATGCAAATACATCAGATTGCTTTAAAAAACGGTCAACATGTAGACAAGGCAGCAACATAATATCTGTATGGTATGCCTTTACACACCACACCATACATGAAAGCCAAGGCTTTTAGGAGAAGAGCCAAAAAAATTATTATTATAAAAAGGCATGCTAAGGCCTATCCCAACGAGGAGAGGATCCGACAATTAGGCCATAAAAAAGTGTTTTCTCTTCACATAAAACGCACCACAAGACAATACTACTTACTCAAATATATCAAAAAGCTACTAGATACAAGGAGCAACACTCGTATTTCATAAATAAAAGAATGACACATGAGATCTGTTGACTTAAATAAGTAATAGAAAGAAACAAATTTCAGTAACTATTAAGCGTGAATCCGCGTCTAAATCCGTGACAAATAAAATCTACTCATTGATTTTAAATTGAATGAGCGGTTGTCGTTAAAGTGATCGTCAACAAATTAAAAGAAAATTTTAATAAAAAGAAATTCGTAAAAATTATTAAAAAAAATAAAAAAAAAAAGAGGTGATAAATTGAAAAGAGCACATGCAATGCACATCCTGAGAACCTAGCTACCCTAAGGAAGATAACTCTCTGCTATTTTCACTCATGTAAATAGATACTAGAATTTTGATTATTATTAATAAAATAATTTCTTTTTCTGCTCATTTATTTCATCATAGAACTTCATTAACTTATATACTCAATTAGTATTTTATTTTTTTCATCTCGAGAATAATATTTATATGTTTATATGTAAATGTGTTATATGTTACCACTTACTGATAGTGATAGAGCCCGAGTTTTCACTAAGAGAAGTCAAAATATAAAGAAGTAAAGAGACGAAGATGTCAAAAGAAATTACACCAATTTGCCTCCATCAAGAAGAATTGAAGAATCACAACGGCTGCGGTAAACTTGTTTCTTGGAAGGAAAACCCATTAGAGATTCTGATGTGGAAATATTTGTTGATAATCAGAAGGCAAAAATGTATCTCAAACGACGTCAGATTCAGCAGCAGACATGAATGTTTGCATGTCAGATAGATGAAGACCTAGCAGCATCTTTCAGTAACGTTAAGGAGAGAATTTCTGATACGCAATCTTCAGGCAGAAATCGAAAATAGTCCATCGTAAGAAAAAAGCAATAGATTAAAGCTGCAGAATTTGGAAAATGTATATAGCAAATGAGTGCAAACTTTGAACAACTTATAACCTTTTTTGTCTTAGGAGTTACGTATAACTGAATCAAGAAATATCATTAAAATGTTGGATCCTAGTGGATGCAAATTCATCAGATTACTTTAGAGAACGGACAACATATAGACAACACAGAAACAGAATATATGTATGGTATGTCTGTAGACACCGCACCATACATGAAAGACAAGGCTTTTTGGAGAAGAACCAAAAAAAAAAATATTACTATAAAAAGGCATACAAAGCCCTATTCCAACGAGGAGAGGATACAACAATTATGCCATAACGATCAAAAAAGTGTTTTCCCTTCAGAGAAAATGCACCACACGACAAATACTACTTACTCAAATATACCAAAAAGCTACTTGATATAAGGAGCAACACTTGTATTATTCATAAATAAAAGAATGATACATCAGCTCTGTTGACTTAAATAAGTCGCCGTAAGAAACAAATTTTAGTAACTACTAAGCGTGAATCCGCATCTAAACAGAATTAAAGATAAAGTGCCACTCCGAGAAAAATAAAAACTACTCATTGATTTTAAATTGAATGAGCGGTTATCGTCAAGGTCATTGCTTATCGTTATACTTTTGGTGTAAATTTGCCCCTAATATAAACAAAAGAATAAAATAACCCAATTTTAATCAAAAATATTTAAAGAAATTCCTCCCAAACTCAATGAAAATAAAACATTTGACCCACAAAAAAATCAGAGATGCCCAAAATCAAGGAACAATATTTGATGATATCAGCAATCAATCCTTTGCAACCAAACAAATTTTAATTTCACCATCGCATCTTCACGTGCCGAGGGAGTCATGGGTGCTCGTCTCCCCGATTCAAGCTATCCTAAATATTAAAAAGAATAGAAAAAAAGAGGTGATAAAATTGAAAAGAGTATGTGCAATGTACGTGCCGAGAGCCCAGCTATCCTAAGGAAGACAACTCTATGCTATTTTCACACATGTAAATAGATATTCGAATTTTGATTATTATTAATAAAATAGGTTTTTTTGGAGGCGGCGGGGAATGAGTTCGAAGAGATGATGATTTATTTCATCATAGAACGTCATTAACTTATATACTCAATAGTATTTTAATTTTTTTGATCTCGAGAATAATATTTATTGTTTATATGTAAACGTGTTACATATATTAAAATGAAATAAAAAAATATCATGATTATAATGAAGTAAAATAAAAGACAAATGTTCATGTTGCAAGGATAATATAGACATTTAAAACAATTAATTGACATGTGAGAGCAGTATGACCTATTGTTCAAAATTGAGGGATCTAAGTAACTTTACTCAAAATTTTAGTTTAATAATATCAATATTATTTTACAAAATTGTATATAAATTTAAATACGCGTGCAAAAATTCGTAAGGAAAATATGTCAAACATTGTCGTACGTAGAGCTTATACAAAATACTACTTTTATTCGACAACAATTTCTTGATATGTATGTGGTGGTAAAAAGAAGGAGGCTAAAGTTTCTTAAAGATAGGCAAAAAATTTAAGACGCAAAGCATGTTCCTTTCGGATAAGACACACCATAGGACAATACTACTTAAATATATCAAAAATTTAACGCTTCTACTTACAAATAAAGATATTCTAAACAAAGACTTGAACAGGACCAGATATAAAGAGCAACACTCGTATTTAAATCTTCGTCCTCAGTCCTTTTTATATATTATTTTAATAAAATAAGGATAAGTTTTTTTTTTGCTCATTTATTTCATCATAGAACTTATTTAAAACTTATATACCTCAATAGTATTGGCAAAGAGAGTGTTAATTTTTTTGAGAGAGTGAGAAACATAAATAGGGAAACTTAATTTTTTTATTAAAAATCTGCATTTTATTAAAAATTTGAAAATAAATCTAGTCTTACATTTAGTTTTAAAAAAACAAATTTTCCACATGTTAAGAAAATAATTAATTTTTTCAAAATTTTATAAAAATTCAATTTTTTTCACATTTTGGCAAGAAAAAACATTTTTCCTATTTTATTTGAAAAATAAAAGTGTCCTAAGAAAATGAAATCAAGATTTTTTAAGACATTTTAAAAAAATAATCAAGTTTTCCATATTTTTAACAAATCCATTTTTCCATATTTAAAAAAAAAATCATTTTTCAGTTTTTTTTCTTTTTCAAAAACGGGTTTTAAAAAAAAACAAATTTTCAATTTTTTTTTTTAAAAAGGGTTTTAAAAATCCTTTTTTTTTTAAAAGAAAATTGTAGCTTTTTAATCCATGTTTTTAGTTTTTTTTTTTAAATGGGTTTAAAAAAAATCAAATTTTCAAATTAAAAAAAAAGACTGTTTTAAAACTCTTTTTTTTAATGAAAATTAGTTTTTTATTTTTATTTTTATTTTAAAAAAATTGACACGTAAATAAAAAAAAAAAAAAAAAAAAAAAAAGAAAACAAATAAATACACATGTGGCAAAGACTTGAACAGGACCAGATATAAAGAGCAATTACACTCATTTTTTAATAAGTTTAGTCCTCAGTCCTTTTTATATATAACTCGATTTCATAAATAAAATAACGTTCTAACTTTTAAGATTCTTATCCCATAAAATAACGATTCTTGATATCTGTTGACTTAAATGAGTCGAGAAATAAAACAAATTGCAGTAATTACTAAGCGTAAATCCGCATCTCAACGGAATCAAAAGTGAAAATATAAAATCTACTTAGAATTTTTATTAAATGTGCGGTTATGGTCAAGGCTATCATCAACACAAAATTTATAAGCGTTTGTTTGGCCATAAAGAATTTTCACACCTTTCCGATGATTTCCTGAACTCGACATTTTGTACCAACTCTGATATTGCACGCAGATTACTAGATAATGTTGGTATATCCATCTTAGGATTTCTGGATACAACGGTTCAAAGTAAAAGAATTAAGTAAAAAAACACATAAAAGTGAGTTAAGAACTATTCATCTCAGTCATGCAAAAGTGTATCAGAGTGACCAACACATAAAACTTAGAATTTCTCTGGCTTGAATTAGTCAGAGAAAGAAACAAATTTTAGCAATTACTAAGCGTAAATCCGCATCTCAACGACATTAAAGATAAGGGTGGTATACTCTGTGAAAGATAAAATCTACTCAGATTTTATACCAAATCAGTTGTTATCATCAACAAAACAAAAGAAAAATTTAGAGCTCATTCGACTATGGATAATTTTCATTTTTAATATAAAATTCTATTTGCAATCATATTTGGGCATTAAATTTTAACAATTTAGATAAAATCAACACATTAATTTTATATTAAATTAATGCCCGCGTCAACAAAAAATGAAATATTAAAAAGTTTGTAAAAAGATAAAATTTAAATTAAAAAAAAGGCGCTAAACTGAAAAGAAAGGACCATTGATAAAATTGTTATTATTTTAATAATATGCATTTTTGCGACATAAACGTGCAACCCACGTGCCGAGAGACCGATACGACTTAAATATATCAAAAAGCTAAGTTACTTGTCAAATTAGGATAACCCTATAGGAAGGGTTGAACTGGACCAAATATAAGGAGCAACGCTCGCATTTCACTCTTTTTCCTCATTTTTTCTTTTATATATAACTCGATTTAAATAACTAAGCATAAATCCGCATCTCAACAAAATTAAAGATAAGGATGGTACACTATGTGAAAATATAAAAACTACTCAGATTTTTTATTAAATGTGCGGTTATCGTCAAGGTTATCATCAACAAAAAACTTTATAAGAGTCTGTTTGGCCATGAATAATTTTCACTTTAACCTTTCCGATGATTCCTGAACTCGACATTTATTGGTAACTTGACATTTAGTGCTAACTCTGATATTACAAGCAGATTACTAGATCCAAGTTGATATAATATCCATCCTAGGATTTCTGGATACAACAATTCAAAGTAAAAGAATCAAGTAAAAACACATAAAAAATGAGTTAAGACCCATGTTATCTCAGTCATGCAAAAGTATAAGTAGATATATACATTCACGATTCTGACCCAATATCCTTCTGTTGCATATAAGTTTACTATTTGCCAACAACACCAAGTAGATACCAAATAGCTTGTAAGTCCGCATGCACTGTTGTGACTTATATCTCACCACTAATGAAATAAAGTTTTTGAGAATATGTAGATACTGCGCTGTGAAGAACCATATTTCAAACATCATGAAGATTGATTTATCTGAATCTCAAAGATTTTTCATTTGGTTTTCAGATTTGAATTGCATAAATAAGCATAATGCATGGGAGAACACAAATAATCATATCATTAAATTACCCATTACACTTTTGAAGTTAATGAATTAAAAAGGCATGGGGGTTATGAATATTAGTACAAATTGAATTACTTCATACTCTTAAATGCCTTTTTGAGTAATGAATGTGGACAATGACATTTTGGTTGAGAGATCTAATTTTCAGCAAATTTTTAAAGGGAAATATAAGAGGAAAATGTCAAAAAATTGAGAAAAAATATAAATAAAAATCCTAGCCTAAGGGTGGGAGGGGTGTGTGTGTGTGTACGCATACATACATATAGATGAGCTGTTATCGTCAAGGTTATCATCAACAAAAGAAATTTAATATAATGAAATTAGTTAAAAATAAAATTTTGAAAACAAAAAAATAAAGAAGTACTCCCTCCGTTTCAAAATGTTTGTCTGGTTTTGACTTAGCACGAAGTTTAAGAAAATAAAGAAGACTTTTGAATCTTGGTTTTGATTTTGATTTTTGAAGGCAGCTATATCCAATAAAAAGGGCGGAACAATGAGAGGGCCCGAGATAAACACAACCGCCCAAGTCAAAATTGTACTAATTATTATGATTTTGTTTTCATTAATATGAAGCTGATTATCAAAATCAAGGTGTATGTGTTGAGAGCCTAAGACCAAGAGGTGTCATGTTCAATTTCCATCTAAGTGTGGATTTGTATTCAGCATTTAAAGTTGGTATTTTCCTACTACTCCCTCAATCTCATTTTATATGATCAAAAAAGTATATTTCTTTCGGATAAGTCATGTCACACCATAGAACAATACTACTAAGTTATTTCTTCCCCTTTCAAGAAAGGATATCTCGAAAGAGTGAGTTGACCGACACCAAACATAAAGAGCAACACTCTATTTCACTCTTCGTCCCCCTTTCCTTTTTATAGACAACTCGATTTCATATATAAAACAATGATTCATGATTTATATTGACTTAATGAGTCAGAGAAAGAAACAAATTTCAGTAATTACTAAGTGTAAGCATCTCAACAAAATTAAAGATAAGAATGGTATACTCTATGAAAGATAAGATGTACTCAAATTTTATATTAAATGTGCCGTTCTCGTCAAGGTTATCATCAACAAAAATTTACAAGGGTCTGTTTGGCCATGAATAATTTTCACTTTTTTCGAATTTTATTCTGGAATCATGTTTGTACATAAACTTGTTTTAATTTAGATCAAATCTGCTCATCAAATTTACGGAATATATTAAATGAGCGGTTGTTGTCAAGGTTATCATCAACAAAAGAAAATTTTAGGGCTTGTTTAATTTGGCTATGGATAATTTTCACTTATTTCGAAATTTGATTCTGGAATCATGTTTGGACATAAATTTGTTATAATTTTTCAAAATTCAACTTGAAGTTGAATATTGGGATATTCAAGAATTCAAAAAACTCGATATAAACGTGCAACACGTGTGCTGAGAGACTACTACAACTTAAATATATCAAAAGGTTACTTCTTCTGATTTCAAATAAGGATAACTCTAAAGAAAGAGTTGAATGAGACCAAATATAAGGAGCAACACTCGTATTTCACTCTTCTTCCTCAGTCCTTTTTATATATAACTTGATTTCATAAATAAAAGAATGATTCATGAACAGAAAAAAATGAATGGTCACGACAACAAAAATGAAACGAGAAAAAAAATTCAGTAATTACTAAGCGTAAATCCTCATATAAACAGAATTAAAGATAAGGGAGGTACTCCCAGAGAAAATAAAATCTACACATATCATTGATGTTATATTAAATGAATGGTCACGACAACAAAAATATGATTTTCAAGATGAGTCGTTTTTATTTAATTATAAAGACAGGCAAAGCCCGAAAGACGTGGTCATTGTTGATAATCAGACGACAAAAATTGTCTCTCAAACGATGTCGGATTCAGCAGTAGACATGAATGTTTGCGGGACAGATGAAGAGTTAGCAACATATTTCAGTGACATTAAGGAGAATTTCCAAGATGCAACCTTCTGGCAGAAATCGGAAATAGTCCATCGTAAGAAAAAAGCAATAGATTAAAGCTGCTGAATTTGGACAATGTATATAGCAAATGAGTGCAAACATTGAACAACTTACAACTTTTTTACCTTAGGAGTTAAGTTCAACTGAGCCAAGAAATATCATTAAAATGTTGGATCCTCGTGGATGCAAATTAATCAGATTACTTTAACGAACGATCAATATGTAGACAACGCCGTAACATAATATCTGTTTGGTATGTCTTTAGACACCACACCATACATGAAAGACAAGGCATACCAAAAAAAAAAATACTAGTATAAAAAAGTGTTTTTTCTTTGGATAAGATGCACCACACGACAATACTACTCACTCAAATATATCAAAAAGCTACTAGATATAAGGAAAAATACCCGTATTTCATAAATAAAAGAATGATAGATGAGATCTATTGACTTTAATCAGTCACAGAAAGAAACAAATTTCAGTAGCTACTAAGCGTGAACAGAATTAAAGATAGGGATGCCACTGAGTAAAATATAAAATCTACTCATTGATTTTAAGTTGAATGAGCGGTAATCGTTAGGTGATCATCAATAAAAGAAAATTTTACTACAAGAAATTCGTAAAAAATAAAATATTAAAAAGAAAAGAAAAAAAGAGTTGATAAAATTGAAAAGAGCACGTGTAATGCACATGTCGACAGCCTAGCTATCCTAAGGAAGACAAGTCTCTCCTATTTTCACTCATGTAAAATAAAGGACCATTAATAAAATTGATATTATTTTATAATATTGCATATCATAAAATTCGATATAAACGTGCAACGCACGTGCTGACCACTGAGAAACTAGTACGACTTAAATATATTAAAAAAGTTACTTCTTCTACTTACAAATAAGGATAACTCCAAAGGAAAAGTAGAAGGAGACCAAATATAAGGAGCAACACCCTAGTTTCACTCTTCCTCCTCAGTCCTTTTTATGTATAATTAACTCGATTTCATAAAAAAAAAAGAATTATTTATGTTATTGTTGACTTAAGCGAGTCGGAGAAAGAAACAAATTTCAGTAATTACTAATTGTAAATCTGCATCTAATTAGAGATAAAGATAAGGGTGGTACAACAGGAGAAGATAAAATCTACTCATTGATGTTATATTAAATAAACGGTCACGATAACAAAGATATGATTTTCAAGATGACCCGACAATCATACCACGACGATTAAAAAAAAAAACATGTTCCTTTTAGATAAGACTCACCATAGGACAATACTACTTAAATATATCAAAAAGTTAACGCTTCTACTTACAGATAAGTCTAAACGAAGAGCTGAACGAGACCAACTATAAGGAGCAACACTCGTATTTCACTCTTCGTCCTCGGTCCTTTTTATATATAACTCGATTTCATAAATAAAAGAACGATTCATGATATCTGTTGACTTAAATGAGTCGTCAAAAGAAACAACTTTCAGTAATTACTAAGCGTAAATCCGCATCTCAGCGGAATTAAAGATAAGGATGATATACTCCGTGAAATATAAAATCTACTCAGATTTTATATGAAATGCGCGGTTATCGTCAAGGTTATCATCAACAAAACTTTATAATGGTCCGTTTGGCCATAGGAAATTTTCAATTTGACCTTCCCGGTGATTTTTTGAACTCGACATTTATTGCTAACTTGAAAATTATATGGACCTCATAGGTCCATATAAGATGTTATTGTTGTTGCTTTGTTTTTCTTTTACTGTAAAAACCTTTTAGCCCTTTAAGGGCCCACATGTCTTTCCTTACAGTAAACTCAATAATTAATTTTGACATGAAATCACATGCCACGTCTTAGAATGTTGTGTCTCGTGCTGTTTGCTTTGTACATTTAGAAAAATAAACATACAATTATTAATGCAAACGTATCTATTTTCGGCAAAACAATACTTTTAATTGACTATTGTAAAGACAAAAAATTGAAACATAGCAAATTTATATTATCAATTTAAAATTCATTAAAAAAAAATTATCCACCAATTTAAATATTTTCATTTGTGTTTGTGCACGTATACAACACGGGATTTTATAACTAGTAAAATTGAGAAAGAAGGAAGATATCATGAGATAATCAAAAGTACAAGGTCATAAGTCCCCACACCACCCTCTCCTTCCCTTACTTCAAAAAGGGTACTCCCATATATAAACCTCTTTATCTATCTTTCAACAAACAACAACTGCAAAATCCTTTATTTCTCTTAACCAACACAACTGAAAAAAAAAATCTTTCTTATTTCTCTTTCTAACCCATTCACCTATAACCTCCATGAAAACAACTTAACACAACAAAAAAGGGGACCAGAGAGAGAATAAAGAAAAGAAATGGCTAAGTACATGTGGAAGTCAAAAACTACTGGGGCGAAATCAGTTACAATCACCTATTTGTGGTGGGTTTATTTGAAATGGGGTCGGATTTTATCTGATCGAATTTAAATTTGTGAGAAATAAATATCCATCACCAAAATTAAATAAGATAGGTAAATATCAAAAAAGTACTCCCTTCGTTCAAGCTGAGAAAACTAACAGTTTTGACCCAACATTAAATAAGATAGGTAAATATCCAAAAAGTACTCCATTCGTTCACTTTTATTTGTTCATTATGAATTTTATATATCTCTTAAAAAATAATAAATAAAATGCATATTTTACCATGACGCACATATTAATTGATGAAAATCTATTTTTGAAATAAAAACAGTAAATCGGAGGAGATAATTCTCTCCGTCCCAAAAGAGTAGTTTGTCCCAAGAAAATAATAAATAAATATAAACATGTAATGTTTATTTTTATCATAATATTCAAAAGTGTTAATTGATGTCAAAAAATAATTATATTAAATTTAAAAAATGATTTGGAGCTTTTCGCTAAAAAAGTAATTTTTCCCCAAAAATATCTTTAGGAAAAATATACTTAGAAGCACTTTTTAAAAACTTAATCAAACACTAATTGCTGACAAAAGTGTTTTGCTATTAAATTTCTTAATTTCATATCAAGTCAAACTAATACTCTTTCTATTATAATAAGTGGTGTTTTTAGTTCATGCACATCCCTTAAAAAATTGTTCATTCCTAAAAAATTATGCGTATTTTTACTAACTTATCCTTAATTAGTGCCTAGAAAAAAAAGAGTTACTTAATGATTCCTTAATTAAATAAATAAGATAACTTTGAAAGAATAAGATTAATTTTTTATTAAAATCCTAGAATAACACTTATTTTAAAATAAAATAAAAAATTTAACATATTACTATTATATATAAGAGGGAATGTGAGGACTTTTGTAGTCCTCACAATAATTTCCCAAATTTTTAAAAACTTTGACATTAATTTTTATAATTTTATTTATTTAATATTTTTTTTTAATTTTATGAGACTTTTGATTTACAATAATTTTCAAATTTTTTAAAACTTTTTAATTAATTACTTTTAGGTCCTAATCTTATTTATTTATGTCAATTTTTTTGTTTTTGTTTTTAAAGTCTACTTTTGCTATCGTCAAGCTCATTTTTTTCTTCAAAAGTGTTTATTTTTATCGGAGGGGCGCTTCCTCCAAAGATTTTTTTCCATATCCTTATTTTAAAAACGTGAGTTGTTTTCTTAAAAGTTCATTAACTATGTATAGATTATTTAAATAAGTAACTTTTAGGGTTATAAGTAAAATCTATTTTTAAAGGAGTGAAAAAAAGCTTTTATATAACTACCTACGATGCGTATGTTGTTGTTGTTGTTTACCCTTAAACACTTTTTGAAAAGCACTTTGGGCCTCAAAAATATACTCACAATAAAATTTTTTAAAAACTTTTTAATTAATTACTTTTATGTTAACCTTATTTAAATAATAATTTTTTGACTTTTCAAAAAAAAAAGTGTTTTGCTATTAAATTTCTTAATTTCGTATCAAGTCAAACTAATACTCTCTCTATTTCATAATAAGTGGTGTTTTTAATTCATACACACCCCTTAAAAAATTACTCATACTTAGAAAATTATGCGTGTTTTTACTAACTTAATTCTTAATTAGTGCCTAGAAAAAAAAAGAGTACTTAATGATTCTTTAATTAAATAAATAAGATAACTTTAAAAGAATAAGGTTAATTTTTTATTAAAATCCTAGAATAACACTTATTTTAAAATAAAATAAAAAATTTAACATATCACTTATTATAAAACGGAGGGCGGATAATTTTTTTGGGACAGAAGGAGTACTACAATCATTTTTGGGACAGATGAAGTAAATATGACCCTTTTCCATTATATATATAATCCTTTACTAGCCTGTTTCTCTTTCTATCTTTCACTTTCTTTCAACAAACAACAACTGCAAAAAAATCCTTTCTCTCTCTTAACTTCTTAACCAACAACAACAACTGAAAACATCTTTCTATATTCTCTCTCTCTCTCTGTGAAGAAGAAAAGCTTAACAGAGCAGAAGAAAAAAAAGAAAGGGGACCAGAAAGAGAAAGAAAAAAAAGAAATGGGTAAGTACTTGAGGAAATCAGAAACTTCAGGGGGTGAAGTAGGTGTTTTGGAACAGTCATCAGCATATGGTGTTCGGACAAGAGCTAAAACCCTAGCCTTACAACGAGATGGTGGGTCTTACCTTCAGTTAAGGAGTCGTACGTTGGAGAAACCCAAACCACAACAAGTGAAAAGACGGAAAGATCCTAATTTCAGGAGGCAGCTGAAGGGGCAGAATTGTAATTCTGAGTCGGTGGTAAAGGAGTGTTTGGGTGAAGAGAAAAAAGAAGAAATTGAAATTCAGAATGAAAATAATAGTGGTGGTGAAGGTTCATGTGGAGAGAATTTATTGGACTTTGAAGGTAGAGAGAGGTGAGTTTTTTTTTTTTTTTTTTTTTTACTAATTTTTTCCATTAAATTACATTTATGTGGTTGTTGAATTAATTAGTATGCATGTTGTTATTTTCCTTCTATTTTTTGTGAAATGATTAGGGTTAATGCTCTGCTTCAACATATGAAAGTGCCAAAAATCTTTTTTATTCTTAAAATGGGATAATTAAAGAATCCAATTTTAAGAATCAAAAGCATTTTTTTTTTTTTTTGAAGTTGGAATTTTTGTTAATTAGGTTTCAAGTAGATGGTGTTTTTGTTCTTTAAAAATCAATACTTTTTATTGTCTGATTTCTGGTTTTGCTCTTGTGCCCCTTACTTTTTTTTTTTTTTTTTTTTTGGTGGGGATTCACTTTTTTCCTTATTTTTAGCTGTTTTTTTTTTTTTTTTTTGGTTAATTTCCAAAGATATTAGATGAATTTTTCTTTAGTTCCAGTTTTTAGCATTAGCTGAGTATATAGCTTATCCTCTCTGTTCAATGTTCTTAGGTTAATTAGAGAATCCAGTTTTTAAACATCTTTACTTTTTTTTTTTTTTGACCCGCAAGGGTGGCTCAATTGGTTGAGCATGGGGCTTTCATGATGGAGGTTTCAAGTTCGAAACCCCCTGCCTACGACAGCAGTGAATTTGCGCATGGGTCGAGCTTGCTTGCGAGGGCTTGTCTAGTGCGGGTTACCTTTCTGTGTGGTTTGCGAGCTGTGCAGGAGGCTGGTTTACCCTGTGCGCACCCGAAGGGTAGTGGCTGCGGTTCCCATGTCATCAAGAAATCTTTACTTTTTTTTTTTTTTTTGAAAAAAAGTCCCCTTTATATTTTTTTTGGGTTGGGAATTCACTTTTCTCCTTTTTTTTTTTTTTTTTGCTTATTTCCAAAGAACTTAGCTGAATTTTTTTTCTTGGTTCAAGTTTTTAGCATTAGATGATTATATAGTTTATCTTCTCTGTTCAATGTACATTGGATAATTAAAAATTCCAATTTTCAGAATCAAAAGCTTTTGGTGTTTTTTTTGAAGTTGGGATTTTTGTTAATTAGGTTTCAAGTAGAAGAGTGTTTTTGTTCTTTGAAAAATCAAAACTTTTTATTGCCTGATTTTCGGTTCTTTCTCTTGTGTATATTTAGATATTGATTTTTCCATTTTTTTATTTTTAATTTTGATAGAAAATATTTTTTTTTTTCCAACTTTGTTTTCTAATGATTGTTTATTACCTGTATAATAAAGTGGAAAATGCACAAGATGATTGTCTTCTAGCCATATTGGTTCACAGGGAATTTTTAGAAGTGAAGTCACTTTCCACAGCTTTTTCTTCATATAATTTCCTTTTTTTCTTTTTTGGTACTGAGAGTTTTCTTTTCTATTCTCTTTATAATTTATTGCTTATTTGCTGCATTTGGCAACTGTTTCACAATTAGATTGTTCTGTTGCTGTAATATGAACTTTAGGCAAATTAATATGATTCACAATTTTTCATTCTCTAGTTACATGCCTTGACGTATGAACTCTAGGTAAGCAAATTGTTAGCCTGTTCCCGCTATATTTATTGAGCCTGGTCTTCATTTGAACAAGTTGAGATTTTTTTTTTTTTTTTGATTGTTAGTTGAGAATATTAACTCTTATCTTAAAAATGCCGTTATTTTAACGTGTTCTGTCGAAGGGAATAAAATCGCCGCCTTCCCTGATTTCCGGAGCTGCTAACATTCCCTTTTGTTTTTGTTCTGTCGTAATTTTCTCTCCACGTGTTCGAAATCGCATAGTAAATGAAGTATTTGTATTCTCGAAGAGCCAAGAATTGTGGTTTTATCAAAATTTGCATGTTCTTTCCCGGTTTGGCCAATTACTCGTCCCAAATTTGTCGTTTTTTCACTTGCCTGATTAACTATAACACATTCGACAAGTTGTTCGTTATACCATCTTCCTTTGCACCATTCTTGACCATAACACCCTTAGTAGCATCAGCACATTTTCATTTGTTTGTGCTGATTATTTGTTACTGTAAATTATCAAAAAACGAATGGCATTTGATTTGATATGGTGAGTATGATATAATGTACATATATGAACTCATTTCCCGACTGTTCTACCTAACAAAGAGAAAGATATCTATACTACTAGTAGTACATATTTACAGTCCCATTGTACATCTGTCATTCAAAATTCCATGGTGAAATTTGTTTATTGTCTGTACCTGCATGGTACATGTATATTGGTATCTTTCTGTTTAAATTTAAATAGTTGCAATATAAATGAATGTGGGGACCCTATATGATTGGATCTTAGATGAATAAGAGGAAAGAAAAGGGAAGAGAGCTTCTTTTTTTTTTTTTTTTTTTTTTTTTTGGTGGAGGAAAGAAGAGCTTTTCTGAGAGCCACTAATTAAAATTCCTTTTATTAGTTTTATCTCTTCTATTTTTATTTTTGGCTGCAATGAGAAATGTGTTTATTTCAGGTTTAAAATATGAACCAGTAAATATGATTAGTACTAATAAGAGGTTTTGCACTTTCTTGTAGGACCACTAGGGAGAGCACACCTTGCAGCTTGATCAAGGACTCGGATAACATACTAACCCCTGGTTCCAGTACAAGACGTAACAATGCAAGTGAAGCTAGCAGCAGAGTGCCAAATTCAGCGCGAAGAAATATCCCGACATCTCATGAAATGAATGACTTCTTTGCTGGTCCAGAAGAGAAGCAGCAGAAACAATTCATCGAGAAGTATGGATTTTCACAACTCGCAATATTTTAAGTGTTGATTCTCAATTGCTCAAGTAGAAGCTGCACTTGCAAGTTACAGACGGTTGCTCGGACTCTCCAAAATGTTGCTGCACCCATATCGGATCCTCCAAAAATACACTACTTTTGGAGGATCTGGTACGCATTCATCAGCATTTTTGAAGAGAGTCTAAGCAACATAGGTTACAGATACATCCCCGTTCTAATTGACCCTGAGCAGCATAGGTTACAGATAAATCCCCTTTCTTCTAATTGACCCTGTTTTGAAATGGTATGCAGGTACAACTTCGATCCGGTGAACGACAAGCCCCTCCCTGGACGTTACGAATGGGTGAAACTAGATCGTTAGACATGGCATTGGTTGGTACTAGATCGTCGGATATGGACATAATGGTATCAACGTACCTAGAGGGCTTATCCAGCATTTTCTTCTTTCATCTTTAGGTCTAGCTAGATAAAGGGTAGGAAAAACAGCAAGGATTGTTGGTCCTACTTTGGTGATGGGCATATTTTGTTTCCAGTCACCCATGTAAAGAATTTAGGACAGCAAGTTCTAAACTTGGCAGACTAATGATCTGTGTAACATAACAGAGTTTGTGAATTTGCACAGCAAATATAAGGAGATCTTTTGTCTAACAGAAGGGTGGTTGTTGTGTGTAGTCATAGTGGTAATGTTAGTGATAGTCTGGTAGTACAGGAGGGTAAGGGGTTGTTTGGTGTCTGGTTAGAAAAGTGAATTGTTCATGTATTAAAACTAGTTTAATCAGTACCGTGTTTGGTACCATTTTAGTTGCCATGTATAAAATTCAGCACACCAAGTACGGTGTTTTGTTATCAATTTACAATCCCGCGAGGGAATCTATGTATTATTTTTATGCATGATAAAAGATAGAATAACTAATTATTGCATTACTAGTACCTAGGTAACTCTACTAGCAACAAAACGAACCCCCACCTCCCCACCAAACCTTTGTTGTCCATATTTGTAATGAATAAATTGAGCCTCAAAGTTTACGTTCTTTATCACTGTTTTTTCCTCTATCCTGTTCTGAGAAAATGTATGGTTGGATTTTGGCTTGTTTCTCCACATATGAGACAATGTATCCTTCATAAACTCAACTTGCTGTTGTCTTTCACTCTGGGGATAATAAGGTCCTTGTTGCTCTTAATTGACACATTGCCATTTTTTTAGCTGCTTGTGAGAATATGGTGGGGTCGCTTCTTTGTTTGGTGGGCAGAAAGATTCTTTCTTTGCCTGCTGATCATGTCTATCTGTTAGAACTTTTTCTATATTGCTGGTACAACAGCTCTATATGATTGATTCGCAAATTTTGGTCACATACCAAAAATGCAATTTGGAAGGATTTATGAATTTTAGTGAGTGGTGTCTGATGCAGTGAGTGGAATTGTGTTGTCTGGAAACTGAAGATAGTTTCCCTGTAAGAAAAATTCTCAGTGGCTGTAAGAGTATAATTCTCTCTTTTTTTTTACCCTTTCCTATGAGCTCTTTCACTTTTTGGTTCTTTGGTGACTCGAACCTCAAATCTTACGGTTAGACCGTTGGAAATAGAGGGTACTTACTACTTGAGCAACCCTCTCTCATTAGAAAAGTATAATTCATTTGAAACTAAGAAAAGGTTATTAAAGATCTCAAAATTGTACTAAAAGGACTATATATATATATATATATATATTTCATTTTGTGTCAGTATCCGCATCGAAACCTGATTAAATTTGAATTTGCATCGAAAAGTCTCTACATAGGGGATAAAGTGTTCCCTAGCAAAGACGACTGCATACTTATAAGCTCAAGTACTTGCTTAGTTGCTTATATGTTTCTTTTTCTTTTGTTGTGCCTTATTTCTCGTTAAATCTATCGGAATTTTGTGAGATTATAGATTTTTTTCGCACAACTTTAATCATGTAATTTTAAATTTACATCGTCATGTTTTAATATTTTCACTATTGTTGATGCCCTAATAATGCAGCACGAATTGAGTATTCTAAAAGCAATAGACCTCATAATCGAAGGACACATGAATGTGCTTTCTTCATTAATCCCAAGAAAATAAGGTTAAAAAGTTAGGTAGCTTCTTGTCCCTTAACCATTGTTGAAATAATCTAAAAAAGTAACTAGTGAGGTACTGAGGTCGGTGAAAAAGCACATTCCTTTGGACTAAAAAAAATTGTCTAAATTCTAAAAGAATTTTTAGTAAAGTAAATTGCAAAAGCATTTGAATGATGTCTTTGAGAAAAAGAAAAAAAAGGTGAGACTTATAGTTGGTGGTTATAGTGGATTTATTCTTTAATGGCATCATCAATTATGTGAAATAATTCTTTAATGGCATTATCAATTTTGTGAAACTTAGGAATTTTCAATTCCCAATAAGCCTCTTTGCTAGATTACAAACTTTGGACATATCACTTAAAAGTGATTTCTTTGATTTTTAAGTGGCAATTGTTAACTAATTGTTCTTTCTTGTTAAAAAATATTGCCTCCCACATTAAGTTTGCTTTTGACTGCTCCATCCCTCCCATCCCATAACGCTTTCTCCCACAGTAATTTTATCAGATGTTTCAGATTTGAATTTTGAAAATGGAATTGTCTTTGATAGGGAGCACTTTATCCTTCAAACTAAAACTTCTCGACGTAAAATCTAATAGTCGAACTCCAAGAGAGATACTGAATATTAAATAAGAAGCTTTTGGTATGATATCATGATAAATCCTTTTATCTTTAACTAAAGATTTTGAATTTGAACTCTGGAAATGAAATTGCAACTAAGTGTGATAAAGAGGTCAAAAGTTTATGTATTAATACTCAGAACAGCCCTAGCTACACTTAGTTAAAATATTGAGGCTAGAACTGACATAATATAGGTGAAACATTTCATCCTTAGATTCATCACATTTTAGAAATTTTCCTGTTTTCTTGTTTTAATGGGAAGGGGAGGCATGAATAGGCCCACTTCTGCAAGGAACTTTGGAAGCTAACTGTAGATGAAGTCACAGTTGTGTTTCTCTGGTGATCATCAACAGTATTAAGGTCAGACAGAGTCTTCCTCCACTCCCAAAAAAAAAAAAAAAAAAAAAACTATAAGATTTTTAGTTGGTGGGTTAAAAAAGTTATTCAGACTAACCGAATTGATTGTAACCGTCGTTGATCTATACACTTAGGGGTCGTTTGGTTGGAAACGAGTTATCTCAGCATAACTTATCCTGGAATTAGTTATTAGGATTAACTCACAGAATAAACAACAACAACATACCTAGTGAAATTCCACAATTAGTTACCCCTATCTCGAAAGATAGGGAAACTATTTCCGAATAAAATAACACTATAATCCCGGGATAACAAATCCCGAGATTAGTTATACTGCGATTTTATCCCAACCAAACGTGGGATAAACTCATCTCAAATATAATCCCGAGATTATTTATCCTTATCCTTCGTACAAAATGAGCCCTTAATATATAATAAGTGTATGGTATACTGGGTCGTTTGGTTCGAAGACAAGTTATGCTGGGATTAGTTATGTTGAGATTAGTTATCCTGGTATTGTTTGGTTTGTTGGGTTAAAAGTAACATGAATTGCATAATTTCTACGAAAAAGTTATTTGTTTACAAAAATACCCTCCACCTTATTTAGTGTAGAAAAAGGGTTTGAGAGACTTCAGGGCTATTTTTGTCATTTTCGTTATTTTATCCTGGAATAATTAATCCTGAAATTGTTATTCCACCCTCTACCAGGAATAACTTATGGGATAACTTATCCCGGGATTAGTAACCAAACAAGGAATATGGTGGTACTAAATTTTTATGCCAGGACTACTTTTCCTTATCCATCATACCAAACAACACCTAAAAAATATTAATTATATACTTATAATTATATAAGCGTATAGTATAGTAATATATTAATTTTATACTAATGACTAAGATTTATATATAACACAAAGCATCTCCCGAGAGGGTTGTGATATTATAGACATCTTTAATCCCTCAACCAAATGCTTTAAGACTCCCATCGTTGACTAGGATTTATAGAAAATAAAAATTAAAGTTATTTTTTTTTTGTGGACTAGTATAAAAGAGTTTTTATGCTATCATTTACCTAAAAAATAATATATTTAATCGCTTATAATAAGTGAAATTAGTTACTTAAAAATAAGCAGATAATATTCTAAAATTGGTTAAGTTACATAGGTGGTAGCCCAGAGTGCGAAATATTCGGTGTTCACACATTAAAGGGATGTAATATAGACCAATTATCTTGACGCAAGCATCAGTATTTGATAGATGATTTCACAAATTAGAACCATAAACCATATTAAATCAGACAAAAATATATTACTTTATTATTTTTTTCTCTCTAAAGAAAATAATTTATCATTATTCTAAAGCTCCCTCCGGTTAAATTACATAGTGAAATTATTTACACTATTAGTATATGCAAAGCTTGTAGAGAAATAAAGAAAAGTAAATCGGAGAAATCTTCCACAAGATCGTTACTAAGATTGGAAGATTCAACTAAAGAAAATGAAAAGGAGAATGTGATTATGGAAGAAAGACTTTCTTAAAGACTTAAATGACTTACAATTGGGGTTGGTTTTTGTGCCTAATGTCACTCTATTTATACTTGTTAGGGATGCTTCTAGATATTATCTAGATACATCCATAAGAAAAACTAATCATCTTTATCCCTACCACTACTCTAGAATATCTAGATTTTTCTTTGAGGATAATTGTCCAAGATCCTACACTAGACTATTCTAGATAATTCTATCCTCAACTATAAATATCTAAGTGTCTAGAATTTCTAGACAATTCCTAAATACAATATATATCAAAGATATTATATTATAACTTTCTAGAAACTCTTTTAAATATCTATGATATTTTTGTTCTTCCAAAAATTTACTTTAATTTTTCATCCCCTTAAAGTAATTTTTTGGAAGCTATCCGAACTTGTCCTGGAAGAACTCCGAATCTTTTGGATGCCTTGGTGAAGAAACAATGTTTTCTTCCCGACACTTCTTCCTTCTAAAATGAATATTAATTATGAATATGCTTTGATAAAATTTTATATAAGCGTATTGTATTTCTTAGCCTTTGCGAACCACGTGAATCATCTTATCTTGCCGGATTTTACATTCTTGAGTTTACTAATGACTAACAATTGTGTTATATGGAGAAAAAAATCCGAAAAAGGAAAAAAGGAGCATCCGAGAACCATGGTATCTCTCCATATGAAATCGAGCCTTCAACGTCAACCTCTTCATTTATTTGACCGCCGACTTCTCCGTACAGCACTTTCGTAGTTGATCGAGCTAGTGATTGAATGGCGGATGATTGACGGAGACCTCAACTTCCACTACGACTCCCTCAATGCTTTCTCTAGAATGGTCACCATTTTCATATATAGTTTTAGAATACGCTGGGTTCTATCAACATCCTCCACGTCCGGACTTTTATTACTAACATTAAGATCTCTTCGTTGATTTCCTCGATCTACCACCGCTAGTCCGAACGTCATTGGAATCTTCTTGCTTTTGATGACACCGGTGTCTTCTCCTTCTCCACGTAATGGACCGTATTATATCACGAATCCACGATCCGGCCCTCTTTCGAAATTGAGAGAAGCTAAGGCATCTACTACTCGAGTCTCGCTACAAAGCACCTTCCCCAATCTTCTTCCAGAGCTCTCTCGTTTGAGCCTAAGATCTTTTTATGTGTCCTACTTCAGATAACATTTAAAATTATTAAAGTTAACCCCTTTGGAATTGAGAATTGTCATCTCTCTTGGCTACTTTGCTAGTATAGAAGATTTCCTTCCCCTTCTTTTGATGCTATCATTTACTAGTAGCTCTGTGATGAACAAATTCTCAAATATGGTAGTTGAGCCCATCCTTGAATTGATGTAACAAAAGGAATATATTTATAATACCACGAATGATAATTCTTAGTTCGTGCTTAAAAATCGTCGGGGTTTAATAAAGAGAATCCGAACATAAATTCTTAATCTTCAAAAAATTGATAGATTAAGTTACATCGGGCATCCTTCATTGAACGGATCGATCGAGGTCCTCCATTATCTCGTGAGAGTGATTTGCACCTTATAATATGATCAAACAAGTTGTGAGAGATGGATCTCTTCGGAGATGAACTCGCCTTCGCATTAATTTGAAATATTTTTCGGTCGTCAATAGGAGGACTTGTGTAACTACCATTAACATCATCTCCCACGAGGGTATAAAATGTCTTCCATACCTTGGACACGGCCGTAAATCCGTATAGACCAATCAACCCGATCTTGAAATAAAATCCAAGCCAACTACGGCTATGACTATTTCGATAGAAATATGAAAAGTAAATCGGAGAAACATCGTTTAAGATTGGAAGATTCAATAAAAAGAGGAAGGTATGAAAAGGAGAATTTGATTATACTTTCTTAAATGACTTAAATGACTTACAAAAATATATTACAAATGCCTAATGTCACTCCTATTTATTTTCAGGGATCTCTAGATAAAGATAAATAAGAAAAAACTAATTATCTTTATTATCATTAGAATATCTAGATTTTTCTTTAGGATAATTATCCAAGATCCTACCTAGACTATTCTAGATAATTCTATTACTATAAATATCTAAGTGTCTAGAATTTCTGACAATTTAAATACAATATATATCAAAGATATTATATTATAACTTTCTAGAAACTCTTTTAAATATCTATGATATTTTTGTTCTTCCAAAAAATTTACTTTAATTTTTCACAAAGCTAAATCCCCAAAAGAACCTCTTTCAAGGTGTGAACACATTCCATTTATAGAAACAAAATTCAGTGCTACTTTCTTGAAGGATCTGTAATGGTAGCAACGCATGTCAATATGATGCACCAAATTACATGTCCGTTCTTACAAGAGCAGCCATGCATATATATAGTTTGGATTGTTTTGTGGGGTGTGAATTTGGTCATAAGCCAGTAATGTTTTTGTTTCCTCATTGAGAACGACACCTTCCATTTTTCCTTTTCAATAGTTCTAAGAAAAATTCATTGCTTCCAAAATGGTATTTGGCCCCTCTTCACATAAAATGTTACTGGTCATTCTACACGTGATGATCATGGTAATTATTACTTGGGACTCTTGTGGTCATACTTTGTGTTTTGGGGCCAGTTGGAAAGGATTTTCCTCCACCAATAAGTTCCAATTACAAATTAGTAAGGATAAAATTATCTTCGTGTGATTTATAGGCCATGAGTTCAAACAGCAGAATCGAAATTGTAATCAAATGATACAAATCAAGCTGATTCATTATCATTCATTGGATCAAGTTGATTCATTAGTATGATTCCTCGAGTCAAGCAATCAGTTACTGATGATTGCATCTAGACTGCCTACATCACATCCTCTTAGAGTGTGACCTTTCCCAAATCCTACATGACCAGAAAGCTTTGAGCTGCGTTCTGTCCTTTTCTCTGTATATCCAATACAAATTTTTAAGCATATATGGTGTTGGAGTATACAAGGGCAAATCCACAATGTAACATGTGTGTTCGCATGAATGCCACATTTACTTTTAACCAAAGTATATGTATGAAATCCACCAAATATTTATAAGTATTTAATTGTGCATCTAGTTATTATTGTACATTAATTTTAGATTCATTGGGAAACCTATAAACTTCAAATTTTGAATATGCTCCACTCTTGTTGGGGCTACGACTATTTGCGAGTACATAATTTGGAAGCTCATACCATGTTGTTTCTTTAATTGTTTAATAGAGGCTAGTTTTTCCAAGGAAAAAGAAAAATATACATGTCAAAAGTAGCTAGAACAAGAGTATTGCACATGAAATGGCACAAATGTGAAAGTGAAAAACCAAATACACTTAAATTTATTCTTCCTTTCAATTCCAGAACCTAAGTAGAGTACTGCCCAACCCCAATATTACAATTGGCACCAAAAACTGAAAAATAAGCTTTACATTTTGCCTGGATGACTTGCCTTGATAATGATCAATTTTAATCTGCTTTTGAAGAAGCTTTGTTGATGAAGTGGTGGTTGTAGAACTAGTAGTTTTTGTGGAAGGGTCAATTTCTCCCACATAGAATTCATCTAGCATCAATCTTGCTGCACTCCCATGTCCTGCTTCTTCAAACTCTTCACTTGCATCCTTGCCTATCATTAAATTTCCATTTGAAATGAGAGGGATTTAAAGTTTATTGGTTCCATATAATGATTTTGAGTTAATAAACAAAAGTAATCGGATTCACAATTAAATATTTATACATATTTAGTCATTTTCTTAATGGACATACATAGGGTGTAGCCAAATTAAAGCTAATGGGTTTCCATGAACCCACATGTCATATTATAGATCCGCCCCTATATGAAACAACAAACATGAAAAAATGAAGAAAGAGAAAATTATATCATTTCGAAGAACCTAATTTGGAGCCAAAGCACTCCGTACCAAATACGATTGACCTATACTCAAAATCTAAACCCAAAACTTTTGATTAAAAATAAAAGAGTACTTGACACTCCATTACAACTTTCCATAATTAAAATTACTATACTTCTAGAATGTTATATATGTATATATAGAAGGGGAGGGGGTGTGTTCTTCGTTGGGTGTACCTGCTGCTGTCAACAAGACTTCATCACCACCGGGATGATCAATTAGGAAGTTAGTCACATTGTATGCCTGCATAAGTAAGATGACCCTTTCATTACTTAAATCTTGTTTGCTATTTCACAGCTTAAACTTGGTTATCTCCCACATCAAAATACTTTAAAATGTAAAAACTGCATATCATAGAAGTAAATGCTGAATACAAATTTGCTTCAAAAATAAATTAGATGATCATATCATAATTTTGCTCTATGACATGATCAGTGTGGACTTCCATAAATACAATAAGAATGTTATTTTGAGATAGAAAAAAGTATACTTTAACATAACCTAGTTATTTTGCAACGAAATGAAAAAATTTCATCAGACCTGAGGGAAAATTCATGTGACCTATAAGTTACGAGTTCGAACAGTGGAATTAACCATTAATACTTGTGTCATGATTAGACTGTCTATATACATGCCTTTCGGATGCGGTCCTTCCTCAGAAACTATATGAACACGAATACTTTATGCATCGCTGTCCTTTAGACCCAAGGGGAAAGGGTAAAATAGTGAACGTTCAATATATACACTTACCTTAGCATTTATGATTACCCAACAATCATTAGGACTATTATGCAAAGAAACTTCACCATATGTTTTCAAAACTTTCTCATCAGCTCCCATGGCTCCTCTTCTGTTTAATTCTTTTCTTTCATCTGTTTCAAACGTCATTTCTTCAATTAATTTATAGAAAGAACTAAAGAAACTGTGGCATAATCAAATCAAATAAACAAGCACAATTATTTAGTACTACTATAAAATAAATATTTTTTGTGTACCATGAAAATGATATGTCCATTTACTTTAATGTTCTGTCTGATTCAAGTGATAATTGTTATCTTGTCATAACGCATGGAACAGAAAAAGTGATGTGTAATGGGGTCAAAATGAATAGATTAAAACTAAATTTTACGTACAAAAATTAACATCTCTATGTTTGGCTACACTCATAATGGAGTATCTGCAAATTTAGATGCTATTTCGTGATATTTATAGCATTTATCTAGTTATATGAAGTTTCATATGAAAATTCACAGAGATATTACTAACATCGAATTGATTAATTTTATTTTTCATCTTTGCAGGTGCAAACTAAATTCAACTATACCGAATTTAAGCACGAGGTGACAAAAATATTGCCAATGCATAAGCTAATTTAATGTAAAAAGAATAAAAGGACTAGTGATAAGACCTTGTATACAGTACTTCAAATTTTGTTACATATTCACGGCCTAGTAAAATTGCAAAAATACCAAAGAAATTTTATTTATATACTTCAAATATCTTAAATCAACTAATACGCTTTATATATTTGAGAAAAAACTAGTTTTTCTAGGCGCAGGCACTCAACATCTTCAAAAATATGTCTATTTTAGCAAGCTTCTCTTCAAGTCAACGTTTAGATCGTAACATTTTTGTACGAGTCAGAACTTATCTAACAAGAAAACTTCACAACCTTATGACCTTTATATATTTCAAAAATTTATTTGTTATACAGTAATTTGCGATAGGAGTTTGACAAAACCTTTGACATGAAATATACCTAAAAAAAGTAAAAATCCTACATACTTAACCATAATATCTTTTCCTAGCTTTATAGACCATATATCTTTTCCTAGCTTTATAGAGATCTATATACGAATAGCCTGACTGTATTCACCTTTCACATTTTGTAGCTAACATACATAGATAATATGATCCCATTTGTGAGATTACATTGGGCATATTATTGTTGTATATATAGATTATACTAAATTATACACATATTATATACACCCTCTGTCCAATTTTATACGAGGGTGTTTGACCGGACACAAAATTTAAAAATAAAGTAAAACTTTTGGAAACTTATTGTCTAAAACAAATCATAAAAATTTGTGTGGCTAGAAATCATTTAATTAAGGATAAAAAATGTAAATTTAAAGTTGAATTATTACCAAGCAAGCTCTAGTGGGTTTTTTTTTTTTTTTTTTTTAATGTATACAATAAAAAGGTACAGAATAAAGCGATACGGCTCCAACAAAAACCACAAAGACAAACAAAAGGGGATTTGGGTATCATTATTTTTCAGACTGACTAAAAACAAAAGTATATCATATAAATTCGGACGAGGGAGTAATAATTTTTAAAAAAGTGGCTTATATGTTATAGTAGTTGTTCCCTCAAAAGTGGCTATCTACCAAATTTTTCCATCCAAAACGGATATCCAATGGGCCAGACCCAAACCACAAACTTATTCACAGCCCATATAGTATATACCATTAAATCAAAAACCAAACTCGAAAACCCTAACCTATCCTCCATTTCTCCATAGCAGCACCAAGGTTTAGAGAGTAAAAAAAAAAAAAAAAAAAGATGGTATCAGGTTCAGGGATTAGTGCAAGGAGAATAGTGGTGGATGCACGTCACCACATGTTGGGAAGACTTTCATCCATTTTAGCTAAGGAATTGTTGAATGGACAAAGAGTTATTGTTGTTAGATGTGAAGAGATTTGTCTGTCTGGTGGACTTGTGAGACAGAAAATGAAGTATCTTAGGTTTCTTAGGAAAAGAATGAATACTAAACCATCTCATGGTCCTATTCATTTTCGTGCTCCTTCTAAAATCCTTTGGCGTACTATCCGTGGGTATGCTTTTATGTATTGATACATTATTTAGAAAGTAGCCTTTTTTGTTGGTGGATTTATTTTAGATTTTAAAGTACATTTATGCAAATGTTAATACAATATGACTTGAACTTGGTCAAAACAAAAATCCTGTTGTGTATGCTACCTGTTATTACAATAGATCATTGGCTGTTAGGCAAAAAATATTAACCATTGCTAGCCAATGTATATTAATTATGTCTCTGTGTGTGTGTATTACACATTTATCGGTTACTTTTTGAATATATATGTTTGTGTGTTAGTTACACATTTATGGATTATTTTAAAATATATATTATGTGCTTTATTCCATGCTTATTTGGATTATTGGATAGCTGTTTGTGTTGATTACATTGTTTAGAGAGTTACCTGTTTTTTAATAAGAGGGAGAGAGAGAGAGAGAGAGAGAGACCTATGTTGCTGGTGGATTTGTTTTAGATGTAGAAGTATATGTTACTCACTTTCTATAGGGTAGAAGGCTAGTAGATAGTATCGTTTATCCTTTCATATTAGTAGTCGCATTATCGCGATATAAGTTCTTGTGCTTTGATTTCTGCTACTATCTGTTATTTTCTGTACTTTGATTATCTTATTTTATCTGTGATAGCTACTGCCCCTTTGCAAACTGCTTCATCATGGCTTAGTCACTTTCGTTATTTTCATTTCCATATCGCTTTGAATCTCTTGGCCTTAGCTGACCTCTTTTTATGCTTTCTATTGAGCCGAGGGTCTTTCGGAAACAGCCGTCCTACCTTGGTAGGAGTAAAGTCTGCGTACACTCAACCCTCCCCAGACCCCACGTTGTGGGATTTCACTGGGTTGTTGTTGTTTTTATAGTGATCCATATGTTACCGGTTGTTACCAGAGATCATTGAAGGGGAATGTTTAAGTATCTCTCTGTGTTCGTCAACATTGTGTATCAGTCAAAAGGCGGAATTTTTGTATTGGAATGAAGCGGATGATAAATGAAGCATAATAGATAACTACTTATAAAACAAAAGAGAAGCATAATAGATACTGGGGATTCACCTAACTGACTCCAACTAGTTTTGAATTAAGGCGTAGCTGTCACAGTTGTAGAGATACCCTTTTATATGAACAATGTAGTACTCCCTCTGTCCCATAATAAGTGTCAGTCCTAAGTTGTGCGGACTCTTCACTTTCAATGCCGCACCCGTGTCGGATTCTCCAAAAATACACTACTTTTGGAGAATCTGGCACGCACCCATTGACATTGTTAAAGAGTCTGAGCAACATAGGGTGTCACCTTAGCCTAAAATACTTTGTCCCAAAATGTCACCCTAGCCTAAAAATTTTGTCCCAAAATAAGTGTCACCTTAGGAAATCAAGACATAAATTACTAGTTTTTTTCCAACTCTATCCTTATATAAAAACTGACTAGTTAAAGTGACATCTAAATGATGATTGGAAAAGCCACATAGTAACTTGGTATTGTTGCATCCAATGTCAAAAGGATTTCTACTCATGCATGCTCTCAAGAGGAAAAGGTAATTTATTTTTATTATAGAGGGGTAATTTAGTAAACTTCAGATTGCATTGTTATTATTTTTATTTTTATTTTTTTGGATAAAGGTAACAACTTTAGATAGCATTATTGGTTTCTTAATATGCGTGTTTTTGACTAAGGTGATACATTATCGGACGGAGGGAGTAGTATTTAACTAATCTTAAGGGCTATCTTAAAATAGTATGAAGGATGCTGCTGAATCTCTTTTAGGGAAACTGTAAATATGATTTCCAATATTTCCTTAATGCTGGATATTGTGATCATTTAAAAAAGATAGTATGAAGGATGCATATGTTAGATAGCATGACTGAACTATTCCCTGTTAATTTTATTGTAGTAACAACTTAGCAGGTGTATATGACAATAATTTCACTTTCCTCGGGTTAGTTAGCCAAGGACTTCATCCATTACTGTATTTACTTGATCTGTCTCATTGTCCATTAATTTTGGTGGGTGTTGTCGAGTTTTAAGTAAGGCTTGTGTATATAGGGCCTTCCATCATTGTTTGAATGCTTATGAAAATTTTGTTTAACTTGCGGAATTAACTTGGATGAGCATTTACTGAAGGACAGTTTGTTAAACATTAAAAATGCATATGCCTGCCTAGGTGGTGAAATGTTTATTACATATCATTTGTAATTGACACGAGCCACTTGCTTACTCTCACATACTTGTTCTTTTTTCCTGTTTGATTGATGAGGATTATAGTTGATTATTCCCTTAAGAACTATTATCAATTATTTCTGATTATGTCTGTTTATTTTACCTTAGGATGATTCCCCACAAGACCAAGCGCGGAGCAGCTGCACTTGCCCGCTTGAAGGTTTATGAGGGTGTCCCACCCCCATACGACAAGATCAAGAGGATGGTTATTCCAGATGCTCTAAAGTGAGTTGAAGCTACACATATAATTTGAATATTCTAGTATCATTGTTCTTGTAAAACTGAAAATTTTGCACTTTGTTACTAGGGTATTGAGGCTCCAAGCTGGACACAAGTACTGTCTCTTGGGCAAGCTTTCATCAGAGGTTGGATGGAACCATTATGATACTATCAAGGTAAATATTTTCATCTTTACCTTTTTCATACCCCTCCTCTCTTTCTCTCTGGCTGGTTCGGAGATATTTCACTTGCATATTGAGGGAACATGTGATAATCATGACATATTTCTAGTATGATTTTACAGTAATGATTTAATCAGTAAGCATCATTATCATTCTGGTGTTCCCTGTTTTTCCTCATAGCCCTTATTCTTGTAATTATGAGTCTATTAACTTCAAGACTCGGATTACTGTTTATACAATTTGTGTATCAAGCTTACATGCTTGTAGTATGCCATATATGAATAAGAGTCTTAGTTTGCACTTTCTTTATCATTTTTTCTTCAGTGGCCGTTGATTTACAAACAGTTGCTTACTTCTTCCTTGTAATTATGAATATGATAGGAACTTGAGAACAAGAGGAAGGAGAGAGCTCAGGTAGCATATGAGAGGAGAAAGCAGTTGGCAAAACTTAGAGTAAAGGCTGAGAAAGCTGCTGAGGAGAAGCTTGGACCTCAACTCGCCGTTATTGCTCCAATCAAGTATTGAAGTGGGACATAGTCACATTTGAAGTACAATTTTGTTGAAGATTGATAATTCATCTTAATCTCACCTTTTTCTAGTTATCCTGAGTGGTGTATTTTCAGTTTAACAGTGTTTGAGTAGACTCTTTATCTTTCATTGTTTTGGTGATGAAATTGAATCTCGTGCTTTTAGTGATACGGGTGTTATCTCGTTTAGTTCCTCTTCTGTTTTTACTTGTTGATAAGTTCTGATTTTTAATGCTTTGATTGAAATAGCTATTGATGTGAACATGCAAAAATGTTGGCATACTCTATTGAAGCAGTGTTAATTACACTGTTCAATTAGGTTTAATAGTATTCTACCAATTTTTTGGGCCAACAATATCCTGGGAAACCAGGGATAATGTGGTGGCCTATACCCTTCCACGTAACTATTGGACTTTCTTTCTTATCCCTCCTAGAAGATTATCACACTAAACGGTGTGAAGTGTGTGCTCATATCTTTGAAAAAGAAAGAAGGGCTCCAAAATAGGAGGATTAAACTTCATAACAATGATTCTTTAGTCCTGAAGTAAAACTGATATACTTTTAAAATACATTACTAAGGGGCAAAAATTTAACAGTAAACGATTATTTGAAAAATGTCTATTGTTTCTTGTAATTCGATAATAGTATTATTTTATTGTAGTTAGGAGTAAGGTTTGCGCACGCACTTTCCTTTCCTGATCCTATGTGTGGAATTACACTGAGTATGTTGTAATTATTTGAAAAATCATAGTCGTGAAATACAAGGGGATATGGGGAGATCATCTTTTCACAACAAATGTTATAAATTTATATTAGTTTAAATTGTTGATTATGGTTTAAACTGAAGAATTAGTGAATAAAAGTTCATAAAAGGCTCATCTAGTTTAGTGAAAAAGCTCAAACTCAGAGGCACTAGCAGTGAATGAGAACCTTTTTTCTTTCACGTCAATAGCCACATCAATAACACCATTTATAACGTCCCATCTTTTAATTTCTAACACTTTTAGGGAATTCTTTTTGTAGTTTCTAAACATTATTGTTTCTCCACGTTTCACATTTTCCTTTTATGTTTACAGTCAAATCTGAATTACCAATCATAGATCAATCAGTAGGAATTCCAAGAATCTAAAAGTGTTCCAACTAGTAGTACTTGAGAAAATAAACAAATGGATTCTTCACGAAATGAGAAAATGAAATAAAGATGGAAGGTAACAGATTCTACAAATCATGTCAATTATCTTTTTCCATTTTTACCTTCTAATTAAAGGAATACAACTCCCTATATAGAGTTGTATTGAAGTGGGATTTTCAGTTTTTTTTTATTTTTTTTTATTTTATAAAATCTTGTATTTATTCAGCTTAAACTTCTTATTTCCTAGTTTCTTTCCCCTTTCATCACTGATCTTTTCTTGAAAATATGGTTTCTTTTTACTGTACAATTCTAGTTTTCGTCTTCATGGGGTTAGTTGAACTAGGAAATGCAAGATTTCATAGTGATTATCAGTGGAAACAGGAAAATTTGAACTATCCAACAGTGTATGTGGATTCATCTGGACATGGAAATTTCCCAACTATTCAATCTGCCATTGATTCTGTGCCTCAGAATAACCAGAATTGGATTTGTATTATCATCAAAGCTGGACAGTATAGGTATCACTTTCGTATCTTGGTTTATACATTCTTTTTCGAATTTAAGTTACATAGATTGATAGTAAATAAACAGATTACTATCGGTGTAGGCTATAGCATGTTATCATCCTATCTTTCGTATCTTGATTTAAATATTTTTTGGGATTTAAGTTACATACGTTGATACTAAATGAAATCATTACACTATTGGTGTAATTTAACCTGCTATAGTATATTATATGTTATTTTTCATGTTACCACATATAAGGTTTGTTATGAATACTAGCCTATTGTTTTAGGATGAATTCCAATTGTATATTGTTTGACTGTCGATATCGTATTCGTGTTAAATTCTCCAAAAAATATATTACTTTTGAAGGATCCAACATATGCACTTTGCGATATATTTGGAAAGTTCAAATAACATAATTAAATTATGCATGATGATGTGAAAATATGTGTACTAGTCAATTCATAGAACTTAAAAACTATTTTTATCTTATGCTATGCTATAGTATTTTAATATGATATTGTGATGTTGCATGTAGAGAACAAGTGAAAATTCCTAGAGAGAAGCCATATATTTATCTCAAAGGAGAAGAAAGTGGAAAAACAAGTATAACTTGGGATGCTCATGAGTCAATTGCTACAGATGCTACTTTCACTTCTGAGGCTGACAATACAATTGTGGAAAGTATAACCATCATAGTAAGTGAAAAGTAAAAGGCGAAAAACAAAAGTTAGTGGTGTTATTTACTTGACAATATTATTATTACTATTTGGAGACTAAAATAATTTTTTCTACCACTGCCTTTTTATATATATTCTTAAAACTGTAATTTATGATACTTTTTATCCAGTTTCTAATTATGTAAATTTTATTTTAACATTAAGAAATCAATGTTTGAATCTAGACCGAAAATTAGAAGCTCCAATTATCTTACTCAGAATTCATTCATTCCTTTTTAAACAAAGGGAATAATTTTCATATTTGGTTGTTCGGCCCTTTATAATTTCAAGCCTATATATATATATATTATACATTTGTCAGGCGGACGGCTATTTAAGTTAATTTTCAAAATTTTAACCAAGGTTATGGTTTATTAAGCCATAACTGATATAACATAATTTTTTTTTTTTTTAAACAAAAGTTTAACATTTCTTATAATTATTAACAAAAGTACCTTTGACTTTTATCAGAATTCTTACAATTATCCTCCGAAAAGCAACAATAATCCGAGGGTGGTGGCAGTGGCAGCCATGATTTCCGGTGACAAATCTTTTTTTTATAAGTGTGAATTTCTTGGATTACAAGACACATTATGGGATGTTCAAGGAAGACATTATTTCAAGCTTTGCACCATTGAAGGAGCTGTTGATTTCATCTTTGGTAATGGCCAATCTATTTATGAGGTGAAACGCTACTTACTATTTTCTTCAACTATATGTCATATGGGCTAAAGACGGCATATACTCCCTCCGTCCTAAAATATGTGTCATTTTTTGCTTTTCGAGAGTCAATCTAACAAATATCTGAAGCTATATTAGATTATATAATTTAATAATTTATTATTAAAAATTAGATATTTAAAAACTATAGGAAAAGTACTAAAAATTACAATTCTTATCATATCAATATTGTGAAAAATTCATTTGAAAATATTGGTCAAATAGTTTGAATTTCGAAAAGCAACAAGTGACACATTTTAGTACGAAGTGAGTATTAAAATAAAACAGTCAATTGGGTGCACGAAATATTTTATGTTCATGCAAGATTCGGTAAAAGGCTGCACCTAAGGGTGGAGCTAGTGCCGCCCCTTCGCCAGAAAATTACACTTATATATATATAATAATCAAAATTATTTTATATGGATGTATAGTAAATGTTAATCCCCTTAGTTTTTTCTTGTGTTTACTTCTTTATATTTTGAATTCTCTTGGTAAAAATCTTGACTCCGCCACTGGCCGGTCGTACACCAAGAGGGTGTAATGTCCGCCTACCCCGATGCAAAGATCATGGTCTGATTCCGAGATTCGAACAAGTGACTATAGGTCACACGACGTCAATTTTAGTATTGATCCAAGAATCCCCTCTTCTTATAATGGAATACGTAAACACTGATGTGTTAATTGATTTATATGCAGAGTTGTACAATATCAGTAAATGCAGGAGCTTTAGATGGATTAGTAGGATACATAACAGCACAAGCAAGATCAAACCCTAATGATAGAAGTGGATTTGTGTTCAAGAATTGTAATGTGATTGGCAATGGACAAGCATTCTTGGGTAGGCCATGGAGAGACTATGCAAGGGTTATATTCTATGATTGTTCCATGTCTAATGTCATCACTCCTGAGGGTTGGGCTGCTGGAAGATATGTTGGCAAAGAGTAAGTTCTTTCTCTATCTCTCTTTTTTTTTTTTCTCATCCGGTGTCCGATACTTGCTGTCGAATTCAACTAATTCGGATTCGCTTCTTGAAGTTCCATTTTAGGAGTAAAGCACTCCCTATCAAAAATAACACCATATACAGGGCTCGAGCTCGAGACCTGGTTAAAGATAAAAGAGTTATCTCTTACGCTAACACGACTAGTCGTTTTGTCCTGACCTAACCATCTCATATTTGATGGCTATTGGTCCCACTAATTTGAAGTATGCCTAGTAGGCTTATTAAAAGAGAGAAAAATAATTTCTAAAGCTCGAATTTGAAATATTCAATTAATGATCGATGAATCTTAATACCATAGTCCTCGATCGGTGGTACTTATTAGGTTATTTACTTATTTTTCCTTCGATTCGAAAAAGAATATACTCATTTATTTTAAAACATTACGTGGGAATTGTGATATAGAGATTTACAACTTTTAGATGATTCACTTCCAACCAAACACATTAATTAGTGATCTCAAGTCTTTTCTTCAAACAAGATCGAGAATAGAGTAATTCTTAGAAATCTCCCTTTCAGACCATATACACTTGTTTCAACTATTAAAACTTGAACCCCTTCTAAACATTTCTATGGTAGAATTAGCGCCCATAAGCCACTTTTAAGCCCTATATTTTGAAATTAACCATTGTCTTGGAGTTTTATATTTGACCGTTAAAAACCCGTAATACTATCATGGAATTTCACTCGTGGAATTTGAAACTTCACAATAATGACTGTTGTTCAATTACATAGGCTGAAAATGGCTATTTTGGGAATTTTACCCTTTAATATGTTGATTAATGGACCTACTATATGACCCATAATTTTTTAAGTTTCTTATTCATTAGCATTTAGAGTTGATTTTATTTTATTTTTCTCATTTTTTTTTTATAATATATAGGAAACAATTAACATTTGCCGAGGGAAGTTGCAAAGGAATGGGATCAAACTATTTAAAAAGAGTAGCATGGGAAGCAAAATTGAGCCAACAAGAGTTACAACAATTAACAAGTCTCTCCTTTATTGATGATGAGGGTTGGATTACCAAACAACCCCTAAAAGTACTTCTATAGTTAAATTGATTAGCTTAGCCAACATGTATAGTACTCATATGCACAATTAGTATTAGTTTGTTCTTTCTCTTTGGTGATGAAAAGGCCACGTTTTTCAATGCAATTGCCCACTAACGTATGGCGATTTGCATTAATAGGCTATAGTATATCCTGCCGGTATTTAAATGTTGTCCCCAGTTTTGACAATGGTTCATAATTGACACTTTTATGTTTAATAAATCGGTAGGACTTCTTGCTATATTTAGCTGAGCTATACTGTTGGAATAATTAACAAACTCTACCAGACTAGCTATCATGTTTTCACGCATTGTACCTTATTTAAATTTATTCCATTTACTCTAAGGGATTGTCATGAGTTTTTAGTTTTCACTCATGGTACCTCACATGAACTTCTAGAGAAAATTAGACTGTATGTTAATTGGGGCAACAATGATACCAAAATTGACCCTTTTTTTTTAATTCTTGCAAAAAATGACCCAAACATTTCTCTCTCTCTCTCCCTTCTTATATGTTTGTATATGTTGGCATAAGTGTGTGTATATGATTGTATATTTTGGGCTATTTTCTGTACTGTAAGTTTTGAGCTATTTTTTGCAATATAAGTGACCAACTTGTATATTTCTGAAATTTTTCCATTAGTCTATTCACTCTATCTGATTGTCCTGATTTTCTTTGATTTAAACGAGCCTGTAATTTATGCACTATATCCGCCTCTACCTCCCAATCTTCCATGGCTACTTTGGTGCATATTTGTCGATTTTATCTATGTGGCAACTTAGTCCTAATTTTTGGTGTCGGGTTGATGAATTTCCAATGAGCCATTTCTCGATCTCTGTGTGTCATTCTTGCACATGAGCGATGCTAATCTTATGTTTATCGTTCCAATTTTATCATATGTCTCTGGAGGGACGATGAATCCCCAATGATTGCGGAATATATGGATAACTGATTTGTATGATTTCGCTACAATAGACTCTTACGATACTTCGATAACCATCCCCCAAATCACCTCGAGCCGAGTGTCTTATGTTCAAATTCTCCTAATCCAAGGTAAAAAATTTAGTAGGAAGCAAAATAAGAAATATACAACATAACTTCACTAGCTTTTATTACTGACTTGATCTAGAGTTATAGTGAAAATGGCTTCAAATGGGGCATGTACAATGTCAATGTTCCTCCCATTGAAAACATTTTTTTAAGTGAACTTCAAGAACTTGGAAAATGAGAAAACAGTAAGAACAAAACTAATGCCAAAGCCAACCTTATAGCTGAGCCAAAATATTTCTGTCTCCTCTTTTTGATCCCTTTGGTTTGAAGCATGTTTATGTGGTATTTCATTGGGGCAAGGTTGTTGCAATATGAGACCGCAGAGTTTTGGATTTCCTAGATAACTTGTACTAGGAAATGTATGAAATTGTCCCCCTGTTGGTATTGTGCCTTCAAGGTTGTTCGCAACGCTAAATGAAGACAAAAAGTTCAAACTTTTGAAGGATTTGGGAATATCACCTGAAAGATTGTTACCTGATAGGTCTACTTTCTCCAAGTTAGTCAGCATAGATATCGTCTCCGGTATGCTGCCTGAAAATAAATTGTTACTGAGATCCAGGATATGCATAAACTTCAATTGGCTGATCTCTGGAGGGATATCGCCTGTAAGGCTATTGCTTCCCATGTATAAAGCTCGTGGAAGGTGAGTGATCTGATTGTATATATAATTAGTGGCATCGATGAGTTGAGGTCGTTGGATAAAGAGTGGCAATGGTGGATAAATTTGGTCCAGCTCTTGGAATGCCAGCCTTCCTAACTCGAAAACATCAATAGGTATCAATCCATTGAGCAAGTTATGTGACAGGTCCAAGTGAAATAAGTATGGAAGAGAGCCAAAATAACTTGGAATCATGCCTGTACTTGATTCTGAGAAAGATCAAGAACTTTTAGCTTACTTAGCCTGGACAACCACCAGGGAACGTGACCGTTAAGTTTACAACCACCTAGGCCCAAGATTTGCAGATTTTGGAATCCCTCTGGACCAATTAAGTTTTCATCATCACCAAGAAAAGATTCATTGTAATAATTCAATGACAGAATCAACGTCCGCAGATTGTTGCAGCCTGCCAAGTTTTCGATAGTTCCTCTGATGTTCACAAAGTTGTTTTTGGAGAGAGACAGGAAAGAGAAGATGGTAATTCCATAATGCTACGTGAAATTTCCTCCTCGAGTTTGTTTACTGGTAGGCAAATCTCTGATAGTGACTTGCATGAGTAAAGGCTTGATGGCAGGATACCACTAAAGAAGTTGTTCCCTAGATCAAATGTTTTGAGATGAAGCAATTTAGAGAAATCAAGTATGGACAACTCACCTTGTAGGAAGTTAATCCTTAAGTTTAGTTCCTCAAGTTTAGAGCAATTCATAAGTGATTGTGGCAGAGATCCATTTAAGTAATTGCTGTGAAGGAGCAATTTTTCTAAGTAATAAAGCTTGCCAATATTATAAGGAATAGTTGCAGTAAACTCATTGCCATAGAGTGCAACAACTCTTAGATTGATAAGACCAACAATCCCCTCTCCAATTTGCCCTGAAAGTTTATTGGCTGGTAAAACTACTTCTTGCAAACTTGAAGCATTGTAAAGATCATTAGGGAGGGATCCTCAGAGAGAATTGAAACCGGCTCGGAAAGTTCTCAGACTAGAACACAGTCCAAGACTTGGAATTTTGCCAGTGAAATTATTATTGGAGAAATCAAGGTACATTATGGTGGAAGAAATACTACGATTTACATGTGGCAAGGATCCAAAAAAGGCATTGTTGCTGATATCCAACACGAACAAAAATCCTGCACTTTTGAAAATCAAAGAGTCAATTGCCCCTGAAAACTGATTGCTTGAGAGATTTACATGTACGATGCTTTTTGATAACATATCAAATGGCGATAATGTTCCATTTAACTTGTTATCGCTTAAATCAATGATCTTCAAGAGAGGCAGAGATGAGAAAAGGCTATCAGGGAGAGGACCTGATAGGCTATTGTGTGAAAGATTGAGTGCAGAGAGATGTGTTAGATTAGTAATAAAATGAGAAATGGTTCCATGTAGGGATTTGGATTGAAACCTTATATGAGTCACCCTTTTTTGTTTTCTACAACAATCAACACCCTCCCATAAACAACAACTTGTTGAAGAAGACCAATTTAGTGATAGACTAAACAAGTTGTGGGAAATAGCAAACAAAGATTGACAGTCAAGTTGCAGCCCGCCTGTGGGCAAAGACTGACAAGGAACAATGGAACATAACAAAACTAAAAGAGGAACTATACATATCATGCTAAAGAATTTGGTTCTATTTACATTTGAACAAGAAAATAATGATTTGAGTATGTTCCGGAGCATGGCTACTCTTTATATGTTTTGCTAGTATATACTACTAACCGCAGAAGAAGATTACAGTTAAGTAGTTATTATATAGTAGTACAGTTTGATCTTTTTATAATAGTCATTCTTTATAACAACATTTCATTATAACAAGTAAGTTTTCTTTTGGAACCGATTTTTCATGTTATGTTATGTTATATGTTCTCTATAACATTTCGCTATAGCTGTCAAAGAGTATCTGGGCAAGCGACATTGTTATAGAGTATAGTCAGACCAATCTATAATAGCCTCCTTTATAACGATATTTCACTATAACTGGAAAAATTCCTTGGAACCGATTTTTCATGTTATGTTTTGACGTTCCTTATAATAGTATTTCATTGTAGCAGCCAAAAATTTATCCGGACAAACATCGTTATAGAGAGGTTTGACTGTAATGCCAATTTTTCAGTAAATTTGTTTTTTAAGTTTCACCGGGAGACTTAGTCTATGCGGTGGTTCATGAAAAGATTATTCTCTATTTTATAAAATATATTTCTGACTTTGGGTTTTCAAGCAACAACTAACCGAAGTACATTACTCCTTTCGTTTCAATTCATGGGGCGGTTTTTATTTGACTCGCAAATAGTTTAAGAAAAGAAAAAAGCTTTTAAATATATATGATAAAATAAATTATAAGATATCTCATTTTTTATAAATCATTTCATTTAAGGGTAGAATAAGAAGTTTAAAATTAAATTGTTTCTGAATAAGAAATATGACATTCTTTTGGGATAAACTAAGATGAAAAATATGACACTTAAATCGGGAGAAAGGGAGTACTATGCAGCACCAATTTGTAGCAAATTTGTCTTAAGTTTCAAAAGGAGACTTGGTCCATTCTGTGGGATGATTCTCTTTCTTTAAAAAAAAATATATATATATATATTTTTGACTTTTGGTTTCGTGTAACTACTAATCGAAATACATTATGTGATAGTCCAATATTAGTTAAAAGAATATTTTCAGTAACTTCTTTTTTCCCCAGATTTCACAAGGAGACTTAATCTATCCTGCGGGTCAAGAAAGATGTTTTTCTATTTTTAAAATGTGAGTTTAAACTTTATACACTGTCAATATATAGTTTTTTTTTACTTCATCAAGTTCATTTACTACACTATGTAGCCTAATTGTAACCTGAAAATGAAAAAATAATTTATTATAACCCGTTAAATTGACCTGATGGTATATAAGAAAATTTACTATTTATGCATGTACCTTACATCCTTTTAAAATATATTGCTGACATTGAATTTTCGAATAATACCTAATAGAAATACGTTACATGGTAAACATCTAAGCAAATCTTTAACTAATACCAATTTTATATAGGTGATGTTTGGACTAATTTGGTCACGCTTCTATGAGTACAATTACCGGGTAACATCTGATGGATCTTGAATTTTGGTTCTCAAAATTGTTATAGTACGTAGTATTCAACTCTTTATGTGGAATAATGACACGTTGCAGAGATGACGTTGCTTGTGCCTATTACTTGCAAGGTATAATATTTTCTCTATAATAGTATTTGTTTACATCTCAGTTGCAAGTTAGTCCTATTTACTAACATGCATTTTAAGGTTTACCGTTCAGTAAACACTTGCTGTATTACTCATTTTTGAGATGACACGGTCTTGAACAATAGTAGACGCTTGTTGGCTGTTGCCACAATATACCACGAATCATCACACATTTTGTTGCCGCAAATGTGCATTGTCTTGGAAAAGAGCTCATTTGTTGCATGTGTATAATTTATCTTTACGATGGCAAAGGCACCCAGGGATGAAGCTACTCTTGCTCAAGAAAAGCCAATTTTTTTAGATATACTAACTTTCTTAGCGAAAATACTAATTTCATCGCTGATGTGACTAACTTGCGTCGAATGTAAATGTCTCTGATAATCAAAGCAAGTAATAAAGTAATTTGACATCTCTTGTTCAAATGTTCGCCAAGATAAGCTGTTACTCCTTGGATTAATTTTTTTTAATTTTTACAGACGTAGGGCTAAAGATGAAAGTCATAGACAACAAACAAACATCGGTATTGCAGCAATTAGTTACTTCAGACAGAGTCAGACTCAATTCTTCATGCCCATTATTTCCAAGTCTAAGATCGAAATCATATGAAATAGTTCCATCTCATTTCTGGCCTGTAGTGCACGTTCTTTCGCATGCAAAATAATTGGTGCTAAAACAAAGAATAAATGGTGCCTTGATATGTCCGCACAGTTTGTCACGATATACATAATATGACAAAAATTCAACCGAGCCAGTTGAAAATTTAATCCCTCTCTCCTGGAAACCTTACCCAACTCACGTGTGTGACTTTTCAACCAAGAAATAAAAATAAAAATAAAAATAAAAATTGTGAACTCAACTCTTACTCACTCTATCCCAATTCATATGATACACTTTTCTTTTTAGTTTATTCCAAAAAGAATAATACATTTTTTTTATTTGACAATAATTTAACTTTAAACTTTACCTTTTACGCTTAACAAGATGATCTATAACCACACAAATATCTTTTGCTTATTTTAGACCATAAGATTCAAAAGTCTTCCTTTATCTCTTAAACTTCGTGTCCGGTCAAACTATATCACATAAATTGGGACGGAGGAAGTATATTTTTGTTCCATAAACTTTGAGTTGATTAAGTTGCGAGACAAAAAGAATCTCACACAATTAGTATCAACTATGTAAAGGATAAAATAATTTATTTCTTTTGTATTCTCTCATCTCAAATCATGAACCAACTTTCACTTTTGAAGGATAATTTAATTAAATTAAAGTGAACATGAATGTATTTAATAGGAATAAGACATAGGAACACACTTAAATTATGCCGAAATTATCAATTACACACCTAAACTATGCGAGAATTCTATGACCCCAGCACTTATTTTTTCTTATTATTAGCCCCTTTAAACTTATTTTTTTTCGTATTATTTACCTCCTTCATGAATTACCTAGTAAAAAGAAATGTAAAACACACTATGTGCAAATACGCTCTTATTCAAAACTAAAAAAAAAGGTTTTAATGTATTTTTTCATTTTGATTCTTTCATACCCAAATGACTGAATCCTCATCTTCTCTCAAATCCTTTGTCCTCCTTTCATTGTCTCGATGAAATTATAACCGTAAATAAAGAACTATGTTTAGGTACACAAAAGGAAAATGAAGAGAGATAATTTGATCAAGTGATTCAGAAAAAAAAGATAGAGATCTTGACAGTGAAAGAAGGATGGCGAAGGGATGAGAAAGGATGAGGTCCGGTCGTTTCAAATGAAAAAAACATCAAGACCTTTTTTTTTTTTTTTTTGAATAAGCGTGTGTTTGCACATACGTGTTTTAACTTATTTTTTTACCAGAAAATCAGTGAAGGCGTAAATAATATGAACAAAATAAATTCAAATAATATAAAAAAATAAGTTTAGGGGTTTGTAGAACTCTCGCCTAGTTTAGGTGTATAGTAACAACTAGATGGCCTATGCCGTCTTTGCGCACGCGCGCATGCCCAACACTTTGGATTATAGTGTATCTATGTATATATAATTGTGTTTAGATATATATATATATATATATATATATATATATATATTGTCACGACCCGACTAGAGCCGTATGACGGGTACCGGGGCTAACCACCGAGCACCACTCATTCTATTACTTATCTTGCCTTCACCCATATTTCTTATCATTCATAATCGTAGAAAACGACTTTCATTTAAAGCATATTTACATTTATAAACATTAGCCCCTTTGGGATATCAAAATAATAATATACATACGTACATATACATGTAAGAGACTTGTGAGACCATACTACCCACACATACCCATCTACGAGCCTCTACTGGAGTACTAGACATATGGCCGGGACAGGACCCCGTCATGCCCAAAATATATGTACATAAAATACTGTCTCAAAATAGCACCTCCGGAATAAGGAAGGGCTCGCGTCAATGGCCGATGCACACACACACACACACACACACACACACCGTCCCCCCGTTACCGTGGGCATGAACACGCGTCCAAAGAAAGGACGTCGGTACGAAATAGGTACTGAGTATGTAAAGCATGAGCAATAATAATACGTGATAGGAACATAAGGGTTAGCATAAGATAAAGAACTGTCCATTCCTCATAATACCTTTTGAATAGTCGTCGTACATACTTACCCCTTTATTCCTCTAAAGATACACTTATTACGTCCACACGTTTACATACGCAATAATTGTAATGCAAAAGATAACTACGTACTCAAATATATATAGGTCGGTATCATCGTACTTCCCTTCGGGGCTCGATAGTATCCGTACTCGGCCATCCCGGGCTCGATGGTATCCGTACTCAGCCCTCCTGGGCTCGATGGTATCAGTACTCGGCCCTCCCGGGCTCGATGGTATGCATACACACATATACATAGCAATACATAAATGAAATCAGCATCATCCTTAGCATTATTATACGTCGCATAAGCATATCGTGACCTTAATATAACTAATCATACCTTATCACCATCTTACATTCATCATAACACATACATACACATATCATAGCACCATATCTGTTCACACATGTTTAAACATTATCCATATTCGGCCACGTAGTGGCTCGACAATATCATATATATGTCTTCCGTACCCGGCCATGACGAGGCTCGGTATATCTCTTATCATCGCATACATCTCATAAGCTTATCCAAATTTTCTTTCCATAAGATATGTATTTAAATTAAGGACAATCTATAAACATAATATCATTCCTATGACGTAAACTTCATAACATCTATCGTATACTTACCATTGTTAACCATCACATGAGCATATACATCATCATACCACTCAGACATCATCGTATCAATCAGGCATCATCATAGGCTCGTCATTATTAATCGTTTCGTAATCATATCATGGCACTATCATAATCGCTCATCATAATTCGTCATAATGCAAGCTTGGGGCTCATGGACGACTATACTTTATCGGGGTGACGTAAGGTCGTGAACCCCCGATTACATTATGGAGCATTCATGAACATTCCACCTCACCTTGAAGGAATTAGCACATAAGGTAAGTGTATACAATAATCAACATCAATGAACTAAGGGTGGCTCATTAGTTTTATAGGAACATCGTATCATGAGTTATAGCTTCTTTAGGCTTAACTTATCATCATCACTATCGTACTCATCGCGCATCTCTTGTCTCATATAGCTCGTTCATGCACAAGGGCTCATAGTTTCTTGAAGATAGGAAGCTCATAAGGAAAGAGGAAAATCATGCCATAAGATTCATGCCTTAGGAAGGAAGAAATAGCCTTGCATACCTTTGTCGTTTAACTATTCTGTCTCTTGCTCGTTCTCCTTTAATGCTCACGTCTTGACCTTCAAGAGAGTTCGTAACGTCGTTAGCTAGGCAATTACAAGAACGTACCTCTTAAGGCTAAAGAAAATTGGGCGGCGTTTCCTTTGTTTATACTACTTTCCGCCATATTCCATATCAACTCCCAACATTCATAACGACAATCACGATATTACTAACAACAATCGTCATCCATTTACATTATTCGCTTTTCACAATTTCATCCCACTTATCCACAATTATGACCAAAGTTCACTATCGCATTTTTTCGTATCCAATGCTTATTTCATGTTCTAGATGTCATTTATAATGCATTTATAACATCAACATACCCATTTTCATGATTCAATCCAACTACTACTCACTAATGACACTATTCACACATTTAGGACCCATTTTCTATACTCTTCTACAATCCATGAGTTTCAACTTAGAAATACTTCAAACAACATGTAAGGATCATGAAACTCACCTTAGATGATGAAGGAATAAGCCTTGAATGGTAATACACCCTTTGTACCAAAATCCTATTTCATCTCTTTTGGGATTTTCTTGATTTAAATGACTTTTGATGGGTTTCATACACTTGATTCTACTCAATTCTTGTTGTTGATCTTTGATTTCTATTGTTTTCTTGTGGTTGAGGTGTATGGAATGTTCTAGGGGTTTCTTGAGTTGTGGAGGAGTGAAGATGAAATGAAAAATGAAATGAGAAGGGTCCCTTATATTAATTCAAGTTCAGTCCCGATTGGAATATACGGACCAACATACGGTCCGTATAATTTCTACTGACCGTATGTTTGGACCGTATATTTGGTCCAGTGGAACATGTCATTCTGGGCTGGATCTACGGCTGGACATACGGTCCGTAGATTTTATACGGCCAGTATATCTGGCCGTATGTTGCCCAGCTTTCGGAGAATAGTTCTCGTCGACTCGTTTGATCTCCGATCCTTATGGAACCTTCTTAACACTTGTTTAATACCTCAATACCATTCTAAGGGACGTTATAACTCTTCCTTAGGGCATCATTTATACACCATTAACTCAATCCTCGTAATTCTTACCCGTTACTCAACATATGACTCACTTCCCTTAACAACTTTCTTCCCTTAACTCGAATGTCTTTAGAAATCTTAATTAGGACCATCAAACACTATTTCTTACTCGTCAAAACATCGTATACATTATACCCTTCGGTGGCCTATTCACTGAACGCTAACGGGAATTTTCAAGGTGTAACATATATATATATATATATATATATATATATATATATATATATATATATATATATATATGCATACTATGTACAAAACATGATTAATATAACATTGTAGTTTGTGCTCCGTATCTAAAACTTTATTATATTCGTGTTTGCTATGAAAATTTATTAATACTTTTTAAAAGAGAAGACTTGTTTAAAAGAAAACTATTTTCCTCTCTTTGAGATAAAACAATAGCAATATTTAAGCATCAGTTGATACTTTCAATTTTAATTCGATTAATTTAAAGGTGTAAAATACATATTAATTTTTTATCAAATTTTTATTTGGATAATTCTAATTCAAATTATTAAATTAATTTTACCTTTTTAAAACGAAACAAAGTAGAAATTGATTTTCTGTATAAACGAAGAAATGCTATTTTTTAATTTTTGGTAAATATTCTCGGTTTAGCTCATTTTACTTGTCATGTTGTCTTTTGCATGATTTTTTTAAGGAAACGTGAATTAGAATTATAATTTGACTAATTTACCTTATTCATTATTTGATCTACATTTGATATTAATCTCTTTTCACATTTATTAGAGTAAGAATAAAAATGAAAAAGTAATTAAATTCTATCTTATTTTAAAATATAAATATTTTAAGTATATTTAATATAGTAAACATAACAAACAAATGACATGGCGGAATAGCAAATACAGCAATTAAATATCTAGATTAGATCTCAGGCTAATATAAGAAAAGAAAGGAAATTGTATGTATTTGCCTACTTAACCTTTTGAAGAAAAGCAATAATATGGGGTCCATGTTTTTTGCTGTGCAATAATTTCATTTGCTCCCACTAATAGGTTAATACGCATGTAGCAATGAATCCACTATTATTGACTTGATGGCGATACTTTGGGAATTACATGAATATTGTTTGATTTTTTAATATATTGGGTGCATGTTTTTTTTTTTTTTTGACATTGCTTTTTTTTTTTAATATGGGGTCCATTTTTTTTCATGAGTTTGGAGAGGGTGGGGTCCACTTTTTTTCCTTTTTTTTAATATTGTTTGGCGTTTTTAGTATGGGGTCCACCTTTTTTTTTTTTTTTTTAAGAGTGACTGATGACGAAGCATGGGTAAACCGATGCTTCTATATAGTAGAAAAATAGAAATATAATAAAGTATTTCTATCTATTTTTTAAAAGAGTTGGTAATATAAAGTATAAAATGTCACTTTTTTGCCCTTAAATAAAAAAGTGGGACCAAAGGACGGACGACGATCTTGCTTATAAACCGGCTCTTCTATATAGTAGTAAAGTAATATATATATATATATGTGTGTGTGTGTGTGTGTGTGTGTGTATGTATTGTTCAAAACACGATTAATATAACATTGTAGTTTGTGCTCCGTATCCAAAACTTTATTATATTAGTGTTTGCTACGAATACAAAGTTGGCAAAATTTTATTAATACTTTTTAAAAGTGAAGACTTATTTAAAAGGAAACTATTTTCCTCTCTTTGAGATAAAACAATAGCAATATTTAAGACGTCGATTGATACTTTGAATTTTAATTCGATTAATTTAAAGGTGTAAAATATTCTATTGTTAATGTATGTAGATTGGGCCTAAACAATACCTATTATTTTTTATCAAATTTTGATTTGGATAATTCTAATTCTAATTATTATATTAATTTTACATGTTTAAAGTGAAACAAAGTAGAAATTTGATTTTCTATTTAAATGAAGAACTACTATTTTTTAATCTTTGGTACATATTTTTGATTTAACTCATTTTACTTGTCATGTTGTCTTTTGCACGATTTTTTAAGGAAAAGTCAATTAGAATTATAATTTCACTAATTTACCTTATTAATTATTTGATCTCCATTTAATATTATTTTTTCTTTTATGATATTAATCTCTTTTCACATTTATTAGAGTAAGGAAAAAATGAAAAAGTAATTAAATTCTATCTTATTTTAATATATAAGTATTTTAAGTATGTTCTTTGTACAATAATTTCATTCGCTCCCACTAATGGATTGATACGTATTTGGCAATGAATCCATCATTATTGATTTAATGAGATACTTTGAAAATTACATGAATATTATTTGATTTTTTAATATGGGATGAACTTTTTTTTTTTTTGACATTGTTTATTTTTTTAATATGGGATTCACTTTTTTTTTTTTTTTTTAATATTGCTTGATTTTGTTCATATGGGGTCCACTTTTTTTTTTCCGTGAGTTTGGAGATGGTGGGTTCCACTTTTTTTTTTTTTTAATATTGGTTGGTGTTTTGTTGGGGCCCACACTTTTAAAAAAAAAATGGAACGGACGACGAAGCATGGGTTTCGACCCATGCTTCTATATAGTTAACTAGATGGTGTATGCCCGTGCTGCGCACGGGCCCAACACTTTAGATTATTGTGTATCTATGTGTATGTAGTTGTGTTTGGGTAGTGATAATATATATATATATATATATATTATATTGCTAATAAACATACATAATTTTGCACTGTTTTTATGCTATATATATGCACATACTATGTTCAAAACATGATCAATATAATATTATAGTTTGTCTTTCCGTATCCAAAACTTTATTATATTAGTATTTGCTACGAATACAAAGTTTGCAAAAATTTATTAATACTTTTTAAAGAGAAGACTTGTTTAAAAGGAAACTATTTTCCTCTCTTTGAGACAAAACAATAGTAATTTTTAAGCATCAGTTGATAGTTTGGATTTTAATTCGATTAATTTAAAGGTGTAAAATATTCTATTGTTAATGTATATAGATTGGACCTAAACAATACTTATTATTTTTTTATCAAATTTTGATTTGAATAAATCTAATTCAAATTATTAAATTAATTTTACATGTGTAAAACGAAACAAATTAGAAATTTGATTTTCTATTTAAATGAAGAATTACTATTTTTTAATTTTTAGTGAATATTCTTGGTTGAAGTAGCATTTTCTATTATTATATTGTCTTTTGTACTTTTTTTAAGGAAACGTCAATTAGAATTATAATTTGACTAATTTACCTTATTTATTATTTGATCTCCATTTAATATTATTTTTTCTTTTACGACATTAATCTCTTTTCACATTTATTAAAGTAAGAATAAAAATGAAAAAGTAATTAAATTCTATCTTACTTTAAAATATAAATATTTTAAGTATATTTATTTTAGTAAACATAACAAATAAATGACATGGCGGAAAATAATACAACAGATTAAATAGCTAGATTAGATCTCAGGCTAATATAAGAAAAGAAAGGAAATTGTGTGGTTTGGCTACTTAACATTTTGAAGAAAAGCAATAATATGAGGTCCACTTTTTTTTTTTTTTTTTTTTTTGTTTATGATATTGCTTATTTTTTTAATATGGGGTCCATTTTTTTTTTAAAAATTACTATTATAGAAAACCGTTTATATTTCGTCTTCTTGATATTATTCCTCATTATTGATGTGAGACGTATGTGTCTAAACTTACACCCAAAGGTATAAGTTTTAAATGTTTTGATTTTATGACTTCTTTACTTGTTTTGTGTTCAATTTAAATCGTTATTTCTTTTTTTCCCGAACTTCTTTCTTTACATTTTCTCTAAGATACCTTTACCATTTTCTGAACTTATTATTATTATTTAAATATCTTACATTTTTTGTGTTGCAATTGTCTCCCACTTCTTCACGTGGATCCCACCTTAATTTTTTTCCTAGCAATTGTATGCTACTTCTTCACGTAGACCCTACCTTAATTTTTTTTTTTTTTTTTACAATTGTCTCCTAATTCTCGACACGAACCCTACCTTAATTTTTTTAGTCTCTACTATTATAGAAGAATGGGCCCCACTATTTAAATATCCTATTTTTTTTCTGTTGCAATTATCTCCTACGTGTTTACGTAGACCCCACCTTAATTTTTTTCCTAGCAATTATCTCCTACTTCTTCATGTGGACCCCACCTTATTATTTTTTTTTACAATTATCTCCTAATTCTCCAAGCAGACCCCACCTTAATTTTTTTTAATCTCTATTATTATAGAAGAGTGGGTCCCACCTTAATTTTTTTTTTTTAAATTCCTACTATTATAGAAACAATTGTCTCCTAATTCTCCACGCAGACCCCACCTTAATTTTTTTTAATCTCTATTATTATAGAAGAGTGGGCTCCACCTTAATTTTTTTTTTTTAAATTCCTACTATTATAGAAGATTGGACCCCTCTTAATTTTTTTTTTAATTTTTTTTTTTACAATTTTGTTCTAGCATTATGTTAAAGATGATTGGGCCCACCTTTTTTTTTTTTTTAATTGACGGACGACGATCCACCATATAGAAACATTGACGGACGACGATCCACTATATAGAAACTCATGTTTCTATATAGTAGTATAAGTAAAAGTAAATTTCGTCATAATTTATGCGTATTTCTATTTCTTATTCCTATTTAATATTGTTAAAGAGCACACAAGGATTTAAAAGCAGTATGAAAGCAATATTACTTTAATAAGGATCACATCAAATGATTCCCTTCTTTTTGGTAAGCTTGTGTTGGGGCTGAAGAAGAAGAAGAAGAAGAAGAGGTTAGTGATGGATCTGAAAGGAACACCTGTTGAAAATGGATATCGTATGCCTGCAGAATGGGAACCTCACTCTCATACTTGGATGGGTTGGCCTGTAAGAACTCTCTATTTCTTCAACTTGTTCTGGGCTGAAACTTTTATGCCCCTTACTCTTTCTTGGAATAGGTCCTATGTCGTTTATGGTACTGTTCTTGCTTTCTCTTTTAAGCCGAGGGTCTATCAGAAACAGTTTCTCTGTTCTTGCTTATCTTAATTTTTATTTTTAGTAAAAGTTTCATTTTTTTTTTTGGTTCTTTATTTTTTAGGTTTAGGTAAGTTAGCTGTGTGGATATGTATGATGATGGCTCATCGTGGACGTTTGTGATACAAAATGGAATTTGAGGAGAATTCTAGCTAAAAACTAAGCTATATTAAGGAGAGCTAAAGGTTGATTTTGATCAATAACTCTAAAATAATTACACCAACAGAATATATACTAAAGAATGCATTTAAGCTTACCGAATATAGCAGTGTAATTCAGTAACATGCCAATATGTAATTAAGTATTGCGCCAATATTTAATTAAGTATGGGGAACTGGATTGCTGGGTCACCAAGGAGGCAAATAATCCATATGATGTGACCTTACGGATGTCTATCAGAGCCTGGTGTCCTTTCTTAAAGAGACTTTTTCATTAGAGTTCAGAATGGTGACGAAAAAACACTTTTGGAAATACAAGTGTTTGGGCAGTAGGAGCTTGCAGGACTCGTTTCCTGATTTGTTTATTCTGGCTCAACATCAGAATAAGACAGTGGCTTAGATGTGGTTACCTCAAGGTTGGAAGCTAATTTTCAGGAGAATGATGAATGACTGGGAATTCTCAGGTTGGACTGTTTGTGGTGGACTGGACACACACATATATATGTGGGTCCAGATTATAATACAATAGAGTCACATATTTCTTCTACTGCTTTGGAAAGTAAAGATACCACACAAGGTTGCTTGCTTTACCTGGTTTTTACTATATGCTGACACATGAGAATGATAAAGAGAGGCATCACCTTAGCCTCAAAATTGCTGAAGCTGAATAGACACTTATTCCTATATTGCAAGGTCACATGCAACTATGGAAGTTTTCTAGATCTCAGGGGCATAGAAAAGATTAAAAATTTGTTCATTGTTAGATTCATCTGGGATTGGGGCAAAGAGCAGAAGAATCTTTAGTTTGCTGTCTATTGATACAATCTGATAGAAAATGAAAAAGAATAGAAGTAGTACAATTCAGATGATCAAGCTCAACTCTGTTATGCTACTTTGTTTTTGGTATACAAATGCATACCTTGAAGATACAGAGACAATCCTAGATGTTCTTGATTCATTTCTGGATTGCAGCTATGCTTCAAGGACTTTTGTTTAAATTTCTTTTTTTCCTTTCTCTCTTGTGAAGGGGTTTTCAGTACTTCCCAAGTACTGGTCTCTAATACAAGATGTAACCTGTTCCCCAAAAAAAAAAAAAAAAACTGTTCTGTTGCAAGTGAGAAGAAACTTTACTTGATCTCATCAGCAAACTACGATCCCAGTTCCTGATTTCCTTTCTATTATCTGTTAAAGTTGTCTTTAGTTTCCTTTCGTATCGTAAGTGTCAGAAATCTCTGTTTGAAACTTTGTATTGGAGTTCCATCTTAGTAGCGTACGGCCAGAGGTGGATGTGTTGTATATTATCGTTGGCTAACAAGAGTTCCCTATATGTGTTGGGGAATCCCATAACACATATAAATCCACCCAATCGCATAAATGGGTAGTGGGTTTGATGGCTAACAAGAGTTGCCAGAACCCATAAACTCTTAAATGCAGATTTCACATTTCTTAAGGACATTTTATGATATCATCTGTATGGTTGACATCTTGACATGACTGATTAAAATCTCTTAAAAGGCAACTATTTTCTTCTCTGTTCAACTAGTACTCTCTCACAATTTTGTTTCTTTTTCCTTCCCTCCCTTTTAGGCTTAATTTTTCGCGGAGCATCATATTCTGGTAATAATTGCTTAAAAGAAAACCAGAGAAAAGTTTGGTTTTCTATTTGCTGATAGCTTTATGTTTGAGATGTAGGAGCGTCCAGATAACTGGCGAAATAATGCAGTGCATGGTCAGCGTGTATTTGCAACTGTAGCATCTACTATTTCAAGATTTGAACCAGTAACAGTCTGTGCTAGTGCTGCTCAGGTTGGCAGTTTTTGGAAGGCACCAAAAATGTTTTCTTATTACATCATCATAGTCCTCCTTTAGTGCTAAAAAAGAATCATATTCCCCTAGCTTGTGTTTCTAACACATATCTATGTTGAACAGTGGGAAAATGCACGCAGCTTGTTGCCTAAACATGTCAGGGTTGTGGAAATGAGCATGAATGATTCTTGGTTTCGTGATACTGGTCCAACTGTGAGCTATTATTTCCTTTCTGTGGAGTTCAAATTATATTTACTTTTAACCGTCACACCACATAGGGAGTTACATGAAATATGTATCTCTATCTTTGCAGTTTGTCATCAGAAATACTGCAGCAAATGCAGAACATGTAATGTCAAGTGTTGCAGGGATTGATTGGACCTTCAATAGCTGGGGTGGTGAGAGATATGGATCCCACTCTTGATATCTATGAGGAACTTCTATGCTGCTTTTCTTTTTTCATGCAAAAGTTATCAATTGGAGTATCCTGTCCCAGGAGTTTTCAACTGTTAGTTACGACACGCAATCCGATTTCCATTAATTATTATATTTTTCTTGGGAGGCTTAACAAATATACTCAGAGTGTCCAATTTACGGGACTAAAAGTTCGAACTCATGATTATCTTGTTTGTAGAAAACTATTAGTCCTCCATTGGGTGGTCTTAAAAGCTATATGCGCTAGAATCAGAAATGTGTGTATTTATTGTCAAGGGAAAATTCTCATTGATCCCACTAAGAAAATCTTTTTTCCTCAAAATGTTAATCATCAGATAGTTTAGCTAATAGCCAATCTGACATGATGATACTTTATGTTGAGTTTTCCCATCCCAAATGCTTGTGGATTTCTTAGCATTCCAGTTCCAGCATATGAAACGATAATTCTACAGCTTGTCATGTCATATGGAATCCATAGAAATATAGTTTGACGATCTATTGAAGGGCTCAGGATATTTATCTTCTGTGTTTAGTATTCTGTTCCTTGAGCCGAGGGTCTATCGGAAACAGCCTCTCTACCTTTACAAGGTAGGGGTAAGGTCTGCGTGCACTCTCCTCCTCCAGACCCCACCTGGTGGTATTATACTGGGTAGGTTGTTGTTGTTGCGCTTAGTATTCTGCTTTGACTGCCTAGAACTTCTACAAAGAGAAACATACCTGTGTATGTTTGCTTAAATCACATGTGTGCTTTGGTTCTGTCTTGCCATAGTAATATTGTCCCAAAACCATATTCAGTAAGATATTGTTGCCCTTGGATTGATGCAAAGCACTTTTGTTTTTTGTTTTTTCCCTCTGGCAAAACACATTCATGATTGTGATATTTGAAATATCTAGGTGTTGATGATGGCTGTTACGAAGACTGGAGTCATGACCTTCTTGTTGCAAGAAAGGTCTGCAAATTTCTAATGCTGCAAATATATCTTGTTGATAGTACATTATTGGTTATTAGATACTCTTCACTGAGTTAACCATTCTGTTCTGTTTGCTTAGATTTTGGCAATTGAAAAGGTCCCAAGGTTTCAGCACTCTATGATTCTTGAAGGTGGAAGCATTCACGTTGATCGAGAAGGTAGATACATTTTATTAATTTTATGAACTCGACTTAATTTCTTTATAATTTGAAAGTGAGCTTCTTTCACCATTTCAGAGTAATAATTAGAGAGTTGATTTCGTTAGCTGTGATCTATTTATGAAACACCAGTCATAGACAAACTCCCGATCATCTGCCTGTAAGATATTAAGCAAGCAAGTATGGAAGCCAAAAACCACATAGCTTCTCTGTACAAAACTTATTTATTAACTCTTGAACTAAATGACATCTGTAATCTAATAGCTAGTAATGCAAATTATCGAATGTGCCAAATTGAATTCGGAATGCTGAAAAAAAGAGTTGAATGGTTCTGCCGGTAATTTACTTTCATCTACTTACACGGTTATCCAGTTCCATGGGGTGTCTTCATCTGTTTGCCTTGAATCTCATATTGTATTCTAAATTCAGATACCACTCTTATGATTGTTGTTTAGATGCAAAGAGCATGCTGTCTTATCCTCTTTTATCTTCTCTTCAGGGACTTGTCTCACAACAGAAGAGTGCCTCCTGAACAAAAACAGGAATCCCCATTTGTCTAAAGAACAGATTGAGAATGAGCTAAAAGCATATCTTGGGGTCAGGAAGGTTATTTGGCTGCCTCGAGGGTTGTTTGGTATTCATTCTGCTCATGAACTTCTATTTTTCTGTACACATAGTTAATATAGTCGAATTGTGTCCTTGACCTACAAAAGTCCATGCTTTCATGTGGTGTTGGATTTAACAAAGTTCTATCCTTGGTTGTGTGATTAGGATGATGCGTATCCATTCTCATTTTTGCATAAGACAAAACAGCCCTGAGAATGTTGAAATTTCATAGGTTAATTAGCACGGCTGTTTCCATCGGTGCCTTTTGATATGTGCATGTTCCCACTTGGAGGTCTCCAAGACTTCTTTTTGGTCGAAACTTTTTTGTAAAAGCTGGCCCTTTGAGAGGAATTTTGGGAAAAGAGACTGTAAACTGCAGTTTGGGGTTAAACAAGTGTGTAAGGTTTTAAGAATTGAACCTGATATGGAAAAAAAAAAAAAAAAGAAGAAGATTTTTTTGGACAAAATACTGATCAAAACTTGATGGAGTATTTTCTCTTGGAAGTTGGGCATCTCATTTCTTGGGAGTCTTATATTCGTCCTATGAATCTTCTTTTTTAACTTATGTCTGACATTTGTTCCTCTTAATTAAGGTAGCAGTTATAAAGTGAAGTATAAGTCTGAGAGTTGTATTGCTGTTCTAGTCTTCTAGACCATTTGGTGTAGCATCTTGAATTTTATTTTGTTTATATTGAAATAGTTATATTCTGTACATAACTTCACATTGCAAGGAACCTTAGATGCTGCTATTATCTTCTGAAATTTCAAAATCTAAATCACATTATAGTTGACTCTTTTAATTAATGTTCTTGGAAGATAGGCTATTATTAGTTACTAGAAATATTAAGTATAAATTTAGCTAACTTAATGGCGTTGACCTTTAGGTCTGAGCCAATTATAAGGATTTCATAGACAAAGAAGTCTTTAAAACTAGATATATCTATGTTGTTTTCATATTTGCGAAGAAGAAATTACTAGAATCCTTGAAGATAAGAAAAGAATTGACTACTGAGTCGGTTATAACATTGTGGCAGGATCAAAATACCCTTAAATAATCTAAAATACTTGATATTTTAATTATAATGCAGAAGCACGTTCAAATTCTTTTCTCTAATTAACAATCCAAAGGGATTTGAAAATGATCATTGACTTTAGTAATCGGAACAAAGTTGGTATATTGAAATTTTCTAGTTACTTAAGAGTTTATTAACCTATAAAACATTTTTATTAGAGAGTTTAAGTGTTGTTTTCGAATAACATATGGGATCTTAACCTTTTAATGAATTCGTGGTTTTATTGTTTATCTTTCAAAATTTATGCATTTGGACCTTGATGATGTTTGGACCTGCACATCGTATTGGTGCAGGGTGGATGAAATAGAGGCTCGCCTCCGGAGTCTTTGTGTGATAAGAAAGTGCCACCAAAACTTAAAGGCAAGTTTTACAAAGTGGTGGTTAGACCGACTTTATTATACGGAGCGGAGTGTTGGCCAGTCAAGATATGTCACGTTCAGAAGATGAAAGTCGCGGAAATGCGAATGCTGCGGTGGATGTGTGGGCACACTAGGAGGGATAGAATTAGGAATGAAGATATCCGAGACAAGGTGGGAGTGGCATTGGTGGAGGACAAGATGCGGGAAGCGAGGCTGAGATGGTTTGGGCATGTGAAGAGGAGAGACACGGATCTCCCGATGCGGAGGTGTGAGAGGTTGGCTATGGACGAGTTTCAAGAGAGGTAGAAAAGGAGGCCGAAGAAGTATTGGGGAGAGGTGATTAGACAGGATATGGCACGGTTTCAGCTCACCGAGGACATGACCTTAGATAGGAGGTTGTGGAGGACTCGGATTAGGATAGAAGGCTAGGTGGCTTATCCTTTCACCATAGTAGTTGCAGTTTTGCTCATTTGTTTATTGCCATTTGATTTATGCATTTGATTCTTATATTTGTTGGGCCGTCGTACTTTGATTATCTTATTTATCTATAGTAGTTAATGCTCCTTTCTAAAAACTGTTCTACCATGACTTTCTCGCTTTTGTTATTCCTTGTTTCCATATTGTTTTCGATATGCTTGTCTATCCGACCTTTTGTCTTGTTTTCTCTCTCTTTTCCTCTCAAGCCGGGTCTTTCGGATGTTTGCCACCTTTCAAGGTGGGGGTTAGGTCAAGCGTGCTTTCCCCTCCCAGAATTGGTGGGATTATCTTTGGGGCTTGTTGTTGTTGACCTTGATGATGTTTCCTTTTCCTTTTCTTTCTTTTTAAAAAATAATCATTGAATGTTAAGGCTTTTGTTTCTTGTTGATGTTAGTGATGATGATACAAATGGTCATATTGACAACATGTCTTTGTTTTGGGAAGCTTTGGTGTTGTTTCTTTGTCTTGGGTGATGATCGGTACGATCTCGTATGAAATATCCATTGAAGCCTCTCTCTATTCTTGAAAATACTTCGATGCCAATGGTAGAAAAATACAAGTAATCAAACTCCATGTCTCTATATGACGGACGAGGAGGAAGATGGACTATTTCGAGTGATGTTTTTGTTACCTCTTTGGTAACATTCCACAGTCATTCATAAATTAAAAATAATAAAGAAATTGGCAGAGGAAATTTTGTCTAAAAAGTCAATGCATCTCAAGTCGATGTTTGCCAGAATTTGTTAATGTGATTTAGGCATGGGGAGTTATTTCTCTTTCTTTTTCTATTTATATGCAAAACATTCATGGGATATTCATCAGTGAAATTTTGGATTAAAGATTACTCTATATGGATTACATTTGTTTTTTATGATGTTGTCTTCCTCTCTGTGGAAACTTAATTTTTCATTTTGCTGACAGAACAGTAATCATAAATCTTTGTATATAATTAATTGAAACAACTATCCTTTTGCATTACTGACAACAACAACTTCTTGCTCACGTTCTGGGAAAATACAGAATGTAACTTGACCTTCTGTAACGGCTGCTTGAAATATTGACGATTCAGGGGATATACACCTATGTCCTTTTGAAAAACATGATCCTCAGAAACAAAATTATATCTTTAGGAACATCATATTAGTAACATTATAGATCTCATGCAATTGTAATCTTTCCAAATTCCCCCAAGCACTTTTCCAGCTTCGCTATTCTATTTACTTTCTTGAGGAACTACAATCTGAAAGTAGAAAATCAAGCATCTTTCTCAGCTCTTTCTTGGGGTCAATCATTCTGATGTCATCCTACTTTTGTCTTAGCAGGATGGGGATGCTAAAACTAGGAATTCAGGTATAAGGCTTGCTGCTTCATATGTAAACTTCTACATTGCTAACGGTGCAATTATTACTCCCCAATTTGGGGATAAAAAATGGGATGAAGAAGCTATTAGAGTCCTCTCCCTGGCATTTCCAGGTTATGAGGTAAGCTAAGAACTTTGATCTGGTTGCTATTTGCAAGGGTCATTAGTTATTGAACATAATGGGAAGACCAGTATACGAAATTACCGTTGCAGTAAATATTGATGTGATCTCAGTTGATCAGGATACAAAGCCACTTACTCATATTTAGAGTACATTGAAAAAAAGGGACAAACAAGACTAAGCATATCATTATAAATAATGACTATTGATGTTCTTATGCATCCATGCATTATAGTAATTGTTAAACGGAACCTACTCCGCCTGCGTACATGCACATAATTCCATTATCATTTAGCACCCGCTGATTTGGCATTCTAATTGGGTGGTGCTAATGTGTACTTAAATATGTGAGTCGCGACTAAGCAAGAAATATGTAATGAAAAGACTTCATCAATTGCAGTCAATTCATGCTTTAACTCATTATTACACCCAATATTTCCTCATGTTTCAGTAATAAAAACTGAATTGTTTGGTGCAGGTTGTAGGAATTGAAGGTGCAAGGGAAATTGTATTGGGAGGTGGAAATATACATTGTATCACGCAGCAGCAGCCAACCGGCCCAGAATATTCACCCAAGGTTATAACTGGTTCCATATCTGAGCAGAGGGATAACTAATATTGTTTGTAATCTCTTGTGGACCATGAACTTTGTTATGTTTGCTTTTTCTTTCTACATTCTGGAGTGCAAAAATAATGTCTCGGATATAGACTTTATCCAAAGAAAGATCTGTACCAGGTCAAAGGTCAAATTGCTTTTTGATTATGGATTTTCTTTTTGTAAGCTTCAGACTTCAATAGCAACTGCTTTTTTGGCTATTCACTTACAATGCAACACATTGGGAAAACAACCCCCCCCCCCCCCCTCCTTTTTTTTCCCCACCCAAAACTATCACTATTTTGCAAATTTCATACGTAAATTATTGGGTGTTCTCAGAATCCCCTAAGCTATGATGAATTCATATTAAAATACTCCCTAGAGGAATATAACATGTTACGTGAACATCACGCTCCAAAAATTCCTTCCAAGTGGTAATGTGGAACTTTTTTTTTCCCAGTGAATAGGTTAAAAAAATTCTAAACTATCACTGTTTTGTAAGTTTTAATAACCAAACTATTGGTAAATTTTTCAAAAGGTCACTCAATTATAAGAAATTATGTAGCAAAATCATTAAACATAGTTTTGTATCAATAAGACACTCAACTTAGGACTTTTCTCTTACAAAATCATTCAGCTAAATATTTTCATAAAAACATCTCACATGACAATATAAATTAATCTTTTATGCCATGTAGACATGAACCCCACAAATAAAATAAAATTAAAGAAGACCCATATCATACACCCTATCCGCCCACCCACAAATAATAACATTATCTCGACTTTTAGTGCATGCAATTATCTACCAGAGGATGGATAAAACATCATAAAATCCCTTTTTTCCCCCTAATTTTTGTGAATATTATGGCTAGCACTAATCATCACAAACTATATAAAGAGCGCATAATGAAAATCATACCAGCTTTCTGAATCTCTTCTTTAGAATGTTATAGATATTTCATTTTTTCTTGTGAGCATCACTATTAGTTTAATCTTTGGACAAAAACTCAAATCTTTTCAAGCACTGGTTATTCGGGAAGGCATTGAACTAATCTTAGATTACTTCTCCTAACATAAAGAAAAGGAGAATTTTAGTTCATTCGTATTCTTGATGCCTGAGAACCATTTCACATCTCGAATCTTGGGTGAAACATCTCTCACGATATGAAATCTTCAAATGGATATCTCAAATAAACATAATGTATGAAAGGTAATCTATAAATTTCTAATTCATAACTCTATATGAGAAAAACTGGAAAGACTAACAAACATTTCTTTTTCTAATTCATAACTCTATACTAGTAAAACTAAGAAGATGTATTCTGAAGAGGGGAAATCGGGGTTTTAGATGTAGACCCGTTTTCATTTGTGAGTGGGTGGGTTGATTTTATGATATAGGTCTTCTTTAATTTTGTTTTATTTGTCGGATCCATGTCTACATGTCATAAAAGATTTGTTACTATACAACACAAGCAGTGGCCCAGGGGAAGGATATAGAAGCGAGACTTGAAAAAAGAAGAGTAAGACACTGAACATGAAGATACATTGGAAGCGTTAGTGTCTAGTGGGTAAAGGGATTAACAAAACAAAAGTTTTCAATCAGGAATTAAAAAATCAAACTAACTTCAAATAAAGTCGGGGGAAAGAAAGAAGAGGACAAGGATGATTGAGAGGGGGAAGTAAACTGAACAAAACAAGTACAAAAGCGAATATATGTACTCACCTACTTAGGGACTTACCTACACAAATTAAGCTTAAAAGAACTTGGCCTCTATCCGCTCGCAGTTTATACCACGCCCAAATCCTACCAAATGCCGACCTGGCATTCATATCTTTCATGGCACTATAGAATTGTAATAACACGCCTGGTCGTTATAGTATTTTTGACCCATTTACCCTTGTTGACCCTTCCCTAAGTCCCGTTGGTATGATCTATGACTTAATAAAGTCATTGGTTTGTTCCCGCAAGGTTCGAGTGTAAATTGAGTCATTGATGGAGAAGCTAGTTAAGTTAACGAGTTAGAGTTGACCACGGTCAACATCGGGTTAGGATGACCCCATGTCAATGTTTTGAAAGTTCCAACAAGTTAATATGATGATTTTGAACTTATCCATAATTTTTGGTGAGGTTCCGAAGAGTTTCAGATGGGTTTGGGTTTTGTCGCGCTTGTATTCGATATTTTCGCCGTAGGTATTTGACTAGAAAAGGCTCCATATTGATCAAATGACCTTTTTTTTGTGTGAGGATTGGACCATTAGATCCGTATCTTAATTACGAAGCTATAGCAAAAAGAATCGTTGCGTTTCGCCTCCGTATGAGGAAGTTATGGCCATTTTTGTACGGACTGTTCCAGCAAGTCCGCTATAGCGGACTTAGGGCTGCTATAGTGGGACCGCCGCAGCGACCGACGGGGGCAGAACACCCTATTTTTATATTCTAACTCCGAACCATTACCCACAAGACCCCAAAGTCAGTTTTTAAGAGAGAAAGAGGCAAACTTCTTTCCTTTCATTGGTGAAAGCATCTTGGAGAGTAAGTCCCCACCTTTATTTGTTCCTTTTCCTTTCTTCTTCAAGTTCTATGATTAGTTTAAAGTCCATTAATGGTTGGTGAAAATCCTAGAACCATAGAATTAGTAAACCCTTAAATAATTAATGGGTTGTTGATTTCGTTGTTGACTAATCATCCAGGAATATAGATTATTACTTTGAGACTTAGGGTTCTAATAAAAATGGAAACTTTGTCCTAAAATCTGTTTGAAAGGGTTAAATTGATTAGAAACTCATGAATTGAAGGTTAATGATTGTAGAGATAGAAGTTATGATAAATTCACAATTAAAGGATGGTTTCATCCATTAAAAAAGGGTAGAAGTAAGTGGTCTTCTTCCCAAATTGTTGTTCTTGTTTAAATACATGGTTTGTTGCTTACTTAGCATCATATTGTTTGACTTTGACCGTTCGAGGCGCTTCGGAAACGAAGGGGTGTGGAGTAGTTCGTGGCTCTTTCCGTTGCATTCAAGGTAGGTTACGCTTACTTTAGTTAGACTTTGATTAGCGAAACATATGTATTGTGTAGAATTTACGGGAGAAAGTATGATTAGGTCTTTGGACATGGTGTTGGTTGGATACTAGCTAGGATGGTATGGCCTCTGATTTTATGGGCTTGTCGCCATTACTTTATGTAGTGAAATATGAGGTGTAGTTGTATTCATACTGTGACGATTCAAGATGGATTTCTATTAGGTTGATTGTTGTTGATGGTGACTCGTTGCCCTGTTATTGTAATTAGACTTATTACCTAAATTGTCGTGTTGTACTCAGTTCTCTCTTATTGTGACACATATCATCGGAGAAAGGAAGGATAATGAGTTTAGACTTGAATTGTGATATAAACTTATGATAGTACTCAGATGAAATCTTGATTATCATTTACTGTTGATAATGATATCGTGCATGACATACATACTCATTCATATGCATATTAATATTGGATTATAACTTGGTATTGATGATGATAAATGAGAAAATAGAGCACCTTGGTGATACAAGAGTTAGTTGTGAGGTGTACTTGTTATATTTGGAGTAAAGAGGGACATAGACTCTTTATGTTGACAGAGATGGTTAGTATGATTCATTCCATAGGTGAGATGATTTATCGAAAGTGCTCGGATGGTTTATGGCCTTGTGACTTGCCCCTTTATTTGCACTTGACTTCATTGATTGATCATGCTTACTATAGAGTTGATTTACATAAGTCTTGATAGGGCTTATGGTGTTGTGAATTCCATAGCATATTCGTTGGCATTTATTGCATTGATTTAGCATTTATGCATTCATACATTCATACATGATGGAAATGGTTTGGAACTGATTAATGAAAGATTTATGGTATCTATAAGAGAAAAATGTTTTAAATGCCCGATGGGAAATGGTTCCGGGTGATGTGATATTATATGATATGATTTGATAAAGATCCTCCGTGGGCAAAGATCCGGAGACTCGTTACCGTTGGGCAAAGATCCGGAACGAGTGGTACATGGACACCATGGGTCCCCTGCAGGTCATGACTATTTGGCAAAGATACCAAATCATGTGTGTACACGAGTGATGAGTGACTGAGGAGTGAGGTATTTGGCCAGTGCATTGCATGCACTTCATCGTATTTTGCATTGCATATCATTACATTTTATTCTGCATTATTATATGCTCGTTTAGTTCTAATTTTGGTATGGTTTGTTGAATGGCTATTATGATATAGATATGACCATTGACTGAGTTAAATTGTGGATTAGTAACTCTACCTAGGGACGGAACTTGGACTTGTGATTATCAGGTGAGATTATTGAGACTTGATAGACTTGCGGTTTAGAAGCTTCATCTTAGGTTGTGACTCTGTTATGGGATATTCTGTGACTCGAATTTGAGTATTAAGTGTCTATCTGTTTATCTTGTTGATTTTATACTTATATGCGTGAACTAATCTTAGTCAGCCTATGGCTTCTGGGGTATATAGTGTTTGTACTGATGCTACCTTGTTGCACCCCTTTTGAGTGCAATTTTTTTTTCCAGAGATTTCATCCAGACTATATCTCTAGCTTGAAGCTAGTTAGCTTGATCAGATCCGAGGGTGAGCTTCTATCCATGCCATGCCACCTGAAGATCTCTCTTTCCAAATGTCTACTTTAAATTTCAGACATTATTTATTATTATATTTGACATATATTTCATTCTTTAGACATTCCCCAATGCTCCAGTGCGGAGGTGTGAGAGGTTGGCTATGAATGGTTTCAGGAGAGGTAAAGGGAGGCCGAAGAAGAATTGGGGAGAGGTGATTAGGCGGGGGGATATGACACGAGTTCGACCACCGAGGACATGACCTTAGATAGGAGGTTGTGGAGGACTCGTATTAGGATAGAAGGCTAGGTGGCGTACCCTTTCACCATAGTAGTTGCAGTTTTGCTCACTTGTCTATTGCCTTTTGGTTTATGCATTTGATTGCTGCTTATATTTGTTGGGACGTTGAACTTTGATTATTTTTTATTTTTTATTTTTTTATTTTTTTGAAACTGGTAACTTTTCTTTGATTATTTTATTTATCTTTAGTATTCAATGCTTCTTACTTTCTGGATGGTTCTACCATGACTTTCTCGCTTTTGGTATTCGTGTTATCATAGTGCTTTCGATATACTTGGCCCTATCTGACCTTTTATCTTGTTTTCCTCATATCTTCCTCTCTTCTCCTCTCTTGAGCCGAGGGTCTCTCGGAAACAGCCGCCCTACCTCTCAAGGTGGGGGTTAGGTCTGCGTACACTTTACCCTCCCCAGACCCCACATGGTGGGACTATACTGGGCTTGTTGTTGTTGTGTTGTTGTAGTCCTTGTACGATGACTTTCAAATTCTAGGGATGTATAGTTAGACTTCCGCAATTGTATTATTTATTATCTATGACTTGGTAGACTATTTATTCATTCACATGTTCATTGATTGTTTAAGCATAAATGATTAAAGAAGTTAAAATTGGCTAGTGATTAGTGGGTTAACGGGTAAGGGTTCGCCTACTAGTGATAATAAGGTGGGTGCCCGCACGATCGGTAATTTGGGTCATGACAAGAATTATATGTTACAATCTTTTGGTTTGGGTCTTATGACTTAACGTGGTGCGCACGAATATTACTCTTAAGGTTTTTACTAGTTTATGTTGTCAGAGTTCTTGTACTTGCTTATTATTTTTGATGATGTAAAAAGGGGGAAGATTCAGTTCATATATAGAAATGTGCGAACATCAGATATATCAGGCACAATCATTACATGACCATAGAAGATTGAAGATGGTCCAAGAGGAAAATTGAAAGCTGCTTACATAGATATATACCCAGTTGCCACTTAGGAAACACTATTTATAAAAGAACTGTTTTTTACTTATAAAAGAACAATCCTATTAGAAGGTACTGGATGGAGAGTTATAAGAAAGGAAAATAATAGAGTGATAAGGTTGGAGGAGAAATTATAAGGAAGGAAAAATTATGAAGTGATAAGGTTGGAATTATAAGGAGGAAGAGACTATGTAGAGATAAAGATGGAAACATTATGTCCTGAGCTAAAGAACCTAGTCCTCATACATATATCATCAGATAACACACATATACAGGTTCTACATAACTTAGCCATGTATAAGGTTGCAATGAGTGGATGGTTAGTCCCTACAAGAAGATTAAGTAATTCCTCTTACTTAGTCTTACCGACTCAGCGAACTTACAAACCTTCTTTGAAATTGACGATGAACTATTGCGATCTTACAAACCTAATGTAGTAAGCCAAAGTTGTATCAATACGGAAGTTTTAGTTGTTGACACCTAATTTTTGGCCTCCCGTAATTTATTTTAAGGGCTCGGAGTCCTTGGACAATAAATAAAATCAGCTGTGCACCCTAAAGGGTCTACGTAATTTTTATGAAATTATTTGGGATAATATTTCACCCTTTTAAATTGACAAAGAAATCTTCAGGGTAATTTTAATTTTTTATGGAAATTGATGATATTCAAAGAATATTTTTTTATTGAAAGGGGCAAGAAAACCCTTTTGGATAATTATTTGTTTAATTAATTAAATCAAGGAAAATTAGTTTAATGAGTAGTTTTATTCCAATTTATTGTCCAAGGCACTTTGAGTAATTAAAAGAAGTAATCATTTTACCCTTTAAATCTTGATTCTGTGTGCATTTGCGTAGTTGATTAATTTTTCTTTTATCTGGTTAATTAATTCAAAACCAGTATCTGCAAAATGATTTTTATTTTTATTTATGAGTCATGATTTAAATTATTTAAGTCCTGATGTACCAATAATTAGTTTTTCTTTATTTATTTATTATTTTATTTTCCCCCAACCCTATATATATATAATAATATAATAATAAAAGAATGGGCCCAGCGTTTTTTTTTAGAAAAAATAAAGGACCAGGACCCACTCCATTAAGGGGTTAAAAGGGGTGGGGGGGGAGTATTATACTCCTCCCACGCGTTTCACAAAAGAGGACCTTAGGGTGCATTGCGTAAACAAAAGAGAGGAGAGGAAGCTAGGGGTAAAACCCTAGGGCCGCCTTCTGTTCCACCACCTACCCCGCCTCATTTTTTAGCCCTGTCCCATTGTGGGAGCGCGTGACGTGAAGGAGAGGACGAAGCATTAATAGCTTCGTCCTTCTCTCACCAGAAAACCGGCCAAACAGGCCCTTAAAGGTACTACCTCCCATTTTTATATGTATTTCCATCATCATTGCTAGTCTTGGTGTATTTGAACCATTGACTTCGTTTTTACCATAGATCTTAGCCGTGTATTTGAGTTTGTGAGTAAGACTTGCATAAAATTTGCAAGTCCCACATCATTGGTTAGAGTTCTAAGAGCCATTCTGGGGTTTCTATAAAATAGAAACCCCTATTTATTTGAGAAAAGGGGTTCGAAACCACAAAGAGACTGAAAATCGCTATTTTTAGTCTTAAGAGTTCCAAAGTCAAAATTTCATTTTAAACTTAAGTTTTTTAAGTTTTCCCAGTTCTAAAATTTATATTTTATTTGTTTTGTGGTGTTCGTGGTGGTTTGAGTTTGGCGTTGGAGCACAAGGGCTTCCAAATCCATCGCTTGACCCCGGTTGCACTCACAAAAGGTAAATTCCTTTTAGTTTAATGCTTTACATTTATGTAATGTCATGTTAATAAGTTTCTGTTTAAGTTAGTATTTTAGTTCATTGTTTCCATACATAGATTCTGCTTATGTTGTGTTTAGTTAATAAGAATATGTGAGATTTTATGATGAAGCTTAAGTAGCTATTGTTCTTTATGCTTAGCTTCTGTTTTGTGTGATGTTTAGGTGGCATCATTGTATGGTTTATGATAGGATTTAAGTCAGTACATTATCTTATCACCTTCATATCTTGACTCTGCCTACACTATACCTAGTTAAGGGGTGTGTGTGTAGTTTAGGATAGATGTCTGAGTCCATCTGCTGGTCTGTTCCCTTTCTTTTCAGTTTATGTCCATGTTATACCTGGTTAAGACAATTGTTTGTAGTTCAAGACAAAGCTCAGAACCTGATATACTTATTGTGGTTCCCTCTTGATCTTGTCTGCATTTTGCTTACCTAGGGAGTTTCATGTGAGTTATAGAATAGTTTCAAATTGATAGGTTCTTTTGACTCAGCTTCTTAGTCTGGACTTCTGTTCATGCTTTGTGACTAGTTGCTCCCTTTTCCTTATATCTAATCTAGGCTATAATATTAAGCTGATGAACCTGCCTCACTTAGATTTCCATTTGCCTCTCCTGCTTATACCTTTGGCTGTTCAGTTGTGACTAAGGACCTTTAAGTGTGGCTTGGGACCAGAGTTTGAGTTGAGGGGGTTTGTCTAATATGGATTTTCCTCTGGATTTCCTGTTTTATTATGATTGTCTAGACATCTTTAAGTGTTCTATGTAAGGGTCTGGGTTGTCGTTTATACTAATTTATTGCTTGGTCAAGTCCTGTGCTCTGTATTAGGGTCAAGATAGGTCTGTTGAAATCATGAGTGGTCTAGTCCTGTGTATCTCATGTAATAAACTAGGTTCATGGGGTTAGTTTGAAGTCACAAGCTCTTTTGAATGACTTGATTTGCCTTATGTCTTGTTATTTATCACTTGGAGGTTTATCTTGGTCTGGAGGATAATAAAGGGAGGGGGGGGAGGGGGGTCAAGAGGTCTGTCTTAAGTAAATTGCCTAATCTGGACATTGCTTGTTCTATGTGGTCATGTGTTGGTTGGGAGTTGAAGTCTTGGACTTAGCTTGATCATAGTTTTCCTTGCTTGATCACATGTGTCATGTTAAGGTTGAGGTCTTGTTATGTCAGAGGTTTGCCATGTTGAATCAGGTCTGGTCATTGCTTGTCCTATGTGGTTATGTGTTAGTGGGGAGTTTGATGTATTGAATTTAGTTTGATCATAGTCTGTCCTGCTTGATCACATGTGTCATAGGAAAGTCAAGTTTTATTATGTTTGAACCCAATCTGATTATTGCTTGTTTTATGTGGTTATGTGTCAAGAAACAGTAAAGGCTCATTATGTTGAACTTTAGCCTGGTTGTCAGTGTCTCACCTGATCATGTACTTGTTGGAAAGATTGAAAAGTCTAAAAAGAATTGGACCTAGTCTAGTTATCACATTGTCTTCTCTTAAATAATTTTATTTGTTTGAAAGTTGAAGTTGTCATGTCTTTGGACCTGGCTAGATCATGTCTATTCTCTAATGGTACTTTGGTTCTAAAAAAGTAAAAAATGTCCTGTGTGCTCTTTGTGGATTCCCACTGGTTTCACTTAGCAACTGGTTTGGCCTGATTCCTGTTGTCTCACCTAAATCTTACTTGATAAAACTTGGCATTTTGGGGTCACAATAGTGTATATTGAAACAAAGGTTTTAAAAGGTGATTCTGGGGGGAAGGGTTTTAACTTGACCAAGGTACTTCACTTAGCTCTGCTTCTGTTTGGTTGTCCTATTTGTGGTAAATATGGGAATTTGTTAGACTATCTCTGAGTAGAACATGTGGAGCGTGTGGTTATGATGTGTTTGAGTCTAAAAGGTTTTTCTAAGGTTGCTATAATAAGATAGGTTCAGGGCAGTTCTAAGATGGCCCATGCCTGATAAAAAGAGGAGGCAAATCACCTAGTCTAACAGGTTGATTAAGAGGTGATTGTTATGTTTGTTTCTCATCTAGCAAAAGGTACATGGCTATTCTGGTGAAAGGGGGAAAAGAAGGATTTTAAGGTTGATAGTTTGGCTAGGAGTGTATGCATGTGTGTGTGGCCCATGGGCCATATCTGTGTGCAGGAAAACCTTTTCTTTTGAGAACTTGCCACCTAGTTACAATAATAGATAAGTAAAGGATAAAAGAAGGAAGGATGATGCGATATTTGGGATTTTTGTTACAAATATTGTTTAACTTGTCCTTGTGTGGTCTTCTTTGGACACTGTGGTGTTTTCTTTTGATACTGAGAGATGAATTCTTTAAAAAAAAAGAGTGGTGATAAGGCTAAAATGATGGTGTGGAAGTCTGTTGACTGTCTCCTTGTGTGGCCTGATCCTGATGGAAAAGAAAATGTGTACTCTTTCCTTTGAACTACACTGTGGTAAAAAAACAAAGACTTTTCTATGATCTTCGTTTTAAGTCTGAAGTTGTTAGGAAAAACTAGTTTGATTGTCATTTGTTATATGTCCATGGTGTGTCTGTTTTCCAGTACTCTAAGGGAATTTGATAAAAAGACTTTTTGGGTTCATTTTGGAAATTATGTGGTATAATTAAATTGTCCTAGATCTTCCATGGCCTTTAGTGGAGTCACTAAGGTATGACGGGGAGGGCATAAAGGAGAGGAAAGAGGTCTTAGCAGAGTGAAAGTGGGCCTGGGCATGAACTGGAGTTAATGACCAGTGGAACCCAGGATCCCTTTGTTGAAAAGGAGATTCAGGAGGAGGAGATGGGGAGGTGGTGACCCCACCCCATCCTGCTTCCCCTTTCCTTACCCTGAGATCACATCCTTTTCTTTTAGAACTATTTTTCATGGCTTTGGGATACATAAAGATACAAAGTGATTTTGGAACAGCTTAACTGTGTCTAACAGGGAGGGAAAGGCACATCTAGAAGAAATTAAGCTACTGTTAATACTGGTCAAGTTTGAGTGTCATGTGATTCCCACTTTGCCCCTTTCTGAAAAATCCCTTTTGTCTGAAAGACCTAGTAGGTTTTCCTGAGCCTTACTTGTTTGAAATTGGTTATGTGTAAAGAGAAAATGGGGCTGATGGTTGTGTTATGTAGACCTGAGTCCATCTGTGAGAAGTTGCGGTTAAGTGTGTTATGTGCCATTTACTTTCTTTGTTGGCCATATGCCTTTGTCTACTTTTTCTAACTTGCATCATCCATGACTGATATCTGAGACCTGCAACCTGGTTTATTGGTTTAGTCTTGTCCCTTATGTGATGTTTGGTTTCTTTGTTCGCCAAAACTGTGGTCATGCTATGATTTCATTTCTTGCCTTTCTCTTCCTCCCCTTCTGTGCATTGAGAAAAGGCCTTAGAGTGGTTTAGAATATGTTGAAGGAATGCTTTCAGGAGCCAAGACTGTTGTAAGGCTACCTGGTTAAAGTGTACATATGACTTGTCCATTAAGACCTCCCTTCCTTTAAAAAGTTTTCTTCAAGCTCACTTGTCTATTAATCAAGGGTCCTGCTTTATGTACCAGTTTGTGGTGTGTTCAAGTTAATAAAGAGGAATAAGTTTTAAAGGATGCCAATTCTGAATGTGTTATTCTAAAAGTTTTAAACATGGTCATAAGCCTTGGCTGTCTGTGAGGCCCTCCCAGTGTTTTTTTTCCTTTTTTGAGAATACTGTGTTTGTTCTGGACCTGTTTGTGAGCAATCTTGAGTTTGACTGGATAAGATGAATGCCCTCAATTGAACTAGTGTAATCAAGCTTTGTTTCCTCTGGGCAGTGGTTTTGAACCTTAACAAATAAGTAGGATAGGTTGTTTAAACATGAGAATTTGGAACCTCTCATTTTTATTTATGAAAAGTCCTGGGATAGATGATTGTTTGAAAATAGACCAGTTTACATTTGACCCTAAAATCTCCTGAACTTGTTTTGATATACTTGAAGGGTTCCAGTCTTACTCCTTCTGTTTTCTGTGACTATCTTAACAAGTCCATGATTTTGATTGATCATTAGTTGTGTTCCCTCTAACAGCAGTTGTGCGTATCATCCTTGTCATCATCCTGTCGTGATACTGAGTACGCCCCATTACTGCTATGCTTGTTGATTATTTAGTCTCACGTAGGTGTTGATATTTTTCTTGTTTGATATGAACGCCTTCATTTAGAGTATGGTATCGGGCTATTGTTTGTTTAGGAGTTTACTTGAAACCTGTTACCACCTCCAATTCCTATACTCTCTCTCCCTCTTGTTTGGAATGCATTGGTTAAGGATAAACGATGGTAGTTCGGGGTCGTCCAGGCATTCTTGGTGTTAGCCATGCCTGGGGTTCTTAGAAGCCCCTTGGTATTTGTGCGACATCAAGAATATAAGGCAAGGACTCAGTCCCCATGCCATTGCAAAATCCCCAAACAAGGCAAATCCATTTAAGCAGAAATGGGGTAAGTATAGAATAATGTGAGTACTTTTCTTCTTTTTATACTATGTATAGTTTTATTATTTTAGTGATAAGTTCAGTGTTTATAAACTAACCGGGTCCCTTTCTTCTTTCCCCCTCCTCACTCGCATGACCACTCGGGTCAAAACCAGCCCTTATTGGGCCTTTGGCCCAATAGGACTTCTCATTCTCATTAAGATCGAGTCTATGGTGAAAAATGATAGCGAGGCGCGCAGAAGGCCCAACCATGGGTGAAAATGGCCACTAGGGGCTTGGTACGCCCCTAGTTTAAATTTAATCCCATAGATGCATGATTTTATCTGTATGTATTTGTAAATGTATGCAACTCATATTATAATGGAACTTATGGATTAGACGTCTTAGGATAACGGTTCCTACGCCGTTTCGACCTTAGGTCGCCAACGATTTCCAAAACCATGGAAAATCTCTATAACATTTTATTTCTTCGCTAAGTTAAAATTGGGTACACAAGTTGTTTTTTTTTTTTTTTTTACCTAAATAAGTCTTAAATCAACTTTGCGTTTTCAAACTAAAATGGCAATTGGATCCAGTGCTAGCGAGTTTTAAGCTATTGTAGAAAAAGGGGATTTCTGATAAACTCTTACCATTTTCTAGAAAAAAAAAAGGAAATGAAATGTTCAACAAAGTTTTAAGCCACAATTCAGTCTAGTACACAAAAAATTGGGCCCAATGCCCACGAGACTTTATTAAATCAGATGGCATATACTCCCTTTATGTAAATTTTCCGTAAAACATAGCGTTTTAAAATAAGGCAAGTAAGTTTTCACCGGAATTGGGCTTATGATTTTCAATAAAGCAAAAAGTTGTTTTTTCAAAAAACTCACCATGCCCCCTCTCTTTTGAAAAAGAAACCCCTCATCTCCTTAATAAATTTGGGTCAAATAGTTGGCTGGCCAGACTTCTGCTACACCCACTCCAACCATTGACAATGCCCGCAATGACCCGACAATTTATAAACTAGACTTTAGAAAAATCTTTCAACCTATAAACCCTAACTCCATGCAAAACCCTACGTCAAGTATTCAAGTAAAGAAGGTAGATTATCGTAATAGTGTTCCTGTACTTCGTTGGACACAAAAGGAGGTGGATCATATGGAATCTCTGGAGGATTTGAAGCATGTAGTCGTTGGAAAATTCTCATATGGATGGCCATTATTGGAAGAACTCAGGACAATTATCCCAGAGCAATATGGGATGAAAGGAAAGTCCCAGATTGGATTGTTTCGTGATAGACATGTCCTTATTAGATTATCAACAAAGGAGGATTTTATTAATCTATGTTCGAAGGGTGTATACTACTTGCAGTCAAGAGATGGTTATTCGTATCAAACGAGGCCTTTGATAGATGACTCTAAGTTTAAAGTTGATGAAGAGACATCAAAGGTTATATCTTGGATATCTTTTCCTTATCTGTTACCTACGTTCTTTGTGAAGGAAGCTTTGTTTTCTCTAGCTTCTGCTATTGGGATACCTTTACAAGTGGATCTGGCCACTATAAATTGCACAAGGCCAAGTTGTGCGAGAGTTAAAGTTATCATGGACTTATTAGCAGATCTCCCTAGTTATGTAGATATGGAGATAGAGGATGAGGAAACTAAGGAGGTTAGAGTTGATAAAGTGAAGATTCCATACGATTACCTCCCAAAGTATTATAAAGAATGTAGGTTGCAAGGCCACAATGAGAGTGAATGTTGGACACTCCACCCTGAATTAGCAGCCTTTGATGAGGATGATGAGAAAGTAGCACCTGATGCTACAGGAGAAGGCAAGGAAGTGATGGTCAAGGAGGATGTTCAGGCTCTCGGCCCTCGGAAAAACGGTTTCATCATACTCGAAGGAGGTTTAATGCTAGGATGCTATCCAGTGGAAAGATTCTTGGCAATCCTGGAAACTGGATTATTGTTAAAGATAATAGAGATCTCAATGGTCCTAAGCAGGATAATGCAGCTTCAGATGTCATGACCCAACCCTGTAGGCCATGACTAGTGCCCGAGCTGGGCACCCAAACACATTCATTAATCCGAATCACATACAGATGTCTTACACGTATACAAATATCGGGCGACGTCTCAAGCGTCGTCTCAAACACAAACACATATATATATATATATCGGAGCCGGCAAGGCTATCACATGGCGCAACGGCCCAAAATATATACAAATGCAAGCGACAAGGGCTACACGCGACGGCGAATGGGATCGCCCGAACATATAACATACGAACACACACGTACGGAGATAGGCACAACCCACATATACGTCTATAGACCTCACAAACGAACAACGAGAATCATATGACGGGACGGGCCCCGCCGTACCCCCCGATCAAACAAATACATATGCAACGGACGAATATATACCAAAATGTGAGCTCCGAAAATAAAGGGAGCACTCAGCAACGAATAGGTGTCCTGGGCGGCGGATCACGAGCCGTACGTACGGCACTGCGGGCATGAAACGCGCGACCCCGAAGAAAGGGGTCGGTGCGGAATATGTACTGAGTATGCAAAGCAGAAGATACAGTAAACAGAACTGAGTCATAATCGAAACAGAAGTACAGAAAATAAGTGCATGTCCAAAATACCAAAATGTTTATTTTCAAAATACAAATCATGCATAGGGCTCAGAAAATATGGTCGCCCGCCGTCAATGCGCCATAACACATCATACTCTAGAAGATTTCATATCTCCGAAAACCCGACATATCACATATCACATATACACGGTACCGCCCAATAGCAGAGGGCTCGGCGAACCGGACACATCATAACACCAAATATACACGGTGCCGACCCCGATAGAGAGGGGCTCGGTGAACCGGACACATCATACTCCAGAATATCACATAGTGCACACGATAACATAACCGGCCCGGGACTCGGCGGAAGATGCAATAACCATTTGCACGAACAGAGTAGTGAGTAACCATATGCAGAAAATCATTATCATAAACTCAAAATAAGTAAACTGATCACACTCGAAGTCGGGATAATAGTAATACCATATTCTTTCAAAAGTCATCAGAAACATATAAAGGAAAGTCGCGGGACCCACGGACGGGTGTCGACCCAAGTCGTGCCCGCCTATGGAAAACATAGTCATCATATGCCATAAAATCTCCTACGAACATATCGAGGCAATCCGAGCCTTTCTGTGAAAGTTACGGTCGTTCGTAGTTACGGAACTCTTTAAAAACAAAACTTTTTATGCAACATTTGAAAATCAAATATTCCAAAGACATAAGGGCCAATATTTCATCACATCAAGCATACGAATACCAAGAAACAAATAAGAATCATAGACATGCTCGGATCGCGAGAATAGAATTTCCTCGAGGCTCGTGTCATAGCCTATTTATAACTAAGGCATGCCGAAAGAAGGAAGGGTTGAGCTTTACATACCTCGATCGCTCTCAAAGCTAATCCAAATCAAACCTATGCCTCGGACTCTCCAAGATCTACATAACATCAATAAATACCAATGTCAACTATAGGTATTTAGGAGTTCATTTCCAAACTAGCACTTAATTCTACGGAAATTTGGGCAGCATTTCCCCTGTAAATGTACAACCCCGAGAATTCAACTCGGCCAAATTCAACAACAACAACACCAACAATCATGCTAACAACATCAACAACCAATTCGGAGCGCATTCGAGCATTAATAATTCTTCTCCACATATTCCAACAACATTCCAATTGTTCATTACAATTACATACATACAAACCAATATACAATCAAACTAACACTAATGCTCACATATTTGATTACTAATCCGAAACCATTCAAACAACATTCAAGAACTCTTTAAACAATTTACACAATATTTCCAACAATCCAACAAATGCTTCAATTCACCCGAAAACTGTCCCAAACCCGAGAACAACATCCATAACACATTCCTAACTTCCAAATCATGATTTGCACCAACAATCCACATTCTAACAATGTCATTCTCATAAATATAGAAATTACATTAAATGCACATTAACCTCCAAATCAGCCCATAACAATTACAACATCAACTTGAGTCATTAAACTCTTATCGTCAACATAGAATTCATAACGACAACAATCAAAATACTAAATAGAATTGATCCATTCTTGTCATATGACATGGCCTATATTCGGCCAATACTACACATACACATATTGATGATTCCCATCCATTCCTTCACACTACACAACTAAACATGCTACATAGAATTAATCCATTACTTCAACACAATATCACATGTACACGGCTAGATACCATGCACACGGCCTCAACTCCAACATGCCATATTTCATGAATTTCATCCATTTTTGCATACTACGACATACATAAACCTTCCATAACATATAAAAACAAGATTAAACCTTACCTTTCTTCTCAACTTCACAACTTGGCTAGGGTTAGCAAGGATGAAAACGAGCGGTTTGTTGACCCAAACAACACTCCCACGTTAATGAGGACCCTTCAATTAGTGGGTTTGCTAGGACGAAATAATTTTGTGATGGCTAAATTTGATCTTGAATTTTTGGGGGCATGGCCGAATGGCCTTAGTGTTGTTCTTCAAGGTTCTTGATTTTTTTCTAAGTGTGGAATGAAGAAAGATGACTTAGTAGTCATCTTTTATGCTCATAAATGATTTATACAAGTGTCCATGGCCCACACATGGGTTGGACCAATTAAATTTGGCCACAAAATGTGTGGGGGCCATTCCCAAGCCACACGGCCAACATGGCCAATAATTCATGATTTGCCAACTTTCCACTAATTCACTTTTAGTCCCAAATTTTCCTAAATATTCCATGCCAACAAATTCATGAACAACTTATGTCTTAAAACAAAATCGAAGGTCAAGAGTCTCGACTTCGTATCCCGGAATAGTCTTGTCTCTAACTTATCATGGTTAACCCGGATTGTCCCAATGTACAAAATACGGGATATAACATCAGAGGTGTTAGAGGTGAATACAAAAGAGAATAAGGATTCAATGGTGATAGTTCAAAACATGTTTGATGTGTTACAAGATCTGAGTCTAGCCAATGATAATGATGGAAATAATTGTGAGTTCAATGGTGAAGATTATGAACTTAACAATGCTGCTGTCCCTCAGGATCAGGAGTTGATTAGTTCTGATGAGCAAAATAAACAAGATGCTGTGATCCGCACTTCTCATAGTCAACAGTTGATTGCTCTACAAAATGCTCCAGTGGTTGGAACAGCTGACAAGATAGAGCATGAAGTGATGCTAGTTGAATCACACTCAGTACCTGCTCATGCAGTAAGTATGGAGAAAACTGCAAGTTTTGTAGTGCCTAACCTTTATAAGCCATCAGGCATGGTGGAGGATCAAGTTACTTCAAAGTAGATTGAGAAGCTGAAGCAACTTGGAGAGATGTATGAGGTGGAGGATGTTGACATAAGCTCAGTAGAGGTTCATGGTAGTAAAGAAATTGACAACACAAGCCTCTCCTACAAATATGTCATCATCTAAAGGGAAGTCAGAAGTCCCTAAGAGGGTGGATGATAGAATAAATGAAGAGAATACTGAAACTAATTATCATATGGAAGAAGCAGTTTTTAACATAGACTGTAGGTCAAGGGAAGATTCAGACAGTCACCAGGTGGATGCAGCTAAAATGTATTAGGAAAATGAGAAGGATGAATTTGTGGTTGATTTGGATGATACCTGTCCAAACAACTTGCAGATTGTTAGATCTTACCCTCCTGAGAGAAGTTTTTATTCCCAAGAAGGAAATTCGGCCTTGGCTACTGTCCCTGAAATTAAGGAAGTTCAGCCACTGAATGTAGGTAAAAAGCTAGCTCCTAACAAAACTTTGCATGATGTTGTTTCTCATAATCTGCAAGATGAGAAGGAAAATAAGGTCCTGGATAATCAAATGAAAGAAGATGCTGATAGTACACTTGAAGAAATGATTCTTCAAAAGGTCTGTAAAGAAGCAGGAATTTCTCCAAAACACAAGGTAAAGGGGCAAAAAAGGGGAAGAAACATGGTGTCACAGAAGGTCAACAAGCAGTAAGGATCATGCCAAAAAGGGGTAACTTAAAGAAGTCTTCTAAATGATTATTAAATCTCTTTTTTGGAATATCAGATCAGTGAATTCTCAACAAGCTTTCCATAGAGTTCAAATGTTACACATACATCATAAATTTTGCTTGGTGGCTCTGATGGAACCTTTTCAACATCAGAGACAGATTCAGAAGTATAGAAGGAAACTTGGTATGCCTTATGCCAATTTCAATTGTAATGGTAAAATCTGGTTCTTTGTTCAAGACAAAGTGGATGTAGAAGTACTTCTGGATACTGAACAATCTATTACTGTTAAATTGTTCTTCCAAGATCTGAATAAAGCAATGGTGGTTTCAATGGTTTATGCTAAATGTAATGAAGGGGATAGATTGCAGTTGTGGGATGATATATATGGTGTGGCTAGTAACATGGCATTCCCTTGGCTGATTGGTAGTGATTTCAATGTCATTTTAAATGAAGAGGAAAAAATAGGAGGTTTGCCAGTCTCGCCACAAGAGTATGAAGATTTTGCATTCTGCATGAATTCTTGTGAACTGCATGAGATTCCTCTTAAAGGGAGTCCTTTCACATGGTGGAATGGTAGGGCTGCTAATGACTATATTTTTAAAAGGCTGGATAGAATGTTGCATAATGAGCTATTTTAAGACTGGTTTGGCAATTTAGAGGTGGAACATTTGTCTAGAATAGGATCTGATCATGCTCCATTACTTTTAACTTGTGGGGATTAGGTTCAGAACTATTGTAAGCCATTCAGATTTCTTAAATTCTGGATGGGACATGAATCCTTTCTAGACCTTGTTAGACAACAGTGGGAAGAAAAATTATCTGAAGATGTGTTCTTGTCATTTAAACTCAAGCTGAAGAAGGTGAAAATTGCTTTAAGTACGTGAAGTAAGGAGACTTTTGGAGATATCTTCAAGGAACTGGTTATCAGAGAGGATATAGTCAAAATTAAAGAACAACTGTTTGAGGAGGATCCTTCAGAAGAGAATAGAATGGTGATGTAAAGGGCCCAAGCTGAACTTAAACTATACTTGCATTGTGAAGAAGAATTTTGGAGACAAAAAGCTGGAATGGACTGTTTCTTAGAAGGTGATAAAAATACAAGGTTTTTTCATAGTTTGGTCAAAGGTAGGAGGAACATAATCCAAGTCAAAAGAATTCAAAATGCTGATGGTGTGTGGTTAGAGGAAGCTGACAAAGTTTCTGATGAGGCTATTTCATTCTATCATAGGCAGTTTTCTCAAGAAGATCAAATTGAAGACTCTCCTATTCTTAATCATGTTCCTGAAATGATTAAGGAAGAGGATAATGTATTGCCTGCAGACCAACCTACTATGGAAGAAGTGAAGAAAGTTGTTTTTGAATTATCAGGGGACAGTGCTTGTGGACCAGATGGTTTCTCTGGGATATTTTATCAGAAGTGTTGGGAAGTGATCAAAGTTGATGTGGTGAATGTAGTTAAAGCCTTCTTTGAGGGTCAGACCCTTCCTAAGTCAATTACTCACACCAACTTAGTATTGTTGCCAAAGAAAAATGTGGTGGAATCATTTTCTGATATGAGACCTATAAGCCTTAGCAACTTCATTAATAAGGTCATCTCTAGAGTGGTGCATCACAGGCTTGATAGGCTGTTACCAGCTGTGATATCCTCTAACCAATCAGGATTTGTCAAGGGCAAAAATATTATTGAGAATGTATTATTGACACAGGAAATTGTTACAGACATAAGGAAGAGAAAGAAGGCTGCCAATGTTGTTATTAAGTTGGATATGGAAAAAACATATGACAGAGTTTCATGGCTATACCTCTGTAAGGTAATGAGGAAAATGGGATTTTCTGAGGTATTCATTGATTTAATATGGAGATTATTGGCAAATAACTGGTATTCTGTGCTGTTGAATGGCCATGCTCATGGTTTCTTTCATTCAACAAGAGGAGTCAAGCAGGGAGACCCCCTTTCTCCTGCTTTATTCATCATTTCTGCAAAGAAGTACTCCAAGAGCTTTGAACTCCTTATTTGATCAGTCAGCTTTTACAGGCTATGGGATGCCAAAGTGGAGTTCTGCATTGAACCACCTTGCTTATCACGGATGATACCATCATATTCTCATACAACGCAGAGTAATTCCTTGCAACGATCATGGACACTCTTCAAGAGTATGAAAGAATATCTGGACAGTTGATAAATAAGAGGAAAACTTCTTTCTATATGTTCAACAAGGTATCAAATCACCTAATTCAACAGGTGGAAGCAGTAACAGGATTTGTAAGAGGTCAATTCCCTTTTACATATCTTGGTTGTCCAACTACTCATGCAAGGAAGAAAAAAGTTGATTATAATGCTCTGTTGAAGAAAGTCAAGGACAAGTTGCAAACTTGGAAAGGGAAAATGTGTCTTATGGTGGAAAAGCAGTATTAATCTCTAGTGTTCTCCAAAGCATTCCAATCCATATGCTATCTGCTATCAGGCTACCAAAATGTGTTATAAAAGAGCTGTATAAGATCTTTGCAAAGTTCTTTTGGAATAACAAGGAAGAAGAGAGAAGCAAACACTGGTCATCATGGCTTAATATGTGTTTACCTAAACATGAAGGAGGGTTGGGGTTCAGGTCCATCTTTGACATGTCAAAAGCTTTATGTGCTAAACTTTGGTGGAAGTTTAGAACTTCTAGCTCTCTCTGGGCTAACTACATGTGAAATAAGTATTGCAAGAAACAGATCCCTCAGTTAGTACAATGGAAGGGAGGGTCTCAGGTTTGGAAGATGATGTTAGAGGCAAGAGACAGTACTGAGCAAGAAATATGGTGGGAACCTAAGATTGGGAGTTCTAATGTATGGTTTGATAACTGGACTAAATTGGGTGCTCTTAACTTTGTGGTTCCTCATAGCTGGCCAGTTAATGATCAGGTTGAAGATGTGGCTGAATTAATGTCAAATGGCACCTGGAATGTCCAAAAACTCATCTGATTATTCACCAAGATATTGTGCGACATATAATGCGAGAACCGACATTAAGCATGCATCTAATGAATGGGATACATATGGTGGATGATGACTAGCTCGGGGAAAGTTTCTCGTATCTAGTGCATGGGAGTTCCGAGACAAAGAGCCAATGTAACAGTGCCTTTTCATAACATGTGGATCAAGTGCCAGTAGATGAGGTGGTGGCAAGCATTGGCATTGCTATAGTCTCTAAATGTTACTGCTGTAATTATGCTCAGCTTGAATCCATTAATTATTTATTTCTCTGTGGAGAATATGCTGCCAAAGTTTGGAGTGTCTTTAATGCAGCAGCTGGATTGACCATGAATTGAGTTCAAGTTAAACATGCTATCAGAAGTTGGTGGGAGGCAAAATGTCATTATAAGCTTAAACTTATTTTTAAAGTTGTTCCTGCTTTTATTGTTTGGCAAATATGGAAATGGAGAAACAATCAATTACATGAAGGCACCATGACTTTTTATAGGGTGATATATGATATCAATCTCAACATACACTTGTTATGCAAGGGACACCCTGCGCTGAATGTTCCAAAAAGGTGGCATCAAATTGTGTAGTTTTTTGAAGAGTATAAACCTACAGTTGTTTATAAAGTGATCAGGTGTGATGAGACTGTCGTAATGATGGTTTAAGTGTAATACTGATGGAGCTACTAAAGGTAATCTAAGGCCAAGTTCTCACGTTTGCATCGCATCGAATAAGGAGGAGATTTGGTCTATCTGTCACGCTAAGAGGCTGTGATGGATCAAATTTGCAGCGAAGTTGTGCTATTAGAATCGGGTTGAGATATTGTTTAGATAAGCAACTATTCCCACTGATTATAGAGACACACTCAATGACAATGAAGATGATCCTTGCTGCAGAATGGAAAATCCCATGGGGTATTTCAATGGTAGTGGAGGACATTCAAAGAATGAAAAGAGATCAGATGGTGACTGTGGTGCACATACACAGAGAAGGGAATGGACTTGTTGATTTTTTAACTAACATGGTTTTTGATTTTGCAGGTACAATTCACTTTAATAGTTTCCATGAGTTACCAAGTCAAGCTAGAATGATATTGAACATAGAGAAGGCTGGAATTCCAAATTTGAGAATAAGAACAAGACAAGATAGAGCTCCAGACTGAAGATCAGGCATACAAAAGAGCCATTTCAATAGGCCAGTATGGTGATGTAGCATCCGTGCTAACTGGGGTATGATAGATGTGTTCATCATGCTCATTCCTTAATATGGATGTTATAACATTCCATAATATGCTTCATCTTTGGTTTGGTAATGGTACAAGTTTGAGAGTGGCATGGATCATATACAGCAGAAGATACCCACAGATGAAAACAACTACATTCAAGATTGCCTGAAGAATGATTCACATGACTTGAAACATTCCATATGTGAGACTTTGAAGGTGTGATAGATGTTATCAAGTCAAGGCCCTTGGATTATTAGTTGTTACTAATCTGTTACATTCTCTATCTGTATTTCCTTTTCCACTTGTTGTTTGTTTCATAGCTTTTGCTGTTTTCCATATTTGATCAATCACTTTTGGATTGATCCCCCACCCCCCTCTCTTTTTTGTTATTTCTTTTCTTTGATCAATCACTTTTGGATTGATATGTACATAATTTTCTTTTCAATAAAATTCCACCTTTCTGGTGGCTTTACTTAAAAAAAAAAATGGGTCAAATAAAAGGTCAAAAGGTGAGTATATACAGCCAATATATACCACCTCTTAAAATAGAAAAACACCCTTTTCATATAAAAACCGTCGTAACATAAAGAATTCCGAATAAGACTGTACGTATTAAGACGGATCAACCCGAGACGGAGTATGAGTATAAGCAAGAATCATAACCTCTTTCTTTATAAAAACCCCCCAAAATATATATTCCTCATATAAATGAAGATTATTTGTTTACGGATATTATAAATCCAAAACTACGATACCCTGTATATAAAGGGATATGTTCAAACTTCTTTCCAAAAATGATATGCAAATCACAAAAAAATGACTGCTTCTTTGCGAGAATAAACACAAAATAGACAGATTAGGCAAATACTCATACTTTGGAATTCGAAGGTCAATCGTATAATACGGATCCTTAGTACTGGGGTGCCTAACACCTTCTCCAGGGAATCATCAGAACCCTTACCTAGAACTCTAGATTACGAAGGATTTTTCACTGTATTTGAATAAATCCTTCAAAATCGATTTTCCTAATTTCCTAAAAAATTAGGTGGCGATCCTTTTAAAACAAAGTCCGAAAGAGCACCAACGAGTTCGTAGTAGCCTTTCCCGCCCTAAACCCGTGTAAAAAGCGAACCGTTATAGATGGCGACTCCGCTGGGCACTGACTGGCTCTAACCATAAGGACTCTAAAATAATATGAGTTTTATTTGCCTTAACTGTCTATGTGTTCACTTCCTCGCAATTATTAACTGTCATTGCATGCATATCATAACTCCGCCACTCCTGGCATTTATTTTTATACTTTGTTCCAAAGGCGACTTCGCGGAGCACGCGGTCGTTCCTTCACTATAAAAATAAATTTTTTCTTCGAACTGTTCTGAGGAGGGGTTGGTACGCGGTCGTCCAACAGCCCTAACGGTTCAGCCCCAGTTGTCCGCTCGGGTTCCCGGTCATTCGTGAAAAAACACTCTAGAAAAATTAGGATAGAGCTAAGCCAAATCCCTACTGAACTAGAGCATTTATACCTAGATGGGCTTTGGGTATCTTAGACCTACCTAAGGCCCATTAAGAGTGACTACCCTGTGTTCGGACGGTCTATGACCCGAAAACACCACATCTCGTTTATGTGCTATGTGGAAATATGTTCGTGCCTATATGATGAACCATTGATCCTATAGGGACGAGGGAAATCTTAACCGTGTTTTGTTTTGTAGATGGAACGAAGAATCTATTTTGACATCGTCACTGAGGCTCCAGAATTATTGAGGGCCTGGTATGAATGGTTGGGGGATGCTCACCAGAGAACGATCAACTGCACTTTAGCACAGTTGCCCTCCATTATGACAATGAAAGGTGGCCCGGAGCTGATAGAGGTATTGGTGGGATTTTGGGATGATAAAGAAATGCTGTTCCGTTTCGGTGATATTGAAATGACTCCTACCCTAGAAGAGATTAGAGACGCCATAGACAACAATGGAACCTGTCTTAGAAGGCGACACAAGACGGACCACAATCTGTTGTTTCTACACAAACCTACCATCAGCCAGATTATGCGATTTCTTGCTCTAACCGAAACGTCATGGGCACAAGAGTCCACTGTAACCTTCAGGGATCTATGCCAAAGGTTTGGAGACGTCACTGGATAAACCCTATATCAAAGAGAATTCAGGAGCGGAGAAGTGTGGGAAGCCGCTAGACCTTTAGCCTTCGCCATAGCCTTGTTAGGCATTATGGTTTTTTCCACAGGATGAATTATTGGCCATAGACACCAAGGTGATATACCTGGCCCATGCAATATTCCACGGGATAACCTAAGATCAAGAAACGAGGTATTTTGACCTAGCACCCATCATATTAGCTGACATCTTTCGAGCTCTAGACAAATGCTGAAATCGTTTTTGATTCTCCAAGGGTGTAATATGTTGCTGCAATGGTGGATCATCAAACACCTTAACATGGCCAAAGAGGTTCAGGGTTGGAGTCGATAGAACCGGGTAGATGTCTGAAAATTCCTAGGCTGAATTCTTCACTGACTTGACTGAAGATCGGGTCCATTGGATCTTCCCTGATTTTATATCCGAGACTGTGGTAGTCCGAGGCAAGAATTGCCCATTTATGCTGCTAGTCGGGGTTCGAGGAATTCGCCCTTACTATCCGTCCAGGATTTTAAGACAATTCGGTAGGAGGCAAGTGATACCTCAGGTAGGAGACTCCGCGCAGTTCATTATTGAGCACACCGAACGTAAAAATCGGCATGTCGGGGTGATCCGAGGGAATGGAACGGCCGTGCGAGCTAGGGGCCCGCACACTCTAGCTCCGTACAGGCTGGCAGGTGCGACCCGGGTATTGTGTATGGCTACAGGGGACACGGCTCACGCGCACTTCAGAGCCCACACCTCCCCAGGAAGCCCAAGAAAAAAATGCATGAAAGAATGCTTGGAAGGTACATACGAGTATTTGGCTAGGATCCTGGAAGAAACAGAGCCAGTGATTGTCAGAGTGGAGCTCTATCAAGCACACCTTCGTATCCAGACTACCCTTTGAAGGGTCAAGAAGGCCACAACGAGCCAAGCCTCAACATCAGCAGGTGGAGGACCTCTTTGATTGTTGATTTTCCTGTTTTTTTTTATGTAAGCCCCATGCCGGCTTTTGTCATCACTTTTGTAATCCCTTTGGGAAAGATATTACCATTATTATTAATTATGATGGCTTTTTTCGGGGCAATAGTTCACCTTCACAAATGACACCTACATGTTTCAAACGACTAGGAAGGCCTTGACTCAAGAGGCATTAGGAACGCGAGTAGTATATATGCCTATAAATTACATGCTTATCTGCTATGTGCTTCGCATGCTTGCGTGCTATGTGTACGATCACGTATTGAGCTTGGGCACAATTAATCCAATAATCTAAACTACATACCCGAAAGAAAACCATGAGGTTTGAAACTTACCCGAACTTATCTCCACTAAAGGTTGACTTTCAATAGCAAACCAGGGTGGGAAAGAAGCACGGACTCGGGAGAGATGTACCGAGATGCTATGAGGCAAAGTGCTGCAAATGGAGAAACACCTCCAAAAAATAACGAAAAAGATTGAGGAGGTAGACGGATTGCTGGACATGGTTGGGAACCTACCAGAGGGCGTACCCCAAGAACAATATTATGAAAATGTCCCTGAAGAGGTGAGGGAATTGTTGTTGAACTACATCCCACTAGAAAGAAGACCTGTAACACCCGGAGGAGGAACCCCAAAGGGAACCAACGAGGAGCAAAGGGCCGGTTCAGACCCATAGGTGTTCGTACCGAACCCACAGGAGGGAACAGAGCCCCAGGAGAAAGACCCTGAACCCGTTGAGGAAGAACAGCCGGAGGAGGAAGAAGAGCCGGAGGAAGAAGAAGAGGAACCGAACGAGGAAGAGGAACTGGAGGAGGAAGAGGAAGAGCTTCAAGACACCGAAGAGACGGAGCCTATCGACATAGCGGCCAAAGGAGAGGAGAACTTATTCGAAATGTTCCCTGATTTCTAAGGGAATGACGCGGACGACGAGTCTAGTTATTATGCCCCCACTGAGGAAGGAACAGATTTCTATGTGCCTTCGCCCATGTTGATGCCTGCCGCCTCTACTGTGGCTTCAGAGAACTTTGGAAGGGAAAATCTCCCTACGCCGGCTCCATGGAGCATAGCCTTGAGAGCTCGATCTTCTCCATTCAGAGTAGCTCCGTTGCCCGTCACTTGTAAGGAGGTATTCAAGAAAATGATAGCCGCTGGGATGGATTGCACCACTAGGGCTTGATTACCAGTCCCTGACTTGGTATACGCCTACAAAAGATGCCCGTTTCATCTCAATCAGGCAGGGCATACCTTGAATGAGTGTCTAGCGTTAAGAAGGAGGATTGTCAGTCTCATAGACGATAGGATCATCAGGACTTTATGGGGGCCACATACTTTGCTAGTCCATGAACCCATGGAACCGAAAAAACTCCGATTTGACTTTGTTAACTTCGGATGTTGACTTTGGTTAAACATTTCCTTTTCCTTAACTTAAGAACTTCCAATTTTACAATTTCTTCTATTGATAGTCACTCGATTGTCTCGGGAACTCTTCCATCCATTCCCACAAGTCAAGAATACCATAGGATATTTTGGGGAAAGGAGTTCAAAGGCTTAAAATGACCTGGGGGGTCATTACAATAATGTTGGTGTAGCTATAGTGTTTGGTTGGGCAATTGTTATGTTGATATTAGCCCGTCTTAAACAGATTGGAGAGAGTGACTTGTTGTAAGTCATTCGGAGATTGAGCTAAGGTATGTAAGGCTATTTATTCTTTCACTACTACGACACGACTTTAATTTATTATTTCTCTATATGAGCTATAAAGTCAAAAGTTTATGAAAGCATATCGGTTACATATCATAGGTTCCATAAGTTGAGTAAGAGATACGTAATGTGTTTACAAGTCGACACTTCAAAAGGTTGTTCTATCCTTAGGATCAAGCTTCCAAGAATTACTGTCATTGAGGGTTATAGTACTTCACTAAGATGAACTGTATCGAGATAGCCGTTTCGAGATTTACATGGCAATGAGATCATTCGAGTGATAGGATTTAGTTTCTAAAGTAGCGTTAAAGAGGTTATAGATCGTTACTTAAGGTGAATGATATCGATAGCTGCCAAAGTATTGTTAAAGGTCGATGATTTCCAAGGCATTGTTGAGGGGCTATAGATCGTTACATAAGATGAATTATATTGATAGATTTCAGGTGCTCATCGATGGTTGTAGTTCATGTGTAACGTGAATCATGATAATAACTTTTAGGGGATCATTAATAGATTAGAGATGGTTACGTAAGGTGAATCGGATCAATAGCTTTCACATGATCATTGATGGATTACAGGTCCTATCTTAGTTGAATCAAATTGATAGCTTCAGATGATTGTTGACGGGTTATAGGTTCTTACTTAAGGTGAATTGTATCGATAACTTCCAGGATTGCCATGAGTGGGTTGTAGTACCCTTCCTAGGATGAATCGAGTTGATGTGGTTGTTATAAGTTGTTTATGAGAATAAGATCATTCAGGGTACTAGTATATGAACTCCGAAAGTATCAAGGGAGGATCATACAGCAGTAAATACATATGTCCATATCGTATTCTTCGACATTAAGTCCTTCCATGTACTTCTTTACCTATATGATTCCTTATGATTGAAACCTAATTAATCTTCTATCCATATATTTAGTGTTCAGTTGTTCCTTCAACGTGATGGTGTTCTTATCAGGTCAAGGTTTTATACGATCTTGTAGAACTCCTTGTCTAGAGGGAAAGTTAGATTCTTTACATAAGGAATCCATATGTCATAGGTATATCTAATGAATCAAATCTATAAGTTAGCGACTTTATCAGATCATGAGTAACGTATCCGTAAGTTAATGAACAGAGGTCCCAAAAATGTTGTTTGTATACTTTTATACATGTTATACAAGGACATTTATCTACAGGTCTTTTATGAGAAATCCATAGCTTATGTGAAAAGGGAAAATGTGTCCATAAGTTAATGGCTTTAATAGATCATGTGTAATGTATTTAGGAGATCATTGAGTAGCTTGGTAATGTAAAGTAGTTGTTGCTTATGTAGCTATATGCAGTTTACACCCTTAGTGGTTATTTTTACGTGCTATGCACGATAGACCATACTTGGCATATTATATGATAGCATATAATGATACGCCACATGCCGTACTTGGCACAGGCCATACTTAGCATACCATGTGATATTGTATGAGAATGCACATAGACTGCACCCGGCACAGGCCATACTCGACATAGTGGTAGATTGTAGTTCCATATGTTGTATACCCATTGTAGTTCATTCCCTCATTTGTTATGTGTCTTATGTGGCTCACCTGTCCTAAAAGAATGTAGAAGGAACCTAATGTACAATAATACAAGTGTTAATCATATGTGTATAAGCAATATGTTACAGCTGATAGCTTTGTAGCATCAGTCTAGTAGTTACAGGCTCATCAGTCTAGAATTACAGGCTCATCAGCCTGGCATTTACATGCTTGTTAGTCTACAATTATCCTATGTATACGGGGCTCTCTGTGGCTCAATAGTTATTAGGTGTATACGAGGCCCTTTGTGACTCGACAGTTATCATATGTATACGAGACCCTTGTGGCTTGGCAGATTATTTACTATGTGCCCTATTTTATTTATACCAGAAAGAAATAAAGACTGATTAATGTACAATGATCCCAAATTGCTCCAGTAAATGATCCCAAATTGCTCCAGTAAATGATCCCAAAACATTGCTACATATAGCAATTTAAAGATATAATCAGAATGTTTTAAAAGAAGTTCAGAATGACTTAAGTATAATAAGACTCGACATGTGATTCTATAGGCTGTTTCGTAGCTTCCTGATGTTCTCATTTGATTATGTTTCATTTATTTCTTATATGATTTTCAGTATTTGGATAATCCTATCTGCCTTAAATACAAGCACAATTTTTTCTGTACTCACGTCCCTTTTGCCGAGAGCGGTATGTTAATGTTGCAGGTTCAGATATACATAATGGGAGACTTTATCGCTAGGTACTGTGGGTATTTAGCTGATGTGTGGTAAGCTCCATTTCTACATGGAGCTGAGTCGAGTCTAGTTCTCCTATTGATGTATAGAGAGTACAGGTAGGCCGGGGCCCTATCTTGACAGTCTGATAGTTGTACAGTTTCAGTCATCGTAAAGGATTCATAGATAGACATTAATAGTCATTTGTATACATTCATATATCAGTGATATGTTCAGGCCCGATGGCCCACTTACAGATATAGATGTGCCAAAGCCACCTTTCATTTGTTTATTCAGAATATTGAATCACTTAATTCAGGTTCGTCAGCATTTGCATGAGTTCTCATATAGATGGTTCACTCGGTCAGGTTAAGACATCGAGTGCCAGCCCGCCTCACCAAGGCTTTGGGGCGTGACATTTTCTCAACTGTTTAGTTTCATTATTTGCATTATTTTTGTTCGCTAGTTTCTTTAAAATATGCTTCCTAAAAGATCTACCGATAAATTACTAATATTGTTCAGGTGAGATTAAATTGGAAAGAGGAAAATAAGTACGGAAAAGGGCCAGATATACTCTGTACTATTATAAATAGTTAAAATAAACCATTCGTTATACTTTCGGTCCAAACAAACCCCTACAGTTATGCTTTGGCAGAGATATACCTGTCATTTTGATGGAGGGACACATGTCATTATCCTATTATCCTAGTTTAACTAACTCCTAATTAATTAAAATCTGACCCATAACCCGATATCCATTTAAAAGACTCATATCCATACCCGAAAAATTCAAGGCAAGCTTCGAAAATTCGAAAAGCTTCTTCAATACTAGTTAAAACATGTACTTGAATACTAGCCATCAAAGAAGTTTTTTGAAGCTTGCCCGAATTTTCCGGGTATGGATAGGTTTCTATTAATTGGATACTGAATTATGAGTTGACTTTTACTTAATTAGGAAATAGTTAAAATAGGCCAATGGGATGATGACATGTCTCTCCATTAAAATGAGGTGTATATCTGAGTAGGGGTGCTTATCGGTCGGTTTGGTTTTGTGTGTTGCTAATTCGGTTTATTGATTTTCTGTTTGTAATATGCTAAACCAACAACCAAACCGATAAGATATTCGTTATCGATTTTCGGTTTTCGGTTTATTGGTTTTTGATACTTAACGATTCAGTTTTTGGTTTAACCAATAAGAAAATGATCCGCTAATTTTTTTATTTTTTTTGCTTTCTCTTAGTTTAATTTGTTCATATATAGTTCATACGTAAAAATCTACATAAATTGCAAGACAAAAACTAAAATGCTCTATAGCAATCAAGCAGCAAATCATCAAATGATAATGAACTTTCAAATTATTTAATGCATTATCATCAATTGATAATGAACTTTCAAATTATTTAATGCATTCTAAACAGTGAAAGTACAAATGATAAGCAAATTGAGAGAAAGTGTGCATGGAGTAAGAATTTAAAATATAAGCTTATTGGGGTAATCATTAACCATTTACTAAATTCTTGAAATCGAGAACCGAACCGATAACCTAATAATTGTTTTTACAAAACTATGTATTAATCCAATAACCTGATACCGCTAAACCAATAGCGTTTTTGTTGATTCGATTTATTAGTTAAACCGATCTTTTTGCGCAGATTGTCCTTCTTTTGGGGTGGTCTTTAATTTTTGGCCCTCAAATTGTTGGTCTTTAATTTTTGCCCTTCGCTTAAAAAAGTGGCTAAAAATACTCCGAGGTTCTGGATTCAAACTCTCGCTTAGTAAAAAAAAAAAAAGAATTTCGCAAGACAAAACTTTGGGAAAAGTCTGCCTTATGCGGTACAGGTTGCCTTAAGGCATAACTAAAAATCTGCCTTATAAGGCAACTTCTACCGGATCCAGCAGAACTTTAGTTATACTTTAAAGCAACCTATGCCGTATAAGGCAGACTTTTTCCAAAAACCTTGCCTTAGAATTTTTTATTTATTTTTATATTTGAACCGAGATTCGAACCCAGAACCTTAGAGTATTCTGCAAGGGTAAAAATTAAAAATTAAAAATTAGCAATTTGAGGGGTAAAAACTAAAGACCACAGCGAAGGGTAATCCTGCAAATTGCCCATTTTCGCACACCCCTAATCAGAGTATATTTGGCCCTTTTCTGAAATAAATAAAGCCCGAAATGACCTGGCAAGGTAATGAAAATGAAGAAATAACGTATAGAGATGTGGTTGATCCGAGAAAGAAGATAATTTGTACAGTTGTACTACTTCTACTGCAAGTATCACATCACTTGCGCCAAATCTCAAAGGAAAAAAAAAATTAAAGAAAAGAAAAGCGAAAGAGCATTTAAGACATAGGAACTTGTGAGATCCAGAGAAACAGGAAAAAAGGAAGAAAAAAAAAAATCTCCCTCTCTCAAAAGTCATCAGAGAGAAAGCAAAAGGAGAAGGAGCTGACCATTTTGATTGAATTAACAAAAGAGAAAAAAAAATGGGATGCTCTTTCTCAGGATTGAATGCATTGTATGACACTGCTAATGGTGGAGGTGATGTTTGGATCAATGACAATCGTTTCAGGATTCTCAAACCAATTGGTGAAGGTGGATTTTTGGACAATGTTTTTGTTGTTAAGGAGATGATTTCTGACCCTTCTAATCCTGGGATTTCAAAGAAATTAAAAGACCCTTCTCATGTATCTGGTAGGTGTTACTCAATTTATATTCCAAAATTGCACTTCTAGATACCCACTGGTTTTTTCTTGTGATCTGAATGTTGGGTCTGATTCATGAATCATAGCAAGTTCCATTTATTTGTAACTCAGTTTTATTTGATGGGTCCAAATGGAGTAGAAGAAATATTGAGGATTCGTGTCGTTGGTTTGGGATAATGGCTAAGTTGCTCGGACTCTTCACTTTCGGTGCTGCATCATGTCGACACTGACATGACATTGGTGTGGCTATGGTCAATTGATTTTGGGTACTTTGACCAAAATCGACAGAGACAATGATTTCTATAATAATCAAAATAAAAGCTACCTTGAAATTGAAGAAAATGGAATAGCTTGTATATAGAAATTTCTATGTTAGTCATTTTCCTTATATCTCCTTCTAGATTCTCATCAAAATACCTTGTTAGTTTTCCACATAATGTCTTATAATTTAGACCTATAACTCTATTCTTACATATTTCAATTATTTTTAGTCGAATCTCCGCACTTGTATCTGTACCTGGATCCATACCCCGGAATCATAAAATTTAGATCATTAAGATCTGACCTCTAGATAGGCACCCGTATTGGACATCCGCACCTAAGTCCGAGCAACTTAGGATTTTGAGGATTCTAACTCCAATTAAGTTGGGATTGTGGTGCATAGTAGGAGTAGTTGTTGTTGACAATTGGGTCAGATTTGTGAATAATAGTGGTCATTTTTGTTTTTTCCTTGTGATCTGACAATTGGATCAGATTTGTAAACGGGTCTATAATGTGTATAGTGGATACTGAGAATTCTTATAGCTGATCTTGGTAGTTGTTGCTGTTGACTATTAGATCAGATTTGTGAATAAAAGGATTTCTTGCCTGTTTCAAATTGTATAAGATTTGTTTTGGTTGTAGTTGTCAATGATCTTGTGGTGAGGTTTTGTATCAATTATGCTCTGGGATATGATCCTTTTTATGTCTATGGTTCCAATTAGTGATCTTTTGCTACTATCCGTGTTTTCGTAACCTTTACCTGCCCAAAACTGCGACTTTGCACGGGTATTAGATGTTTCTATTGGTTGATCATCTTGAAATATGAACTTCTGATGCATGAGATGATGTTAGAATGATTAGGCAGATATTATATATCCCCTCTATCCATGAGAGGCATATTAACTCCCAGAATTGCTTATATTTTGTGCAATTAGCTCATAACTTACTGCTGGTTTGTGCAAAACATCCCTTCATACCCCAAGTTCTCTTACCAGGAAAAGAATAATGCATAAAATTGAACTCTTTTTAAATATTTTTACAGTTTGAAATTGATAAGAAGAAAGTCCAATGGAATCTTATCCTTTGCTTTTATGTGCGATCTCTTTTTATATCTGGATGACTTTCTTTTCATTGCTCAAAATGACAAAGAAAAGACTAGTGCAAGCTTTTGGACAATTGTTGTATTTTCATATTTCTCTTGTTCTTATAAAGAATTTGTAAATTGTCATGTTAACGTTGTAGTGTTCTCAATACTTTGTGTCTGAATGTTTAGATGATGGAACCTATGCCATGAAGAAAGTTGTTATTGAGAACAATGAACAGTTAGAGTTGGTGAAAGAGGAGATCCACGTTTCGTCTCTGTTTAGCCATCCCAATCTGCTTCCTCTCTTGGATCATGCTATCATTTCGGTCAAGGTAATTACAAAACCTCATGCATTTGCTTTGATCTGCACATGAAAGAGAAAATTATTGCAGTGGTCTCGAATTTCTTCATTTAGTAATTCACTCAGCTCCACATCTAGGCCATTTCACAATTAGTTCGCTAACATATTAAATTGAGAGTGCAAATCAGGTAAACACATGCACAATATTGATCTTTTTCCATTCCTTGAGTCTTTGATGTGTTTCAAGGAACTCACTCCCATCATTATAGATGTATTTCCCTCACTTTTCTCTTACGATGAAGGTGAAATGCTAAATATGAAGATGTTTGAACATGCATGCGAATGGTCAAAAAGAAGTGTATCCTGTAGTTCCTTTCTTTCACAGAAGGAAATAGAAAGGGGCTAGGGAAGTTGCTCACAATTACAGAGGGTTCAGATGTCTCATTGAGATGATACTCTTCCAGCAGTTTCTGCTTCTGGGAATGAGAACTATGTTTGACGCTTTGAGCAAGATGTCACTTGTAATTTATGAAAAGACATGCTTTACTTTGCTGAACGCTATAGGCATGCCAATTTGTATCTTCTTTGTTGACTTCCCTCTATGATATATCTTCAGTGGCCACTGGATTTTCTCTAAAGATCTTATTTTAATTGGATATTTGGTAGGCCACACAAGATCAGTCTAAGAAGCAGGAGGCTTACTTGTTATTTCCAGTCCATTTGGATGGGACATTACTGGATAGTACCAAAACCATGAAAGCAAAGAAGGAGTTCTTTTCCATTTTGGAGGTGCTTCAAATATTTCATCAGGTGAACAAGAATCAGTATTTTCTGCACAAGAGCATCTTTTCATTTTCTGAGAGGAAAAAAGAAAGGGTCAGGTGCAAATGAAACTGTGAAGCCAAAAAATGACGTACTGAAAAAAGTTTTATATGCAGCTTTGTGAAGGTCTCAAGCATATGCATAACTTGGATCCTCCCCATGCACATAATGATGTCAAACCTGGTAATGTCCTTTTAACAGATAGAAAAGGACAGGCACTTATTGCAAAATTAATGGATTTTGGAAATGCACGTCCTGCAAGAAGGCAAATTCGCTCTCGCTCTGAGGCCCTACAGTTGCAGGTACTTATGCTTCTTCTTTTATATAGACGTATCTGCTGCAGTTTTTATGCCTGCAAAGGAGAATGTTATGACCATTACTGTATTAACATATGGATGTTGCTCTCTTTGTTGGCTCTATTACCTACAGTTCACACCTACGCCCATTCTAATGCGTATTTTTTTGGTTTGCTCCGCGTTTGTCTGTGGTGTTGGTTATCCAGGAATGGGCATCTGAGCATGTTTCAGCACCTTTCCGTGCACCTGAATTGTGGGATTGCCCAAGTCAATGTGATATTGATGAAAGAACTGATATCTGGTCATTAGGTTGTACATTGTTTGCAATAATGTAAGACTTCTCTCTACTCTTTTGCTGATATGTTTTGTAGGTCTTGCTTTGCAAAACAAATACCTTTATTCTGTTGTTGAGTTGCATCTATATTGTCCAATAAATTGATATTCAGTTCGGTCAAGTCATGAGTTAAGTCAACTCAAGTGTGAAATTTCCTGCATTTGACTTGTACATACTTAAAATAAGTATGTTGGTGAGCATACGGAAGTGTTATATGGTGCTGAGTTGCGCTGTTATTGTTTACTATAATTTTCTTTTTCTTCTCAGAATAACAAATAAAAAATCTCATGACATGCATATTTGATCTGATTGCAGATATTTTAACTGTGACGTGAAATAGGTTTTGGAACAGGTCTGTTTGCATGAAAAATGATTAATTTTTAACGTCCTGGCTTTTATCTCCAGGTATGGAGTATCTCCTTTCGAGTATGCACTTGAGGAATCTGATGAAAGTCCACAATTGGCTATTGTAAATGCACAAATTAAGTGGCCAACTGAGCCTAATGCTCCATATCCCAACGACCTTAACCAGTTTGTGACATGGATGCTTCAGCCTCAAGCCACTGTCCGGCCTCGCATAGATGATATCGTCATTCATGTTGACAAGTTGATTTCAAAGTATTCCCATTAAAGTGATGGAGGGGACATGTTGGGTTACTTCACATATATATGCATCATCCATATACACATTACCATATTACAGAAACCACCATAAGTTATTGTTACCTTATTTTTCATTTTTTCTTGTCAAAATGTGATAGAAGACTTAGTAATTCATTATACCTGAGGAAAGAGGTTTTGGCAGTTGTCCATTATCTACTTTAAAAATAACTTAATGTTGAACAATCTGTACTTTTGTTCCCGTGTCCAAAGGAAAATTTTGCCTTGGTTGTTTCTGGAAGCTCATTTTTATGCTCAGTGATCCTTTATGCCATGCGATGCGTCTAATTTTCTAATTGCGCTGCCTTTTCAATCTTATTGAGTTGAGCGCTCGTTTATTTCTTCTGTACTGAGAAAAATAGGAGGGATTCTCTTAGCTCAATCCTTAGAAAGCTTCATCTCCAGAAGCTTGTTGAAGAAACGATTACTACTACTTTATCATTCCTTGAGGAGAACTCCTTTTATACAGTTGAAGGCTTTTTCTCGCGTATTGAATAAATATTTCCTCGTTAGCTTTGATTGGGGTAGTTGGCAGAGTTCATAATTTGACATTGTTATATACTGACTCCAAGGGTTTTAGAAGGGTAATTGCAATTATTGAACTCACACGAGAAAAGTGAACGCTATGTTTCTGCTTCGAATATTAATGTGGAATTTCCTGATCTTTAAAGGCCAAACTTGAGCTAGGTTATATGAATAACTTGAAGGAGAGGAATAAATACCTGGTCTATAATTTTGACAAAAGGAGAATCGCTATTGGGAAATATCTTCTCGGTCGTCATCAAAGAAATTGACGTCGGGCCTCCTCTTTCCCTTTAAAATAAATACTTCCTAAACATTATTCATTATCTACTTTATGTAATAAGAAAGATAAAGGTTTGTCATATCTTAATTGAATAGAAAACTTACAAAGTGTTTATCTAATTGTCCTCCCTTATACGCTGAACAACACTTACAAAGGCAAAAAGTGATCTGGTTTGACAAAAAGCTTTCCATCCTTTTGATGTTTGTCATATTATTGAAAGGATTGCATCAAATTTTCATCACATGGGGTAAATAATTTTCATATGATTAACTAAAAGGCAGTTGGTACACATTAGTCTTATCTTAGTAAGAAGCATTAGTTATACTCCCTCCGTTTCAATTTATGTAACTCGTTTGGTAAGCACGACATTTAAGAAAGAGGGAAGACTTTTGAAACTTGTGGTTCAAAATAAGTCTTGAATATTTGTGTGGCTGTAAATTATTCATAAAGTGAATTTGTTTCCAAATTAGAAAAGAGATCATTCATTTTGGCACGGACTAAAAAGGAAATATGTTCACATAAATTGAAACTGAGGGAGTATTAGTCTTAGTAAAAGAATTTAAAGATAATATGTTTAAGAATCTATGACTCCCAAAGATAGTGTGTGGATCAATCATCCCTCATGAGTCATTGTTCTGTGTTTCAAAATCTTGAATCTTAGTGTACACGCGAAGTGTGCAAAAACTATATTATATGATATATTTTACTTGCATTGTTTTGTGTGTTATGTTGCATTTACTTGCAATACAATATATACATATTCTCGTATATGTTATGTGCCGGATTCATCACATACATGTTATTCAGTACTTTATGCTTATGATGCAGACATTCAAGTTACAATTTTATTTTCAGTATGTAAAGTCTCAGCTCACCTTTTAGGTGATGGTTGACGACGTGTTACGAATTTAGCTTGAATGGGGAGAATTGGAACTGATAGTTAGAATTGTAATTCAGTTTTCGTTAATTGTGTATTAGCCCTTCTTTATTATTTATTTTCTTTTTAGTCTTTGCAATTTAGTCCCTTTTTATGTTACGGGACCACTAGGTAGTTAGGCCTGTTCCAATATATTAAGTGTATTAAGCTTAAGGAGCAGAACTATCGTGAATGAGAATTTCCCTTTGCTTTCCTTTTTCCAGCACATTTTTCCTTCTTCATCATTGAATCAACTGATAAGCTTAACAGTGGTATTAGAGCACTCTCATGCTCTGTGGGAATGACACCATGGGTGGCGAATTGCAAGAAGTTTTCAGTCGCTTGGATGGAATGGCGAGGCGGCAGGATCAACTCGAACTGGTTCATGAATGTTTCTTCAAGCAATTGAAGGAGGCGATGGTGTCGAAAGGCGAAGCTGACAAGAGGAAATAATTGACTCCAACTACCAGGAATTTGTAGGAGTTATATTCACCGAGATATGTGTAACACCTCGTACCTTTAAACTAAGCCGCATCTATGACTCAAGGATCCCGGAAGTCAAAAAGGGGAGTTTAAGTCGCAAAACCAGACTCAGTTCTACAGGTGACATTCAAAGGCCAGAGGGACAGACCGTCAATTGGTCGACGGACCGTCAAAACGCCCCGTCCCTAGAACCTCGTTTTGATAACTCTTTGGACTTTCTCAGGCTGCTGACAGTAGGGTCAAATCGACGGACCGTCAATGATACACCATAAAAAAATTTGACTCAGACCGTCAAAGCAACTCGACGGACCGTCAAAGTGCACCGTCAAAATGCACTGTCAATCCTCCCCGACAGCAAACAGTATAAATACGACACTTCATTCTAGAAAATTAGTTTTCACGAATCCCAAACCCTAGCACGAAGATTTTCTCTTCCCAACCATCTCCTACATCAAGGTAAGTCCTTTCCGCGTATTTTCAGGCGATTCTATCATAGTATAATCAATTCCTAAGCGAGATATACTATTCTTAACCTAGGTTTTCAACCAAACCCCATCTCAAGGTTCAAAGTTCAAGCTTATGGAATTCCATTGCAAGTTTGAAGCAATAACAGGTATGTAGGGTTTCTATCTATGTGCAGGAAAATCTTTATTCTTCCCTATGCCACGTTCTTCTATGAAAGTATGAAGTTACACCAAAACTAGGGTTCTAGCCATGTCTATGATAACCCTAAGCACATTTACTATGCTATACAATGATTGTACATATAATTCGTTATTGTTTTCTTAATACTCCATTTTGGTTATTAAGAATCTGTCCATAATCCATGAAAACCCATGCTTTGAATTCCATGGGTTCTTAAATACATGTTATGAACTATTATGCTTAATTTCATGAAAAATCCTACATGTCTACATGTTTTCATGCAAGTATATTATATAACTATATTAATGTTATAATACAAGTCTTTTGATGAAATTCATGGGCTTCTTAGCAACAATATCATGTCCATGTTTTGGGGAGTTGCACAGATTACCGAGAAGATTTTATACCTGAAACTACATTTTCCAGCGTAGGATAAGGATCGCTCCGCCCAGTTAGGACTATTCCTTCATATTGTCCCCATTGAGGGATTTGGATCCATTCATGTCATGTTCATGTCTTGTACCCCGGCAAGGTACAAGGTGGCTTAGCTGATCGGGCAGAGATCAGACACCACGTACTAACATGGTGGTTTCACGTCGGTTACATTAATGCTTTCCCACATATATTTTTACTCATGTTATTCCCTATGCCATGTTTATTTCTGTCACAACCCAACCCCGTAGGCCATGACTAGTGCCCGAGCTGGACACTCGTACACACCCATAACCCGAATCGGCATACAGATAACTTATGCATATACAAAGATCAGACATCGTCTCGAACTGTCGCATACAAACACATATATCGCACAGAAGCCGACAAGGCTATCATATATCACAACATCTCAAAATATGTACAAACACAAGCCGATAAGGTCGCCATGGCGGGGCGGGACCGCCCAAAACACAAATCATACGAACACAACCGAACGAACTATTCACAACCCACATATATGTCTACGGACCTCTAAGAGTCACAACAATCATATGACGGGACAGGGCCCCGCCGTACCCCTGAATAAACATATGTATATACTACGGAAGAGTCTGTACCAAAATATAGGCTCCGGAACAAAGGAGCACTCCAAAGTAGCAGAATAGGTGTCCTAGGCTGGCGGATCACCAAAACGATCGTCTGTACCTGCGGGCATGAAACGCGCGCCCCCCGAAGAAAGGGGGTCACACGAAATATGTACTGAGTAGGTAAAGCATGAAATACAGAAAACGGGGTCATAACCGAAGTAAGGAGTACAGAAAGTGAGCATAATAATCAGACTACCAAAATGCTTGCATTTGGAGTACAAATCGTGCATAAGAGGTACGGAAAACAAATGTGGTAATCAGAATGCCAAAATGCTTACTCTTGAAACACAAATCATGCATATCAATGTCATGTATCATATCCGGCCCACTATGGGACTCGACGGACGGAACATGGTCGCCACCCCGTCTTTGGAGCCATAACACATCATACTTCGAAATATTGCATGACTCCGTAACACATCATACTCCAGAACACATCATACTTCAGAACACATCATACTTCGTAACACATCATACTTCGGAACACATCATACTTCATAACATATCATACTTCATTACACATCATACTTCGTAACACATCATACTTCGGAATACGGCATAGTGCGCACGATGACATAACTGGCCCGGGATTCGGCGAAAGATGTAATAACAGTATGCACGAGCAGAGTAGTGAGAAACTATATGCCTTTAAAACATTTTCAAAGACTCAATAGGGATAATCAAAAACCATCATTTAAAAACCAAGACAATAGTCAAATCAAGTTTCCTCCGAACGTCACTCGGGAACATATCAAATAGAACTTTCGAAACCATAGATACGTATCAAAACCATATGCATATAAATCATCAGTTCAGACTCGACAGAAAAATAAGTAATCAACACTCGGGGGTTAAGACGACAGTTATGTAAGTTCTTTCAAAAAGTCGTTAGAACCAAACATAAAAAAGTCTCGGGGGCCCACGGACAAGTATCAAACCAATCTGAGCCCGTCTACGAAAGTTGGAGATATTATTCGTTATAACATCATCCACGAACGTTTCGAAGCGATCCGAGTTCGTCTATGAAAGTTACGGTCGTTCGTAGACATAGAATCCTTTAAGAACAAAATTCTTTTTGCGACATTTATTATCCAATCATACAAAAGACATAAGAACCATAATACGACAACATTAAGAATGCTAACATCAAGAAGTGAATAAGAATCGTGTACATGCTCGGATCTTAAGAATAGAGTTACCCCGAGGCTCGTATCATAGCCTACTCACAACTAAGACATGCCAAAAGGAAGAAAGGTTAGGCTTTACATACCTCGTCCGCTTCCTAAGCTAATCCAAACCTAAGTCTCGGGCTTCCCAAGATCTACAACAACATCATTATATACCAAACATTAGCCATAGGTACTTAGGGATTCCATCCCAAACTAGCACTTTATCTACAGAAATTTGGGCAAAAGATTTCCCTATAAATTCAACAACCCCGAGAATTCAACTCGGCCAAATCATCAACAACAATACCAACAATCATATTAGCAACATCAACAATCAATTCAAAACGCATTCTAACGTTAATAACTCTTTTCTACATAATTCGACAATATTCCATTTACGTTCAATTCAACTACATACGTTCAAGCCAACATCAACGCTCACAATTTCAAGTACTAATCCGAGATTATTCAAACAAGATTCAAGAACATTTCAAACAATCCGCACAACATTCAAAACAAACCAACCACAATGCTACTTCACCCGAAACCTCCCAACTTCAAGAGAAACAACAACAACGCATTTCTTCCTTCCAAATTCATGAATTACACCAACAATCCACACGTTAACAACATTATTCCCATAAATACAAGAAACTATCTTAAAATTCCATTAGCTTCTATAACAAGTCACAAACGACTATAACTTCAATTTGAACCATTAAACTTTCATTTGCATCATAGAACCCACAACACAACAACCCAAACATGCTAAATAAAAGTAGTTCTTCACTCCTACACAACACACACATATGCACGGCTACAAGCACCAACACACACGGCTCAACATCAACATCCATAGATTTCATGATTTTCATCCATTTCTACATACTACAACATACACAAATCATCCATAACACATGAAAAAGAAGATTAAATCTTACCTTAGCACTTGTCTTCTCAACTTGGCTATAGTTGTAAATGGCACTTGAACTAATACTTGTTTGTTGACTCCAACAACTACTCCACGTTGTTATAGGACCTTCTAAGGAGTTGAAATGCTTGAGAAACTATATTTTTTTGATCAATTTTTTTGGACCTTGTTTTTCTTGCTATGGCCGAATACTCCTCTTTTTTTCTCCAAGTTTCTACAATTTTCTTAAGGTTGGAAGATGATGAAAATGACTTATTAGTCATCTTTTGTCCCTTACATATATTATGCCTCCAAGTGGCCCATGGCCCACCACATGGGTTTGATCAATTAAATTTCCAAACCATGAGCCACACCAACTTGGCCATTATTTCATGTGGTCATGACCAAAATTATTTTTAACCCCAAATTTTCCTTAATATTCCATGCCAATAAAATCATAAGCAACTTATGCCTTAAAACAAAATCATGGTTAAAAGTCTCTACCTCGTATCCCGAAATAGTCTTGTCCTTAACTTATCATGGTTAGCTTGGATTATCCCAATGTACAAAATACGGGATATAACATCCTTCCCCCCTTTAGAACATTCGTCCTCGAATGTTAAACTAGTCTTACGGGGTCTTACGAGCACTGTAATAAGGTCCAATATATCTCGGGTTAAAACTTCTTCTCCCTGTCGAATCCCATTATACCTTTCATGGGTGGTATCTTCAAGCATACCCACTCGCCAATTTGGAATTCTAAGTGTCAGCGCCGGTTGTCGTCATATGATCTCTGTCGTCTCTGAGCTGCTAATAGCCGTCCCTTACTTTAACTATCATCAACTGGTATAATTCTGAAAGAATTTGGCGTATAAATTCACCCTCTTTTGGGTAACCAGCCAGCTCTGACCATCTTGCTTAAGTCATCTTATAATCCCCCTTTACTCGGTTTGTATCATTCTAGGCACATTGTCTCGTGTCATCTCTTTATCTTTAATTCGAACTCTTCTATCGTCCCTTTGCTCAGATCTTGTTCTCAACTTTTCGGTCACACATTATGTTGCAATCTTTACAAGAATATGTGAAGGTGCTCAAATTAGCCAAAAAATACCTTAGCGTGGCTTTACTAATCCTTATGTTTTACTTTGTCTTCGCCTCTCTTCTCTTACAACCGGTATCGAAATAGATCTTTGGTTCAACCATAGCCATGTCCTGTTTGTCCTCAGTACTAACTCCATCTCGGTAATTTAGCTTAAACCATCTTTACATCTTTCCTTAATGTACCCAAAATCTCGTAACCATATTGTTATTACTGAACCCAAACTTTTCTCATTAAGTATTTGCTTGGTCTCATCCCTAACATATAAATATTCATAGGTAACATAACCACTTTTGTACGACTCGTATAAAATATATTCAATCTTAGTCGCGGTCTTTCCTTTTCCTAGTTCAATCTGCTCCACATATTCCTTCCGTCCTAACATTCGCTTGTAGCCTATCATGTCATACTCTTTCCCTATCTTTATTCACTCCTTTGATGTTCCCACCTCATACTATAGGAGGTTTTCTACTTTTCTCTCTTACTACTCATAGGTCGCTGTATCATTAGCGAACAACCCTATTGCCCACATCTTAGCCTCTAATCCAGCACAACAATGTTACCTTTCACAATGTCTCTGTAAGTTACTCGTTATCGTTCTCTTGTCGTATTCTCCTGTAAGCCTCCATTTTCCAATGTCATATCCTTTCAGATCTTTACAATTAATTCTCAGCACTATCTCAATCACCATCCTAGCTTCTACCCCTTTGGCTGGCTTTTGGATCTTACTAACTGGTCTTGGCAAGGAATCTTACCTGTAGCCCTAGCACCCGTATCAAATATATTATAGTGCTGATTGTCTCCATCTTGCACTTGCATCTCTCGCACCCGCTTCCCCCCTTTAAGGGGTGTACTTATACTATTACCCGATTATACTTTGCCCTATGTCCGCATTTTCCAACCTCAATTAGGCGGCACTTTTATTCCGACATTCTGATCCCCTTGTCGTTCATCTACTCACTTTCTTTCTTTTCCAAACATCATTGTGTTAGTACTTCCCAAGCTTATCCTATAGCGAAAACAGCATCAGCTTGCCTTGTGACATTTGTGCCATTTATTTTTTTCCTTTTCACTTGAACTTTGTTACCCTGTCCGATTAATGCCCTCCATGTACCACCACGTTGGTTGCCGGAATACACATATCCGCTGATATAGCCGTGTATGGGATATCATGTACGTACGTATACATATAATTACTACCATCTCGCTTACAAAATATTTCCAACCGCTATTCTAACTCACCCCAGTTCTAGGGCTGTGACGCACCTTCTTTCTCTTCACCGGTCTAGTCCGCCTCGGCCTACGCGACCTCTTAAGGTTTCCGCCCACTCTGTATATCCTAATTACCCTTAGGCTACTCTAGCTGCTCATTTGCTTCTTATGCCTGAATTTGTAGGACTTTTAGAATACTTCCCAGGGGGTCACCCATCCTAAAATTTCTCTCACTCCAGCACGCTTAACCTTGGAGTTCTGATGGAATACGATACTTAAATGCTAGTATGATAGCGTCCACTTCACCACATGACCATCATCACATAATCTGGAGTAAATTGAAGTCTTAACAGATTCCAAAACGTTCTTATAACACACCTCCCTCCGAATTAGAAAGGGTCTCTTACTCTTCTGACTCCACAATTACTAATTTGGTCCTTTTTCAATCCTCAATATTCACTTTTCACCTATGGATATAACTATTTTCCGTCCTAGACTTCCAGATTCCCAATGGTGAGGGACACACCTTGATCGCCGTTACTTATAAATACTTGGTTCGATTTTTTTGGATTTCTCGCTCACCGCTATTAAGTAACACCATACGCGCAAATACACATACATAAAATATTCCAATAAGGACTCATATACCTGTAACCGCATTTGGTGACGCCTCCTGATCCAGTCTACTGGCCAACGCATATAGGCGGTTCGATGGACCGCTAGAACTGGAGGCTCCGCCACGGCCTGCTGGTGTCGGCATACCCCGTCCCATAGGGCACATAGCTACGGAAGGGGAAGATGAACCAGCAACTGACTCGGTAAGCTAGGCTGCACCACCTGGACCGCCCCTGTACGGACACTCTCTCATAACATGGCCTTGACGGCCACAAGAAAAACAAGCACCCGTAGCACGGTAACACTCTCCCGATGATGCCCCCACAAGAAGAGCACCGAGGTATGGGTGGCCTCGATCGACCCGAACTCCTACGCATCCGTGAACCTCGAAGCCCGGAGCTCGACCGGCCCCCGAATGCCCCGTGCTATCCAATCTCCTACCCGAAAACCGGGGTGCACTCGCGCTGGGCCGAGAAGAATACCCCGTGTATCGTCGAGGCCGCCCGCCTCGAACTCTCCCGAGTAACAGCCGGTCGATCTAGCCCTCTTGGGCTGGCTCCTGTCATGATCTCTGTCGGGCTGACGCCCTCTATGTCGATCCTCCATACCCTGGGCATAGGCCTGCACTCGAGCAATATCCATACCGGGCTGGGAAGCCATCACCATACAACTATCGACCAGACAACGATCTAACCCCATCACATACCGATGCATCCTATCGGTCATATCAGCTACAATAGTGGGTGCATATCTAGCCAACGAATCGAACTCAAGGCTATAATCTCGAACGCTCTCCTACCATTTTGCCTCGTGCATAGGAATCTATCAACTCTGGCTCGCCGCATCTCTCGGAGGCAGAAAAGTGGCCCGTAAAGGCCTCTCCGTAAACTCGTCCCACACTGCTGGAGGAGCATCCTCGCCCCTAGACAACTCCCAGGACTCATACCACCAACGGCCACATCACGCAACCGATATGAAGCCACCGATAGACTCCGCCCAGAAGCTCTAATCATCCTCAGCGTGCGCTGCATCTGTCGAATAAACTCCTGGGGATCCTCCGCGGGCTTTGACCCGTAGAACTCTGGGGGATTACAAGTCAGGAAATCACGGACCCTCAAGCTATCATATCTGTCTGCATAGTCACCTCCCAATCCGTGCCTGCGAGCCTCGCCCCCGCCACCAATCTAGTCGCCAAGAATTGAACCGCATCTCTCATGGCTCTATCCTCCGCCCCTAGTTGAGGAGCTGGAGGCTCGGGTACTGGAATCCCGGGAGCTGGCGGTGGAGCCGCCGGTCCGTTACTGCCGCTCCCCTATGCCCTAGTAGCGGCGGTGTAGCAGCAGCTCGCCGACGGAGCACAACCTCGTGGGGCCGAGTACGGGCCCCGGTAACTCTCCGGCCTGGCTAGTCTCTCCACCGTCGTCGACTTGCCCTTCTCGGGTACCGTCACTTTTCGGGAGGCATCGCTGAAAACATAACAATTCGTTAGGGAGGAGTCATCCTGATAATACATCTCTATCACACGATCTAGGATCAGAAGGAAAGACAACATCCTAAATGTCCTGTAGCCTCTTGTTTATAGATGTGGTGCACAACACACCGATAAACAAGACTCTACTAGACACGGTCTGTAGACATTCCGAGGACGAACCGCTCTGATACCACTTTTGTCACGACCCAACCCCGTAGGCCATGACTAGTGCCCGAGCTGGACACTCGTACACACCCATAACCCGAATCGGCATACAGATAACTTATGCATATACAAAGACCAGACATCGTCTCGAACTGTCGCATACAAACACATATATCGCACAGAAGCCGACAAGGCTATCATATATCACAACATCTCAAAATATGTACAAACACAAGCCGATAAGGCTGCCATGGAGGGTGGGACCGCCCAAAACACAAATCATATGAACACAATCGAATAGAACTATTCACAACCCACATATATGTCTACAGACCTCTAAGAGTCACAACAGAATCATATGACGGGACAGGGCCCCGCCGTACCCCTGAATAAACATATGTATATACTACGGAAGAGTCTGTACCAAAATATAGGCTCCGAAGTAAGGAGCACTCCTGAGCAGCAGAATAGTGTCCTAGATAGGCGGATCACCAAAACGATCGTCCGTACCGCGGCATGAAACGCAGCCCCGAAGAAAGGGGGTCGCACGAAATATGTCTCGAGTATGTAAAGCATGAAATACGTAAAACGGGTCATAACCGAAGTAAGGAGTACGTAAAGTGAGCATAATAATCGACTACCAAAATGCTTGCATTTGGAGTACAAATCGTGTATAAGAGGTACGGAAAACAAATGTGGTAATCAGAATGCCAAAATGCTTACTCTTGAAACACAAATCATGCATATCAATGTCATGTATCATATCCGGCCCACTATGGGACCCGGCGGATGGAACATGGTCGCCACCCCGTCTTTGGCGCCATAACACATCATACTTCGAAATATTGCATGACTCCGTAACACATCATACTCCAGAACACATCATACTTCGGAACACATCATACTTCATAACACATCATACTTCGGAATATGGCATACTTCGTAACCGGCACGGACTCGGCGAAATATGTAATAACACATCATACTTCGTAAGTGAGAAACTATACGCTTTAAAACATTTTCAAAGACTCGATAGGATAATCAAAAACGAACCATCATTTAAAAAACCAAGACAATAGTCAAATCAAGTTTCCTCCGAACGAAAGAGCATATCAAATAAAACTTTCGAAACCATAGATACGTATCAAAACCATATGCATATAAATCATCATTCCGTACTCGACGAAAAATAAGTAATCAACATGGGGTTATGATAGATAGTCATGTAAGTTCTTTCAAAAAGTCGTTAGAACCAAACATAGAAAAGTCTCGGGGGCCCACGGACCAGTATTCAACCAATCCGAGCCCGCCTATGAAAGTTGGAGATATTATTCGTTATAAAATCTTCCACGAACGTTTCGAAGCGATCCGAGCCCGTCTATGAAAGTTACGGTCGTTCGTAGTTACAGAATCTTTTAAGAACAAAATTCTTTATGCGACATTTATTATCCAATCATACAAAAGACTCAAGAACCATAGTACGACTACATTAAGAATGCTAACATCAAGAAGTGAATAAGAATCGTGTACATGCTCGGATCTTAAGAATAGAGTTACCCCGAGGCTCGTATCATAGCCTACTCACAACTAAGACATGCCAAAAGGAAGAAAGGTTAGGTTTTACATACCTCGTCCGCTTCCTAAGCTAATCCAAACCTAAGTCTCTCGGCTTCCCAAGATCTACAACAACATCATTATATACCAAACATTAGCCATAGGTACTTAGGGATTCCATCCCAAACTAGCACTTTATCTACAGAAATTGGGCAGCATTTCCCCTATAAATTCAACAACCCCGAGAATTCAACTCGGCCAAATCATCAACAACAATACCAACAATCATATTAGCAACATCAACAATCAATTCAAAACGCATTCTAACGTTAATAACTCTTTTCTACATAATTCGACAATATTCCATTTACGTTCAATTCAACTACATACGTTCAAGCCAACATCAACGCTCACAATTTCAAGTACTAATCCGCGATTATTCAAACAAGATTCAAGAACATTTTAAACAATCCGCACAACATTCAAAACAACCAACCACAATGCTACTTCACCCGAAACCTCCCAACTTCAAGAGAAACAACAACAACACATTTCTTCCTTCCAAATTCATGAATTACACCAACAATCTACACGTTAACAACATTATTCCCATAGATACAAGAAACTATCTTAAAATTCCATTAGCTTCTATAACAAGTCACAAACGACTATAACTTCAATTTGAACCATTAAACTTTCATTTGCATCATAGAACCCACAACACAACAACCCAAACATACTAAATAAAAGTAGTTCTTCACTCCTACACAACACAACATATGCACGGCCAAGCACCAACACACACGGCTCAACATCACCATGCAAGATTTCATGATTTTCATCCATTTCCACATACTACAACATGTACAAATCATCCATAACACATGAAAAAGAAGATTGAATCTTACCTTAGCACTTGTCTTCTCAACTTGGCTATAGTTTATGCCTTGAACTAATACTTGTTCTTGCTACTCCAACGATCCCTCCATGTTGTTATACACCTTCTAAGGAGTTGAAATGCTTGAGGAAACTATTTTTTTTTTATCAATTTTTCTTGGACCTTGTTTGGCTAGAGCTATGGCCGAATGGCTCCTTGTTTTTTTTCTCCAAGTTTCTAGAGCTTCTAAGGTTGGAAGATGATGAAAATGATTAATTAGTCATCTTACAATTACATATATTATGCCTCCAAGTGGCCCATGGCCCACTCCACATGGCACGACCAACTTGGCTATTATTTCATGAATTGTCAACTTTCCAAAATTAACTTTTAACCCCAAATTTTTCTTAATATTACATGCCAATAAAATCATAAGCAACTTATGCCTTAAAACAAAATCGTGGTTAAAAGTCTCTACCTCGTATCCCGAAATAGTCTTGTCCTTAACTTATCATGGTAAGCTCAGATTATCTCGATGTACAAAATACGGGATATAACAATTTCATTCAGTTGCTTTACATACCAGTACATTCAATGTGTTGATGTCCCTTTTCTATTGCCCGGAGGCCTGCATTTCACGATGCACGTACGGACTTATAGGACGACGCATCTCGCTTGGCAGACATTGCACGTATCGGTACCGTTGGTGAGCCCCATCTTCTTTTCGAGGGTCTTGTCATTATTTACTTTTATTAAAGTTATGCAGTTAAGGTATGCTGGGGGCCTTATCCCAGCAATCATGTTTAGCAGTTTAGACTCATGTTAGAGGTTTCATAGACTGGTCCGTTACGTTATGTCAGATCTTGTAGTCGTCTAGCCATTTTGGCTCATTATTATTATGCTTATTCAAACTATTAAGCATTATGATATTATGATATTTTCACTTACGATTTATGGTCCCACGCTTTATATAAATTATGCATGTTCATAGTTTATTCTGCATCAGTTCATGCCCATGTTGAGTCAGCATGCCATATGGTTCGCTTGGTCACATACAATCAGGCATCGAGTGTCGTGTTACACCCAAGACATGGTTCGGGGCGTGACAAAGCTTGGTATCAAAGCCTAGGTTCAAGTGTCTTAGGGAGTCTATGAAACTGTGTCCAGTGGGGTCACTTTTATTTGTGTGAGGGCCTCACACATATAAACAGTTGACCACTAAGACATTCAGGATTGTCTCACTTCTTTCATACTTTAGATCGTGCAATTAGAGCAGTACTTTCAGGAATTCATGTAACTCGTGCGAATTATGTATTTCAAAAAATGGCTTTGAAAAGAAAGCACACGAAGAGGACTTCAGCTACCAACCAAAGAGTACGCCGCTAATGCGGCTCGGGGAAGAAGACGTTCGGACTCGACAACCTGGCCGGACACAGCGGAACCAACAACTACACCTCCTAGTGCTTCAGATATGGATGTCAAGGGAGCTATCCAGTTGCTCACCCAGATTGTTGCTAATCAGGCTCGATATTAGGAAATGGCTTCTAGCATCAGTGCTAGTGGAGGATCTACTAGTTCCAGGACTTAGGAATTCTTGCGGATGAAACCTCCAGTGTTCACAGGAACTAAGGCAGAGGAGGATCCGCAGAACTATATTGATAGGCTGTAGAAGATGTTACACATTGTGCATGCTACTAAGATAGAAGCAACGGAGTTTGGTGCCTTTCAGTTATAGGATGTGGCTTACATCTGGTATGAATCATAGAAACAATCCCGAGGGGAAGATGCACTTCCTGCTACTTGGGATGAGTTTGCAGATGCTTTTCTTGACCACTTCATGCCAATTGAGGTCAGGGAAACAAATGCTATTGAGTTCGAGAGACTAAGGCAGAATAATATAGCAGTCCAATAATATTATCACAAGTTCGTTTCGTTGGCCAAGCATGCTCCCCATATGGTTCCCGATATGAGGGTCGTAGTTAGGAGATTTGTGCTTGGACTTAAATCTAATTTGCACGGTGATGCAATACGGCTGCTCAGAATAACAACATGACCATTGCCAAGATGGTTGATTTTTTTCAAGGTAATGAGGACCAAATGAAGGAAGAAGAAGTACTTCAGAAATAGAAAGAAAGGGAAATCAGTAAAAGAGCTAAGTCTGCAGGTAACTTCAATCATAGGGGAGGTGGAGGCAGAAAATTCTTTAAGAACAGGTCATCAGGACCCGCTCCATCTACAGCCGGTGCCCCAGTCCCAAAGTTTAGGAATGATCAGAAGAAATAGAGTTTCAGGCCAGCAGGTTCCTACTCTCAGGCTAGTATGGGTCAACAAACTTATACTATTCCAGTTTGCAACAAGTGTGGTAAGAGACACCCAGGTGAGTGTCATTTGGGTATGGATGCATGCTATGGTTGTGGCTAGCAAAGCCATTTTCAGAGAGATTGTTCATCAGCTAGACAAGAGACTGGAGGTAATGTGGCCCAGTCTACAAATTCAGCAGCTCCTAGTAATTCTCAAGTCCAGTAGGAGCGTGGAGCTACGAAGTCCGACAATACGGGCGGTGGTCACAACCGTTTGTATGCGCTGGCAGGTCGTCAAGATACAGAGGCACGTGCGGATATTGTCACAGGTACACTAAAAGTCTTCACTTTCGACGTTTATGTCCTTATTGACCTAGGATTCACCTTATCTTATGTGACCATATTTGTTGCTAAGAATTTTGGGGTTGAACCAGAAAAGTTGCATGAACCATTTGAGGTATCCACCCCAGTTGGGGAATCAGTTATAACTAGACGTATTTATAGGGGTTGCTCAGTTTTAGTCTATCACCGCAGAACCATAGCCGACTTAGCAGAGTTGGAGATGGTAGACTTTGATGTAATCATGGGTATGGATTGATTATCTTCATGTTATGCCACAGTAGGTTGTAGAATCAAAATAGTGAGATTTGAGTTTCCTAATGAACCGGTCATAGAGTCGAAGGGCAATTCAGTAGTACCTAGGGGTAGGTTTATGTAACATCTCGTAAATCCGAATTAGGTATGAATGTATGATCTAGTATAAAGGTGATATTTTAGCTATACGAATCTATTTGGGATGAACTCGGGTGATAAAATGCGTTTTTTGAAGTCAAACCAAAAAGTGAAGTTCTTAAGGCCTTCTAAATTCGTTTAAGTCTAGGACAATCTGTACTTATGGCCTGTTTTCGGGTACTGGCGTTAGGAATTTGTGAACATTTCCTATCTTGAAAGTTGTAGCCCTTTGAAATACCTTTCCAACGGTATATTATGGGGGTCAAGGGGACATATGTGCAAAAAGTTATGGCCATTTCCATCGAAGGATTACGAATAGCAGTCCGTTCACTGGTCATGTTATACGAACTTGTTATACGGCCCATATAATTTTATACGGACCGTATAACTCGTCCGTACTTCATGAAACTTCAAATTGACGTTCTGTTTTCAGCCATGATAAAATATGGTCACATTATACGGACCGTATAACTTTATACGGACCGTATAATATGTCCATATAATTTCCGCCTCACTTTTATATAAATTCAAGCCTTCAGTTCTTTTATTTCATTATTCACAATTCCAAGCCCTGGAAACAATCCAAAACATCAAGGTAAGTCAATCCAAACCCTTCCAACTCAATTCTAACATATAGTCTAATAATCTAAGCAAGAAATTATTGATCCTAAACTAGGGTTTTCAAGAAAACTCATCTCAAGGTTCAAGAATTCAAGATTTTGGAAATCTTCTTCAAAGTTAAAATCTTTAATTCCAGTTTGGAGCATTATCAGGTATGTAGAGTTGTTATCTACGTGTGGGAACTTCATTGTTCTTCCCCACGCCTCTTAATCCATAAAGTATGATTCTTTACGAAAACTAGGGTTTCTACACCATGCTCATAACAACCCTAGGTCCATGTCCATAATTATATTATGTATGAATTGCTATTATTCTATCATTGTGTTAATAACTCCATATGATTATTGAGAATCGTCAGTAATCCATGAAAACCCATATCTTGTATTCCATGGGTTCTTGCATGTATGTTTTTAGCTAAAAATGATTATTTCATGAATATCCTACATGTCTACAAGTTTTCATGTAACTATATTATATAATTACTTTCATACCATGATACAAGATACATACATACTAAATACAAGCTATTTCATGAAACCATATTTATAAGTTATTTCGTGAAATCATGATTACAAGTCAAGTACAAGTTAATTCACGAAAATCATGGACTTCTTAGCCAATTATATCATGTTCATGTTTTTGGGAGTTGCACGAATTATCGAGAAGGCTCAGATAGCCTGAAACTACGTAGCCACCGTAGGACAAGGATCGCTCGGCCCAGTTAGGACGATTCCTTAATTTTACACTGAATGGATTCCATCAGGCACGTTACCACCTTATACCCTGGCAAGGTATGGGGGCTCTGGCTCGGGTCCGAGGTGCCGGACTCCACGTACCCACGTGGTGATATCACATGGTCGGTTTATGAAATGCTCTCCCCTACTTATCATGTTTTACTTATGTATATATATATATATATATATATATATATATATATATATATATGTACCCATGCTCATGCCTCACGTTCATGTCCGAGGTTTTCGAGTTTAGGTTCTTATCATGTTATTCTATGTCCCATGTTATTTCTTTCGCTTGCTTTACATACCAAAGACATTCAATGTCTTTGACGCCCCCTTATTGCCTGGGGGCTCGCATTTCATGATGCGTGTACTAATTTACGGATGCCGCATGCTCGAGGGACGACATTCGTATCAGCTTATTGGTGAGCTCCATCTCATTCGGGGTTTAGTCAACTCTTTATTTTATGATTAGCTATGCATCTAAGGTATGCTGGGGGCCTTGTCCCAGCGATTATGTTTTCCATGTTCAAACTTATGTTAGAGGTTTCATAGACTAGACAAGTCAGTTATGTCATGTCACACTTTCAGAGTCGTATAGCCATTTTGGCTCATTCATGTTATTTCCGCACTTATGTTTAAACAAGTATTTTGATTAAGTATTATGACTTATTGCATTTTATAAAGGCTCATCATGCATTCACGTTAAATTCAAATTTCATGTTATGCCTCATGATGATTCAACAAGCCATGTGGTTCGCTCGATCACATGCAGAAGGCACCGAGTGTCGTGTTTCGCCTGTGCCATGGTTCGGGGCGTGACAAAGCTTGGTATTAGAGCCTAGGTTCAAGTGTCTTAGGGGAGTCTATGAAACCGTGTCCAGCGTGGGTCACTTTTATACGTGTGTGGCGCCCACACATATAAACGATTGACCACCAAGACATTAGGATTGTCTCACTTCTTTCAACTCTAGATCGTGCAATAGAGCTATGTTCTCGAAATCACTCGGACTCGTGTGTTGTTTCTTCTCGTGCTACTGAATACGCCACGTCTCAAAGGATGAGGAAGATGTAAATCTAATCATTATCGATGTGTTGCTTTCAGATGGAGTCATCAGGAATTATTCTAATTCGTGCCATGAAGCTTAGAGTAGTAAGTAACATTCTTTTTCCATCGAATTCTGAACGTATCAAATGTGTAAGCGGCAAGAAAGAAATTTGAGACCCAAGAATTGCTAAATAGTGCATGGTGTGTTTATCGGTGTTAGTACTATTTGAAAGACAAAGTTTCGGTATGGTAGCACACATGTAGGTTATATATACCCTATAGAGTAAGTTTATTTGGACTCTCTTGACCATGGAGCTATAGTATAAAGGTGATGGTTCATATTTAATACCTCACGAGGTAGCATGTTATGAAGTTAACCGCAGCAGGCATAAATTGTCCACGGTAGTTTTGAGCAGGAAATAACCTAAGAGCCAACCACCTGTAATACTAGAAAGTCCCGACTTTTCAAGGATATATATATTCTTTCCATATGATCTATGCACATGACTAGGAAGGACCGATGTGATAAGAAAACCGCGAGCGAGAAGATATTGAATTTTTTTTTAGGGTTAGTTTTAAATTATTTAAGCTTATTCGGACGACCTAGAGAGAATGACGTTAGTAAGTTACTACAAGAAGCAGATATTACTATGAGATAAAAGATATGATAATTCCCTCTTAGGTTATGTGATTAAGTATTTATCCCTGATGTGTATAGTATGATATAATTTTGGAAGTATATGGGGAGTTTGGGGTTAGTTGTTCCAATTCCTTGTTTGAGACCGATGAAATTTCCCTAAGTATGATCCATGTCTATAGTTCAGAAAGATAGCATACAACCCTAGAATAGAGTCAGATAAGGAGGAGAAGTTAGAAGTAACCTTATGCTTCACATTAGTACTCAGAGAAGAATTAGAGAATATGATGCTAGCAAGTGGTTAACAAAGCATAGTGAAGTAAGTTTGAGTAGATATAGTGAATTAGAAATTTTCAGCGAGTTAGTAAAAGTACGATTTGAGTCACTTAGTCAAGTTAGCACTACTAAGTGAGTAAGCATATGAATACACCGAAGGCGTGTTAGAACCCGAAGGGTTTAAGTTAAATTTGAAGTATAGAAATTGGTGAAAGAAGAAAACCATCTAAGCAGTAAGAGAGCAAGCTACAGAAGAAGAGCCTTTAGGAGTTATCAGGAAAGAGTTTTCCTCAAGACTGACAAAGCTAGTATGCCGATTATGTACATTAGAAACCCGTTCATTTAAGTAATCCAATTTTCCCGATGAAGTAAGACTTGTCAAGTAAGTCGAAGAAATGAGTCGTCAGTATGTTGGAGGAAATTAGCGGAACCACTAGATGACCACTTATCGCTAACTCAAGGGATCCACAGGCTTTAAACGTCAACTTTTGAACTAAGAGGGAGATCATGTGATAAGGTGCCAATATAGATTATGTGTTTCGTAAGTTGATAGGTGTTAAGGAGATTATGTTAGAGGATCACAGTTTCATGTAGCCAAGATAAGGTGCGTAGAATGTGATTTTTATCATGCTGTTGAGATCAAGTACTAGGTAATTATGTTATGAGATAAAGTTCTAGATCGAATAGCGGATTTTAAGGGTATAACGGTTCCAATTCCCGTAATAATTCATGCACTATGTAGTACCAATGCCCAAACGTACTCTACACATACCTGGCATACCTATCTTATGCCCTTGTTAAAGCTTTACACTCCATATTTAAGATACAAGAATTAAGACTCCATATGATAGTAAGCTATGCAAGGGAATGTTCTTTCATGTTTCTCACATTAGGTTGTACTCATGTCCAAGGTTAAAGACCGCATTCATGTCCTACGTATTTATCGTGCTTTTATACCCATGATCACGTTCTAGCTCCTAAGTGATTTCTTATTATGATGTTGACGTTGATAAGGATCGAAGGGAAGGTAACATAATAGTTTAAGACCGAGAATCCTAGGAATGCGTACCTATTCCTTGGACAAGAGGAAAATGCCTTAGGTGAATGACTTATTTCGACTCCAATGGTATACTACCTATGTTTTCACGTACTCATGTCCACGATAGACTTATTCGAGCATCCACCTAAATAAATAGTATAAAATGATGTTGGTAGGCAATAATGAGAGTAAGTCATGATGGATGTCCTATCCACGATTCTATGTAACACATGCTTATGTCCCTTTAGCTAATGTTTTACGATCATGATGACACTATCCCTTTCTCCTTTCGCTAAGTATCTATGCCTTGTTATGTTCAAGGTGACTATCTACCCATGTCTTGGATGCTCGAAGAACGAAGTATTCATGCCTATAATCCATTCTTTCATGAACCTTATTTAAAAAAAAGGGCGTTTACTCACGGTGATAAGAGTAAGCTATGTTGAAACATGTCCCATTCTTTCGGTGTATCTAAAAACCTAAAGGTAATGTTTTATCCATGCCTATATCTCTGACTTAAGAGTGAAGCCTACAAATTGTGCTCCATGCAAGTCACACTTATGCCTTAGTCATACTTCAATGCTCATAAACTCAAGTCTATACGCCATGGTATGCAGGTACCCATGTAAATGCCATGTTTCTCATGTACCCATGTCCCATGTCCTGCTACTCACATATTCATGTTTATGCCATATTAATACTGTTACCATGAATGTTCCGTGTTACGTCCTTCCGTTTGATGTACGCATGCCACATTTATGTTCTAAGACAAAGGGCCTCCTATGGTTCGAACGAATGATTCCTCGCTCTCAATCCTTTATGATCCGCTCACGATAATAAGAAAGGTATACCAAGGTATTCCTATCTATGTTTCAGAGCAAACAAGAGTTCATTTCCTTCACCCTATGGGGCTTATCTCAGGAGTATTCTACTCAGATTCGACGTATTCATGTCATGCCTATGCTAGGCCTTTATGAATATGTAGGTAGGATAATACTCCTATTATATGACTCAAATCTATCTCATTCGCTCCGAGTTGTGCTCACATTCAAAGCCTAAGTCGTACTCATATCTTATATGTCAATCGTGATGGTGATATACGAACATCTATGATCAAGCCTCTAAGTGTTCAGATCTCATCTCCGCTCATCATACAAATCCCCTGTTGTAACAATCATGTTTTCGATATTCAGATCTCATGTTATGATATCCATGTTTACACGTATTCGTATCTCATGACAGTTTAGCACTCATGTATTCATGCCAGACAGTTTTCATGTATTTATGTCCCATGTCATGCTCTTCATGCCCAGATAATCATGTAATGTTCGTGCCTATTTTCCAGTACTCATGTCATTCGTGCCTACAGATTCTCTTCCAAACCCCATGTATAGTAATCATGTAATCATTCAGCCAATATCTGTGTGTCAAAGCCGCCAAAGCATTCATGTTAGCCACATTCAAGATTCGTAAATCACGTTATGTCACATCATGCGTAATAAGATACCCTGTGAGTTGTGTGTTGGTACTTTAGTTAGCTGGCAGGCGTTTGAGAAATTTCGTGAGGGTCTGAATTATGAAGGAAGTCCTGCCATAAAATTTTCTAGATTCCGTAGTTAAGTAGTGATTCTTAACCTCTATTCATAAATCAAGGACAGTTGTTTCACGATTCTCATTCAGGTAGGTACGACTCAGTTTCATGCTCCCATGTATGTTTCTATGTAATGACATATTTAGTTCTCACGATCCATGACCATGTTCCCACGTAATCATGTTGAGCTTTTATGTTTCATGTCATGTTTCTTCACGTTCATGTATTCAAGCCATGTCCAGTCCCATTCTTAACCAAGACCCATCATTCGAGGACGAATGATCCTAAGGGAGAGATATTGTAACATCCCGTAAATTCGAATTAGGTATGAATGTATGAATCTTGTATAAAGCTGATATTTTAGCTATACGAATCTATTTGGGATGAACTCGGGTGATAAACAGTCGTTTTGAAGTCAAACCAAAAAGTGAAGTTCTTAAGGCCTTCTAAATTCGTCTAAGTCTAGGACAGTCTGTACTTATGGCCTGTTTTCGGGTACTTACGTTGGGAATTTGTGAAAATTTCCTACTTGAAAGTAGTAGCCCTTTGAAATACCTTTCCAACGGTATATTATGGGGGTCAAGGGGACATCTGTACAAAAAGTTATGGCCATTTCTTCGAAGGATTAAGAGCAGTCCGTTCACTGGTCATGTTATACGAACTTGTTATACGGCCCATATAATTTTATACGGACCGTATAACTCGTCCGTACTTCATGAAACTTCAAATCGACGTTCTGTTTTCAGCCATGATAAAATATGGTCATATTATACGGACCGTATAATATGTCCATATAATTTCCGCCTCACTTTTGTATAAATTCAAGCCTTGATTTCTTTTATTTCATTATTCACAATTCCAAGCCCTAGCAACAATCCAAAACATCAAGGTAAGTCAATCCAAACCCTTCCAACTCAATTCTAACATATACTCTAATAATCTAAGCAAGAAATCATTGTTCTAAACTAGGGTTTTCAAGAAAACCCATCTCAAGGTTCAAGAATTCAAGATTTTGGAAATCTTCTTCAAAGTTAAAATCTTTAATTCAAGTTTGGAGCATTACCAGGTATGTAGAGTTGCTATCTATGTGTGGGAACATCATTGTTCTTCCCCACGCCTCTTAATCCATAAAGTATGATTCTTTACGAAAACTAGGGTTTCTACACCATGCTCATAACAACCCTAGGTACATGTCCATAACTATATTATGTATGAATTGCTATTATTCTATCATTGTGTTCTTAATAACTCCATATGATTATTGAGAATCAGTCCGTAATCCATGAAAACCCATATCTTGTATTCCATGGGTTCTTGCATGCATGTTTTTAGCTAAAAATGATTATTTCATGAATATCCTACATGTCTACAAGTTTTCATGTAACTATATTATATAATTACTTTCATGCAAGATACATGATACAAGATACATACATGCTAAATTTATGCTATTTCATGAAACAATGTTTATAAGTTATTTCGTGAAATCATAATTACAAGTCAAGTACAAGTTAATTCACGAAAATCATGGGCTTCTTAGCCAATTATATCATGTTCATGTTTTTTGAAGTTGCACGGATTACCGAGAAGGCTCAGATAGCCTGAAACTATGTAGCCACCGTAGGACAAGGATCGCTCCGCCCAGTTAGGACGATTCCTTAATTTCACACTGAATGGATCCATCAGGCACGTTACCACCTTATACCCTGGCAAGGTATGGGGGCTCTAGGTCCCACGAGGTACCGTACTCTCACATACCCACGTGGTGATATCACATGGTCGGTTTATGAAATGCTCTCCCTACTTATCATGTTTTACTTATGTTATATATATATATATATATATATATATATATATATATATATATATATATATATATATATACCCATGCTCATGCTCATGTTCATGTCCAGGTTTTCAGTTTCAGTTCTTATCATGTTATTCTATGTCCCATGTTATTTCTTTCAGTTGCTTTACATACTAGTACATTCAATGTGCTGACGTCCTTTTTTATTGCCCGGGGGCCTGCATTTCATGATGCAGGTACTAATTTATAGGATGACGCATCTGCTCAGTAGGACAACATTCGTATCAGCTTATTGGTGAGCCCCATCTCATTCGGGGTTTAGTCAACTCTTTATTTTATGATTAGCTATGCATCTAAGGTATGTTGGGGGCCTTGTCCCAGTGATTATGTTTTCTATGTTCAGACTTATGTTAGAGGTTTCATAGACTAGACAAGTCAGTTATGTCATGTCACACTTTCGGAGTCGTATAGCCATTTTGGCTCATTCATGTTATTTCCGCACTCATGTTTAAACAAGTATTTTGATTAAGTATTATGACTTATTGCATTTTATAAAGGCTCATCATGCAGTCACATTAAATTCCGCTCATGTTATGCCTTATGATGATTCAGCAAGCCATGTGGTTCGCTCGGTCACATGCAGTAAGGCACCGAGTGTCGTGTTTCGCCCAGGCCATGGTTCGGGGCGTGACAGTTTATTTCCTATCTAACAACCAAAAAGATGATTTCCAAGGGGTATATTTATCACTTAGTTCAAGTCAAGGATACAGATGCCCAGAATCCAGCCCTCTAGTCCGTACCAGTTGTTAATGAGTTTTCAGAGGTCTTTCCAGAAGATCTTCCGCAGTTCCTCCTGACAGGGAGATTAACTTTAGAATTGATCTACTTCCTGACACACAGCCGATATTCATTCCACCATACAGAATGGCTCCAGCAGAGTTAAATGAGTTAAAGTCCAGTGTAAAGATCTTCTTGATAAGGGATTTATTAGGCCTAGTTTTTCACTTTGGAGTGCGCCAGTCTTGTTTTTCCGAAAGAAAGATGGTTCCTTACTGATGTGCATTGACTACCGCCAGTTGAACAAAGTCACCATTAAGAACAAGTATCCTCTCCCCAAAATAGATGACTTATTTGACCAACTTCAAGGTGCCCAGTGTTATTCCAAGATTGAACTCAGATCAGGTTACCATCAGTTAAAGGTTAAGAAAGTTGATATTTCTTAGACCGCTTTCAGAATCTGTTAGGGTGTCTTTGAATTTCTTGTTATGTCTTTTAGGTTGACAAATGCTCCAGCTTCTTTCATGGACCTTATGAATAGTGTCTTTAAGCCTTATCTTGATTTATTCGTTAGTATCTTCATTGATGATATTTTGGTGTATTCCCATAGTAAGGCTGAACATGCAGAACATTTCAGAATAGTGTTGCAGACACTTTAGGACCCTGAGCTTTATGCTAAATTCTCAAAGTATGAATTTTGGCTTAAGTCAGTGGCATTTTTAGGCCATGTAATTTCAGGTGAAGGTGTGAAAGTTGATTCTCAAAAAATAGATGCCAGAATTGGCCCAGACCCACTTCAGTTTCTGATATAAGAAGTTTCTTGGGTCTGGCAGACTATTATAGACGATTTATAGAGGGATTTTCCTCTATTTCTGCTCCATTAACTAAGTTGACTCAGAAAAAGGTTAAGTTTCAGTGGTAAGATGCATGTGAACAAAGCTTTGAAGAGTTGAAGAAGAGGTTGACTTCTGCTCCAGTTTTGACGTTGCCAGAGGGAACAGAAGGGTTTATAGTTTATTGTGATGCTTCGGGAGTTGGTCTCGGATGTGTCTTAATGCAGCATGGTATAGTGGTAGCTTGTGCATCTCGTCAGCTTAAGACTCATAAAAAGAATTATCCGACTCATGATCTAGAATTAGCAGCCGTGGTTTTTGTACTTAAGATATGGTGTCATTTTTTGTATGGAGTACATGTTGATATTTTCACTGATCATAAAAGCTTGCAGTATATTTTCAAGCAAAAAGAGCTGAATCTTAGGCAAAGAAGATGGCTCGAATTACTTAAGGACTATGATATGGATATTCTATATCATCCAGGGAAAGCGAATATGGTAGCCGATGCTCTTAGTCGGCGTTCCACGGAAAGTTTAGCTCACGTTGAGGCAGATAAAAGAACTATGACCAAGGAAGTTCACCGTTTAGCTAATCTAGGAATTCAACTCATGGACTCCGAGGATGGTTGTGTGATTGTTCAAAACAGAGCTCATTCCTCCTTAGTGGTTGAAGTTAAAGAGAAGCAGTTTAGTGATCCCTACTTGTTACAGTTGAAAAAGGGGATTCACAAGCATAAGACAATGGCTTTGAACAAGGGGGATATGAGGGTACCTTAAGGTACCGAGGCAGATTATGTGTTCCAGATATAGATCGGCTCAGAAAGCGAATTATGTCAGAAGCTCACAATTCCAAGTACTCCATTCATCTAGGTTTCCACTAAGATGTATCATGATCTTAAAGAGATCTATTGGTGGAATGATATGAAAAAGAATGTGATAGATTTTGTGGCTAAGTGTCCAAATTGTCAGCAAGTGAAGGTCGAACACCAGAGGCCTGGTGGTTTGGCTCAGGATATTGATATTACTATTTGGAAATAGGAGATGATAAACATGGACTTCATAACAGGTCTACCTCGTTCATCCCGTAGACATGACTCGATTTGGGTAATTGTGGACCGACTTACTAAGTCAGCGCACTTCTTGCTAGTTAAGACCACCAATTCAGCAGAAGATTATGCCGAGTTGTATATTCGCGAGATTGTCAGATTGCATGAGACCCTAGTGTCTATTATTTCAGATCATGGTGCCCAATTTACAGCGAACTTCTGGAAAGCCTTTCAGAAAGGATTGAGTACCAAGGTAAACCTCAGCACATATTTCCACCCTCAGACAGACGGCCAGGCAGCTCATACCATTCAGACTCTTGAGGACATGTTAAGAGCATGCGTCCTATATTTTAAAGGTAATTGGGATGATCACTTGCCTCTCATTGAGTTTGCTTATAATAACAGTTATCATGCTAGTATCAAGATGGCATGTTTGAAGCTTTGTATGGGCGAAGGTGTAGATCACCTATTGGTTGGTTTGAAGTTGGTGAAGCAGAATTGCTAGGACCGAATTTGGTCTACTAGGCTATGGAAAAAGTCAAGTTAATTCAGGAGAGTTTGAAAACGGCTTAGAGTCGCCAGAAGTCCTATACAGATGTGAGGTGAAAAGACTTTAATGATTGGGTATTCCTTAAAGTCTCACCCATGGAGGGTGTTATGAGATTTGAAAAGAAAGGGAAGCTTAGCCCCAGATATATTAGACATTATAGAATCCTGCGAAGGGTTAGTCTAGTAGCTTATGAGCTTGAATTGCCACAAGAGTTGGCTTCTGTTCATTCAGTATTCCATGTGCGTATGTTGAGGAACTGTGTGAGAGACCCGTCGTAGGTTGTTCCTACTGATATTATAACGGTTAAGAATTGTTTGACTTATGAAGAGATCCCCATAGCAATCCTTGATCATCAGGTTAGCAAGTTGAGAACTAAATAGGTTGCCTCAGTAAAGGTTTAATGGAGGAGTCAGAAAGTTGAAGAGGCTACATGGGAAGCCGAAGAAGACATGAAATCCAAATATCCCCATTTGTTTGAAAAGCAAGCAGAGAACACTCAAAGTAACCCTTCCATGATCCATGCCATGTCTCATATTTCACGCTCATGTCATGTATCTAGTGCCCATGTTCCATGTCTCAGTATTCCTGTTTCCATGTAACTATGTCATGTTAATTCAGTTTCCATGTTTCATATCATGTTTCCTCTATGTTCATGTATTCAAGCCATGTCCAGTCCCAATCTTAACCATGACCTATCATTCGAGGACGAATGATCCCAAGGGGGAGATATTGTAACAACTCGTACCTTTAAACTAAGTGTTGACACCCAATTTTGGCTCGCCGTGTTTGAAATTAACGTTTTGGGGGGCCCTAATCCGTTAAAGAGCACGAAATACCATTTTTTACACATTTTTACATTTTTTCGACAATTTATTGATGATTATCCTTATTTTAGGAATTTTATCAATTTATTATCATTTTTCAAGAATCATTATTTTGCACATGTACAACGTAATACTACCATTTTTGTGTAATTAATAATTGTCTCTTTATTTTATAGCAGTACATTTTTATATCTTATACATTAATGTTTATATTTTATACTTACATTATTATTTATACATGTATTAATTAACTATATTTTAGTACAGCCCGTCAGTACAGAGAAAATCGGAGCAATTAATTTTTAAACGCAGAGCAAAAATTCGATCAAGTCAAGGTCTCGTCACCTTTTAAAAAGTTGACATTTGAGGTGATGAGTTGGATTCTTGATCCATTGGTTAATGCATTTTTAAACATGGGTTAAAAGGGGTAAGGGGACAAGGGGGGAGTTCTTTTATTTTTTGGACAAAAGAGGGTGTTTATTGACATTATAAGAAAGGAGAGGGGTTAATTTAATTTTGTCATCTTCTACACATATTCTACACACACAACACTTGCACATTTTTAAAAAAAATTTTCTCTCCTCTAAACCCTAAACATTTTCTTTCTCCCCCCACTTCTCTCTTTGCCGCCGCCCATCACCACGCCGGAGCTCCGAGCTCCGGTGAACCCCAACAACACCCCAACATCACAACGACATCACCGCTCTCCTTTTCCCCCCTCTTCGTCTTCTTCGCTGCTCCGGCGAGGAGCTTCTAGCTCCGGTGAACCGGAGCAGCCAACAACAGCCACCACCGCAACACCACTGTCCCTTCATTTTCCACTAACAGCCACAAAACCAGCCCTTTTTCCTCCGTCCTCAACAATCCCTTGCCGAGCCAAAATTGGCTATACGTCTACGTTTTCGTCCGAAAACTCTTTCATCATCTCCGGTTGAAGAGGGAAAGCTGTTGACACCCAATTTTGGCCCTCTGTATTTAAAAATTAACTTCTTTAGGCTTCCTAGTCATTAAATAGCACAAAATACTGTTTTTATACATTTTTTAACTTTAATATAATTTATTGATGATTGTCCTTATTTTTAAATAATAGGAGTTTTTATCAATTTATTTTCATTTTAAATAATTATTTTGTTACGATCGTTTGTATATAAACAACATGCTAATACAGTTTTACTTCAATTAATTAGCAGGTCTCCTTAATTCAAATCACATTTTTTACTTTATTCACGAAATTACCTTAAATATATTTTTATACTTTGTTATTTTAGTTGCAGTCTATTATTACATGAAAATCGGAGGAACTAATTTTAAACACAGATAAGATGTAGCACATGGTTTTGAGAAGCCATGGTTTTGTGAAGCCCATGATTTTGGCACATGGGTTTGGATAAAAAGTAATTTACCTTTGCCTATATAAAGGAGGACTTCCCCTCTCATTTTTCTCACCACTTCACACTACCTCACATATATTTTTCTTCTCTCTACACTCTCCATATTTTCTTTTCATAGGAAGACTAGCATCTTCCTCCTCTTTTTTTTTTTTTTTTTTTTTTTTCTCTTCTTTTTTCATGCATTTTCGTTACGCTTTTATATACCTTGTCTTTACATTCATTATATGCATAGCCTTTATATTTTTATATATACATTACATACATTGTCTTTATATTTATTCATGCATTGTCTTTATATTTATTCATGCATTTATCTTTACATTTATTCATGCATTTGTCTTTATATTTGTTCATGCATTTTGTTTATATTTATTCATACATTGTCTCTACATTTTCTTCATACATTTTCTCTACTTTTTCTTTAAATTTGCATACATTTTTTTTTACTCCCCTATAAATATTTTTCATACACTTGCAAGCATTTTCTTTTACTTTTTTGTCAATATCATCACAAAGACATGCTCATTTTTATTTTATTATTTTTTACACATTTTGTTCTTTATATTTTTTCTACATTGTCTATATATTATTTTTACATTTACATATATTTTTTTTTTATTCTTATATTTTTTACATATATCATATACATATACATTCTTACACCGTGTATACTGCACCAATTCTAGGGTCAAAACAAGTTTTATCTCCCTTTTGTCAAGTTTAATAAACTTTATGTCAAATCGTTTTTTTTAAAGGCTTTATGTCAAATCACTTTTCAAAGACTTTATGTCATATCACTTTTCAAATGCTTTATGTCAAATTACATTTTAAAAGCTTTATGTCACATCCCTTATTTTTTGACTTTTTCAAACTTCTTAACTAACATATTTTTCTTTCATTTTACAATTTATTACAAATATTACACACTTGGCCGATGAAGAAATTTCCGTCAATTTTCAAGGCCTCCCATGTACAAAAGACGGGTTTTTTTTTTTTTTTTTTTTAATTTTAAGTTTATTCATTATTTCTTTAATTCATCCGATAGTTATTTATTCTCTTACTAACATTTTTATTAAGTGTTTATACAGGTACCCGGAGATACATCCCGAAGACGACACTCGGAAGGAATCCGAAGATTTCATCGAATCACTATATACTTTTATACTTACGAGGTACATTCTCTTTGTACTCTTTTATATATTCTTTTTTACTATACATTCTTTATGAATATTTGATACTTGATATAAATACATTTTTATACACTGTATATACTTAGTATATTATCACCTAATGTAGCTTTTCATGAAGTCATAACATTTTGAAAACAATTAATAATAATGATAAACAGATAAATAATCCTCCTCTAGTGTTCAGTTAAACTAAGTTTAAGGACTGTTTTCGGACAGGCTCTGAGGGATGCTTAATACCTTCCCCTCGGGGTAAATAAAACCCTTATCTAGAATCTCATAGGTTTCGTGGACTAAAATGGAGTAGACACACAAATACATATAGGTTTCCTAATTTTCCTAAAAAATAAGGTGACGACTCTAACCCTTTTAAACCAGTTAGAAGAACCAGAAAATTGCAAACTATCTTGGACCCCGTTCAAAATAGGGCGTAACACTAAGCCGCGTCTATGACTCAGGGATCCTAGAAGCCAAAAAGGGGAGTTTAAGTCGCAAAACCAGATTCAGTTCTGCAGGTGACATTCGACGGCCAGAGGGACGGACCGTTGATTGGTCGACGGACCGTCAAAATGCGCTGTCCCTAGAGCCTCATTTTTAAAACTCTCTGGAATTTCTCAGGCGGCTGATAGTACGATCAAATCGATGGACTGCCAGCACGTCGACGGACTGCCAACACGTCGAGAGACTGTCAATGATGCATCGTCAAAAAATCTGACTCAGACTGTCACAGCAACTCGACAGATCGTTAAAGTGCACCGTCAAAATGCACTGTCAATCCTTCCCAACAGCAAACAGTATAAATACGACACTTCATTCAAGAAAATTAGTTTTCACGAATCCCAAGCCCTAGCATGAAGGTTTTCTCTTCCCAACCATCTCCTACATCAAGGTAAGTCCTTTTTGCGTATTTTTAGGCGATTCTATCATAGTATAATCAATTCCTAAGCGAGCTCTACTATTTTTAACCTAGGGTTTTCAAGCAAACCCCATCTCAAGGTTCAAAGTTCAAGCTTATGGAATTCCATTGCAAGTTTGGAGAAATAACAGGTATGTAGGATTTCTATCTACATGCGGGAACATCTTTGTTCTTTCCCACGCCACGTTCTTCCATGAAAGTATGAAGTTACACCAAAACTATTGTTCTAGCCATGTTTATGATAACCTTAAGCACATTTACTATGATATACCATGATTGTACAGATAATTCATTATTGTTTTCTTAATACTCCATTTTGATTACTGATAATCTGTCTGTAATCTAGGAAAACCCATGTTTTGAATTCCATGGGTTCTTAAATACAAGTTATGAACTATTATGCTTAATTTCATGAAAATCATACATGTCTACATGTTTTCATGCAAGTATATTATATAAATATATTCATGTTATAATACAAGTCATTTTATGAAATTCATAGGCTTCTTAGCCAACTCTATCATGCTCATGTTTTTGGGAGTTGGACAGATTACTGAGAAGGTTTTATACCTGAAACTATGTTTTCCAGCGTAGGATAAGGTTCGCTCCGCCCAGCTAGGACGATTCCATCATATTGTCCCCATTGAGTAATTTGGATCCATTCATGTCATGTTCATGTCTTGTACTCCGGCAAGGTACAAAATGGCTTAGCTGATCGGGCAGAGATCAGACACCACGTACTAACATGGTAGTTTCACGTCGGTTACATTAATGCTTTCCCACAGATATTTTTACTCATGTTATTCCCTATGCCATGTTTATTTCATTCAGTTGCTTTACATACTGGTACATTCAATGTGTTAATGTCCTTTTTCTATTGTCCGGAGGCCTGCATTTCACGATGCACGTACGGACTTATAGGACGACGCATCTGCTCAGTAGGACATTGCACGTATCAGCTGTTGGTGAGCCCCATCTTCTTCGGGGTCTTGTCATTATTTACTTTTATGATAGTTATGCAGTTAAGGTATGCTGGGGGCCTTGTCCCAGCAATCATGTTTAGCAATTCAGACTCATGTTAGAGGTTTCATAGACTAGTCAGTTATGTTATGTCAGATATTCAGAGTCGTCTAGCCATTTTGGGTCATTATTATTATGTTTATTCAGACTATTCCGCATTATGATATTTTCAGACTTACTATTTATGGTCCCACTCTTTACTTAAATTATGCTTGTTCATAGTTTATTCCGCATCAGATCATACCCAGGTTGAGTCAGCAAGCCATGTGGTTCGTTCGGTCATATGCAGTCCGGTATCGAGTGTCGTGTTACGCCCAGGCCCGTGACAGTATGGACCTGGTAATTTATCAGTTATATCTAGAAATGTTCCTCAAAGATCATTATCATCCAATTTGAATGCGAATTCTCAGGCCTTCCCAGATCCTCAACCCTCGAGGGTGAATCACATCCTTTTGAATGCGCAACTTACCCCTAACCCAGCTCCATTCAATCCAAATCCCAACCAATTTCGATTTTCCAATGTCACAGTGCCTCTAGTGCCCAGTTCAATTCATGTATCTCAACCAACCTTCAATGTAATCTCAGTACTCATGCATAGTACATATTTTTCCCACCAATTACCCTCATATACACCCCTATTTCAGACTACTTATCCCTATTTCACGCCAAATTCCAGTCCCCTAAACTTCACATCAGTTGTCTCACAACAACTATAACCACAATGATCATTCTGCTTACCCTCCTATTTACCCATCTAACCAGGGTCACTATTACCCTCAACATAATTCATTACCTCCAATTTCCAACACCCAAGCCCTTACTAGATTGTCCAGAGTAGAATTTCCTAGATTTAATGGACAAAGCTTTCGGGATTGGTGGTATAAGGTGGAATGATTTTTTTTCATTGGATGAGGTGTTTCCACACCAAAAAGTGACAGTGGTTGCTATTTATTTTGATGACATAGCATTACAGTGGCATCAAGCATAGCTAAAGAGCAGATCCCATCTTCCATTTCCTACATGGGAAGAATATTTTATGGCTTTAGCTGATAGGTTAGGGGCTGAATATGATGATCCCATGACTGCATTATTGAAGTTGAGACAAACAGGAGAGGTAGCTATTTTTCAGGAGGTGTTTGACAGGTATATGACTAGGTTGAACTTATATACTCATCATGCTATTAGTATTTTTTCTAAATAGATTAAACCCTGAGTTGGGAGAGGCAGTAAGGATTCAAAATCCATACTCATTACCCCAGGCTTATCATCTAGCTAGGAGGCAAGAGTCCCTTTATCAGAAATAATTTAAAGCAATGAAAACTACTTTTGTATATCCTAGTCCTATTACAAGGCAGAATTTAGCACCTTCTACATTCAATCAAACCAAGTTCAACAATGGGTCAGTAATGCAAAGGCCTGTAGATGATAGAACCAAGAGGAGAAGGTTGGCCCCCACTGAGTTAAGTGAAAAGAAGGTCAAGGGCATCTGTTACTTATGTGATTAGAAATTTCAACCTGGACATGTGTGCAAGAACAAGGAACAACTGTTCTTGTTGCATTATGAGGAAGAAGAATCGGGGGTGGTAGAAGAAGTAGAGATGTGTCCTGAATTGGAAGAGGTGATGAAGGCTTATGTTACATCCTTTCTTGCTTTTAATGGCACAGTTGGATACAAAACACTGAGAATCAATGGGTTTTGCCAACAAAGACAGCTGAATATTTTGGTGGATAGTGGTTCCACCCATAATTTCTTAGACAGTGATTTGGTTTCAAGAATGGGATGGCCAGTAGAACAATGTAAGCATGTATGTGTGAGTTTGGCAGATGGTGATGTTGTCCAGGTCAACAGAAGGTGCAAGGGTCTGGAATGGTTGTTGTAGGAACTACTTTCAAAGTTGACATCTTGATGTTCCTTTAGGTATTTGTGATATGGTACTTGGTATTCAATGGATGAATGAGTTGGGGGATATCAAGTTCAACTTTAGAAGGTTGACTATGGAGTTTGAGCATAAGGGAAAGTTGCTTTAATTGCAAGGAGAGGTTCCTGATTTGAAAATGGTGGATTCTGAATCTTTCTATAAAATTGAAGGTGTCCAGGCTCAGTTGTTCATGATCAAAGCTTGTGAAGTGTAGGAGCAAAAGTGGAATGGAGATGAGCAGGATCAGACCCCAGTCCAGACCATTCCAGACCCTGGTGAAAGGAGCTGACATGGATATCTTTGGTGAATCTAAGAAACTGCCACCATTCAAAGAAATGTTTGATCATCGCATTCCCCTAGTGAAAGGAGCTGACGTAGTAAACAACAGACCCTATAGGTATTCACCAGTTTAGAGAGATGTAATTGAGAAGATGGTTTAGGAATTACTAGAGCAAGGTTTTATCCAGATGTTGTAGTTTATATTCTTCACCAGTGGCCTTGGTGGGGAAAAATATAGAAGTTGGAGGATGAGTGTGGACTATGGGGCACTCACCTAGATCACCATTAAAGATAAGTTTTCAATTCTCATTATTGAAGAATTGTTGGGTGAATTGGGAAGGGTCAAAAGTGTTCTCTATGATTGACTTAAAGTCAAGGTATCACCAAATCAGGATGTCTCCTGGTGATGTCCACAAAACTACCTTTAGAACCCACTCTGGTCACTTTGAGTACTTGGTCATGCCATTTGGGCTGACTAATGCACCTTCAGTTTCGAAAGTTTAATGAATCACATATTTCAGCATAACTTAAGGAAGTTTATACTGGTGTTTTCTAATGATATTCTTGTGTATATCAAGACACTTAATTACCATGTGCATCATCATAGGTTGGTTTTTGCTATCCTGAAACAACATAACTTGTTTGCCAGAAGATCCAAGTTTGTATTTGCAATTCCTACGGTGGAATATTTGGGACATTTTATATTAGCTGAAGGGCTATTAACTAATCCTTAGAAAATTCAGGCTATGAGGGATTGGCCAATTCCCAAAAACATCAAGCATTAAGGGTTTTATTTAGGTTTGGCTAGTTATTATGGTAGATTCAACAAGGGGTATGGGATTATTAGTAAGGCCATGACTAAATTATTGAAGAAAGAAACTTTTAGGTGGGATGAACAAGCTCCTCAGGCTTTTATGGCACTAAAGGATGCTCTCACTTCAGCTTCTGTCCTTGCTATGCTCGATTTCACAACTTCCTTCCTGGTAGAGACAGATGCATGCGATGTGGACAATGGAGCAGTTCTTATGTAATACAAGAGGCTCATTGCTTATCTGAGTAAATGATTATCTCCCAGGCACCAATCATTATTAGTTTATGACAAAGAATTACTGGCTTTGGTCGTGGAGTGACAAAATAGGGTCGCATACTTGGTTTGCATGCCCGTTATAGTAAAGGCTGATCAAAAGGATATCAAGTTCTTACTAGAGCAGAAGTTACACACTAGTTCTCAACTTAGGTGGGTGATCAAGTTGATACAATATGATTTTCTGATAGAGTACAAAAAGGGCAAAGAAAATAAGGCATTTGATGCCCTTTCTAGACTGCCTGCTGTTGAGTCTTTTGCAATATCTTTATCTACCATGAGAGCTGGGCTATTACAAGATATTATGAGCACTTGGCAGGCTGACACTAAACTCAGCAGTTTGATTCAAGAGTTGGAAAAAGCTGGAGGGGAAGTGAAAGGTTACACCTTCATCCATCAACAACCAAGAAGGCATTAGAAACCAGTTGTTGGCCGTGATCTGGCATTAAGGAAAGAGTTGCTGCAGATTTGGCATAATTCACCTCAGGGAGGGCATTCAGGTATGAGAGCACTTATAGACGGTTTTCATCTTTGTTTTATTGGAACAAGATGAAAAATGATGTGATTCAATATGTTAAAGAGTGCTCAACTTGTCAGAGGAACAACTATGAGACCATTTCTTCTCCTGGGTTGTTACAATCATTTCATACACCCTTTGTTGCTTGAAGCAGTGTGAGTATGGACTTCATTGAGGGACTTCCAAAGTCCAAGGGCAAAACTACAATTTGGGTGGTATTAGATAGGCTTACAAAGTATGCTCATTTCTTTGCTATCTCTCATCCTTATTCTGCTTGTGATATTGCTAAACTGTTCATGGAAAACATATTTAAAGTACAAGCCATTCCTGAAGAAATCATCAGCGATAGGGACCCTATTTTTACTAGCAAGTTCTGGCAAGAGTTATTTGAAATTCAAGGGGTGACATTGAATCTTTCTACTGCTTATCATCCCCAGTCTGACTGAGGTAGTTAACATTGGAGACTTATTTGAGGTGTTCTTATGCTGACTCTCCCACTGATTGGGCCCTATTTCTCACCTTTCTTTGAGTGTTGGTATAATACCGCCTTTCATTATTCTATTCAAATTACTCTTTATGAAACTTTATATGGCCAACCCCCCCTCCTCACACACACACTTCATTTGCCTTACATGGCCAATGATTCTGCTATTGAAAAGGTTGACAGAAGTTTGTGGACTAAAGAATTCAAATTCCAATTGCTTAAGTACTATTTGGAAAAAGTTCAGCAACGAATGTTTGGCCAAACTAATAAACATAGGACTGATACCTAATTTCAAGTAGGTGATTGGGTTTATGTGAAGCTTCAACCTATACGTAACAGGTGACTAAGGACATCGTGAGTCTCCACATACGTATCTACGAGCCTCCGGACTAGGGACGGGACGGGACCCCGCAGCGTATATACACGGAATAAATCAATGGCGCCCGGTGCTCTCAAACCATTACCCATCGTACTCATCGAGCGTCCATTCATTAATCTTATATCAAGTCATAGAAAAACCATTTTTCACTTTGAAAACATAATATAACCTTTATATACATAAGCCCTTCGGCTATCATATATATAATAATAACCATCATACAATAAGGACGCCATGCATCGAGAGGCCGCCATACTACCCACACATACGTATCTACGAGCCTCTACTAGACATAGGGACGGGACAGATCCCCCGTCATGCCCAAAACATGTATATACACAAAAGACATAATAAATCATTATGGCACCTCCGACTAAATAACGGGGTGCTCTCAAAGTAACTGGACATCGCAAGAGCTTTTATCTTAACTCGAGTCATCATTATCACCTCTTTCCTTATCGTATACGTATGTGAAAACCTAGCGCGGGTACGAAGGAAGATCATGGAAAATAAAACGGAGCTGCCGACGTAACATTGTACTTCGTGTGCTGAGTATGTGAGGCATGAATGAAATGAATACAATAGAGGAATCATAAGACATAAGATGAAGATATAACCTGCTTAACCTTTAAGAATGGATGCATTTCATACTATATAATCATATTACATATATCATCATAGCACATACATCCTCATATCATATATATCATCATCGTTAACCCGCATCCGGTTAACCATCATATGCCGCCCACTAGTGGTGATCATGTCCGGCCTTCTAGGCGCGGTGGAATCATAAGCCGAGCCGCCTTAGCGGTGACATGTCCAACCATTTGGGCACGGTGGAATCACAAGCACCGCGCGGTGATACGTTCGGCCATTTTAGGCACGGTGGAATTGTATCATCGTGAGCACATCATAGACTTATTATTATTATACATCTCATAGGCATATCATGACCTTATCATAACTTAGCATCATTATATCTTTATCATCAAAACATACATTAGAACTTGAAGGTAACTATGGCTATAGCGACATGTCGGGGGTGACATAAGGTCGTGAACCCCCGATTACATTATGGAGTGATCATAATCATCATATCTCACCTTGAGGGGACTAACATTTTAAGGTGAGTGTGTACACAAGGAAAAGCATCAATGGAACCATACTTAGGATCATTAACCTCATGGACATCGTACCTCACTTTAAGATTCTTTATACTTAACTCATCGTCATCATTATCATGCTCGTATCGTATCTCCTTTCCTTATCATATACGTATGTAGCTCTTTATAGCCATGGACTCATAATTTTCGTTACTTAGGAAGATCATGGAAAATAGGAAGATTCATATGCCATAGAGGATAACATTTCCATGCCTTAGGAGGAAAGGATTAAGCACATACCTCTTTTATTTCATTTATACAATTCTCTTGCTTAGTTTGTTCTTCTTCAATGCTCACGTTTCTACCTTCAAGAGAATTCGCATCAACATTAGCTAATCGATTATATGAACGTGCTTACTGGGGGGCCAATGCTAGAGAAAATTGGGCTATTAAGAAAATTTCCTTTGTTTATACGACTTTCCCCATATTCCATATCAACTCCCAAACGTCTATAACAACATCCACAATATTATAAGCCAAAATCATCATTCATCTACATTATTCACATTTCACAATTTCACTTCAATTCCTCCATAATCATGGTCATAGTTCACTCTTGCGTTTTCTCACATATAATACTTATCCCATGTTCTAAATGTCACTTATAGCATACTTACAATCACAACATATCAATATTCATGATTCATTCCAAAATACTACTCAAAATCTCATTATTCCTATCTTTGTGACCCATTTTCTATCTCCTTCCATAATCTAAGTCTTTCAACATGTCATTACCTTAAGCTACATGAAAAGATCATAAAACTTACCTTAGATAGTGTAGGAATAAGCCTTGAGTGGAAATACTTCTCTTGTACCAAAACCCTAGTTCACTTCCATTGGAATTTCTTGGCTTGGATGAACTTCAATGAGTTTCATACACTTGATTTTGTTGGTTTGATGAAGTTGATCACCAATCTCTCTTGAGTTCTTGTGGGTGAAGATTGGAGAGCTCTCTAGAATGTTCTTAAAGTGTAAAGTGAGGAAATGAAATAAATTGGATAGGTTTGGGTCCTTATATCATTTTTAAAATCTGTCCCGACCAGATTCTACGGACCAACATATGCGGCCGTATAAATTATACTGGCCATATGTTTGGCCGTAGATCTGGTCCAGTGAAGGACCCATTCTGGTCACAACATACGTCCTGACACGGTCAGTATGTTTTATACGGCTAGTATGTTGGGCCGTAAATGCCTAGCTTTCCGAAGTTCGTTCTCGTCGACTCGTTTGACCTCCAATTCTTATGGAACCTTCTTGAAACTTGTTTAACACCTCATTACCAATCTAAGGGACATTATAACTCTTCTCCAAAACATCATTAATTCGATACTCGTAAATCTTGCCCGACTCACAACATATACCTTGCTTTCCTTAACAACTTTCGTCTCCTACCTCGAATGTCTTTGAAATCTCATTTAGAATCATTAAATGTTATTTCTTACTTACCAAGACATCGTATACTTCGCGCCCTTCGTTAGTCTATTCACTGTACGTTAACGGGAAATTTTTTGAGGTGTAACAGTCTCAGCACCATTTTAACAAGTTGTCAGCCAAATATTATGGACCTTACGTGATTGAGAAGAAGATTGGCACATTTGCTTATAAACTTTCCCTTCCCGTTGGTCTCATGTTGCACCCAACATATCTTTTTTCTTTGTTGAAAACTTGCCATGTTGTTCCGGATCACATCTCTCACCCTCCAGTAATAGAAATTGCTAGTCCATTTTGCCCTCAGCCCAAGAAGCTCTTAGACAGGAGAATGGTTCAAAAGGGGAACAAAGCAGTTGTTCAATTCCTTATTCAATGGGATCAGTGTCTACATGATCAAACTACATGGAAGGATGCTAACACTTTTAGGGCTCATTTGGTTGGAAACAAGTTATCCCAAGATTAGTTATCCCGGGATTAGTTATTCCACCCTCCCACAGGGATAAAATAACACCACAGTCCCGAAATAACTAATCCCGGGATTAATTATACCGCAATTTTATCCCAACCAAACGTGAGATAAACTCATCTCAAATATAATCCCTTGATTATTTATCCTCATCTCTAGTACCAAACGAGCCCTTAAGCTTAGATTTCCTGATTTCCTTCCTTGAGGACAAGGAAGTTGATGTCTAGGGAGACCTGTTACGAATTTGGCTTGAATGAGGAGAATGCGAGCTGATATTTAGAATTGTTATTCAATTTTGGTTAAGTGCGGATTAGCCATTCTTTATTATTAATTTCCTTTTTAGTCATTGCACTTGAGTCCCTCTTTCTGTTATGGGACCACTAGGTAGTTTAGGCTTGTTCCACTTTATTAAGTGTATTCAGCTCAAGGAGCAAAACTATCATGAATGAGAATTTCCCTTTGCTTTCCTTTTTCCTGCACTCTTCTTCCTTGAATCTACTGATAAGCTTAACACAATGAAACTGAGTACGAAAGTATTCATATTTTCCTTTCTTTTTATTGCTTAATTAGAGATCCTTCCTCTAGTTTTGGTGGCTAGCTAGTGGATACTAGAGCATAGGACAACTTCCAGGTGGGAACAAACCACACATATAAGTAGAAGTTCTGAAGTTGAATAGCTACAGATGGATTCGACTAACAAAGATGAAGATGACACAATAGTTGGAGATGCAAGCACATCTGTTTTAACTATCGGAGTTGGCCTACGAAAATCAAAGTAGCATTCCTAGAGAATCTTATACTAATAAAGACCAAAAAGAGAAATTTACATGAATAGTATTTGAGTGGAAGTAATGTTCATTGTATAGCTCAGATAAGAATCAACAAGCATGTATTTAATGAACTATGTAATGCTCTTACAAGTAACAGATTGTTGCATTAAATAAAAAAAATATGTTTGTTCAAAAACAAAGACTGATATTCTTAGAAATTATTGCTTTTAATCAATGATTTTGGAAGATTGGGTCACACTTTTATAGGTCATGAATCGACGCTATCATCGATGCTCTCACATTGTATTTCAAGTAGTTTTGAAGTTCTATACAATCCTGTAAATCACCCAATATAACTATCCAACCAGAGATAAGGAGTAACTATAGGTATTATTTTTTATTTGTCGAAAGTAAAATACTAATATTTAAAACTTTTGTATATCAAGATTCAACAGTCTGATTTGAATCTAAATCTTTCATCAGCACCCCTTTTACACTTGTGAGTAGATAAAGTAAAAATTTTTGCTTCATGTATTTACGTAACTCTTACTAATTTTAATTGTTCTTGTCTTATATCATGGCAGTGATATTTATATATCTTGTTAAGTGTTATTCAACTTAACAAATGTTAGCCCTGTCTGTGCAATATGCTACTTTAGATTTTACTGTCAAAAACTTTTATTTACTAGTATAAAGATTTGAATAGTTAAATTCAAAATCCTAAATGTTAGACAAAGTTTTAATGTTAAAACTTGGAAAGGAAATGTACTGCATTCATATATTATTTTCCAAGGAAGTAATAAAGTTTTTTTATTAGTTGAAAATGTCAAATAACGAATAAAAGACAAATAATAATTTTTTAAAATATTAAGTATATTTTTTGACACATACAAAAGTTTTCTGGTGGTTATAAAGGCATATGCCGGATAACCAAATCATAACTTGGGAAATTGGAATTAAAAGGAAACTCAAAATGGTAATCCCTTAATTAATAACTCAAGTACTTTATTTCAAACTTTTATTTTTTATTTTTTATTGAAATTAGCCTTATAAAATAGGAAAGGGGGAATATGGGTACTTTAGGATCCTTCTTAGTTTGAATTTACTGTTTTGACCACTCACATAAAAAATATTCATGGTTTAGTGCAAGCCATTCCAATAACATATAATTCTAGTTTATAGTAGAACTAGTATACGTACCCGTGCGATGCACGGATTGTCTCAAAAAAAAAAAAAAAAAAGAGTGGGGGGAGATAATTGTAACGATGTTATCTTTAAATTCTAATCATTTTGAATAGTGCTAACAAACCATAATTGTACTCTTCTTAAACAATATATATTTACAACATAATTAATTGTAATATAAATGTGACTAAAGAACTTTATACAACAACAACGATATACCAGTGTAGTCCCACAAATGGTCAGAGAAACAAAAGAACTTTATCTTGAAGTATAATAGTTTTAACATGGGTGAATTACTTTTTAGCATCAATATTTGATGTCAAAATAAATCATTTGATTAAGGAGAATGCACACAGACATGAGCATCACGGACTTAGAACTGTAAACATTGTCTTTGTCCAATCAAATTAATTTGTGATCCGACATCTTGTAGTGAATTTTTTTTTATAGCATTGTGCAAAGCGCTTCTCTCAACTATATCATTGTCCAAAGAAATTTAAATTCAGAAGTTCACATATCAGAGACATGAAAAATTTGTGCATGTAAAAATAATATTCACAAAACAACTATACGAAGAAGATATTGGGAGTATACAACTTTCACCTTATCTCTTCTATGTTTGTATGTAACTAATATGTGAAATCGTTACAACAATCATCTTAGACTGAAATTTTAAATTTTGGAGAAATTTGAACTTCACAGACTTCTATTTCACCCTGAAAATATCCTTGAGCTTCCAAAGCATCCTTTGTTGAAGTATTAAAACAGGTAGTTAAAGATCTTTGCATAAAAAAAGATGATGATTTGCTTGATGAATTGTTCCAGTGATCATTATCTTCATTCTAATAATTGTAAGCGTAACAATTCCCATGCAAGACAACGCCAAAACCAAATATTATTGAAAAGGCTATATAGAAGCCAACATTTAGCACCAATAATGCCTAAGAAATAATGTCTAACAGCTCTTATTACCCGTTTCTTTGGTACTGTATGAATAACATCAGCAAGAGGAACATCTCCATTTACTTCTCCATATTGTGATGTTAGAAAATCATAAAAATCTCAGGCTATTAGATTAGACCAGTAGTGCTAAAAATTACACATGACTTCATATACATTCTTATCACTAAACATTAATTAATTACATATTTTTTTAATTTATAATTTAATCATAGTAAATTATGATTTAGGTTTTCTCAGTAAGTGGTTTTCGTATGGTCCAAATAATGTTATGTATTATCGTGATTCCAAATTTGTTCAATGTATAAATAGAGAAGTTTTTTTTTTATTATTATTTTATCATAAAATCTATTAATATTTTTAATAATTGTTAGTTTAGTATTATATGCAATAAGCATTTATTTACATTTTCTATTTGAGAAATTTAATTATAATTTATAATTTTATTTTGTTGCTTGGCATTTGTTTTGTTTTTCCATCTTTTATTTCAGTTACATGATCTTATTCATAGTATAACTTTTTCTCGTGCCAGTTCAAAATACTTCCTCAATTCAAATTCGCCATTAAGTAATAACTGAAGTACTTTATTTCAAACTTTTATTTTTTATTGAAATTAGCCTTATAAAATAGGAAAGGGGGAATATGGGTACTTTAGGATCCTTCTTAGTTTGAATTTACTGTTTTGATCACTCACAGGAAAAAATATTCATGGTTTAGTGCAAGCCATTCCAATAACATATAATTCTACTTTATAGTAGAATATGGAATGCATAGAGTCCAAGATAGAAAATGCGTGTGGACTAATTAACTCAATACTTTTGGTTCTCTGTGTGACCCTTAATGTTGTCAGAAGTGTGGATGCAGAGGCGGATCTAGGATTTAAACTCTTGGAGTTCAACCCTTTAAATTTTTTAGCATTGAACCATTATATTTCTAAAGTTATGGGTTCATATATACTATTTATTGTAAATTTTTACATATAAATTTATACACCGCATCAAAAGTTTGGGGTTCAATTGAACCCCAAATTATAATGGTCCATCCGCCTCTGTGTGGATGATAGATGGTGTGGCTTTCATGTTCATGATGTTGAAACCAAGGATTTAATGACTTTCTCCTAAGTGCTGCTATGATGAAATTAAAATATATGGAAGAGACTTCACATGGACCAATGGTCATGTCTATAGCATAACTTATAGAGCCTTAGCAAATGTTACTTGGGTGCAACAATGACCTCATTTGGATGCCGAACTCTAGGACCCATCCTTCTCTAATCATTCATCTATTTTCCATCAAGTTTGAGAACAGGCCTTTCTCTAAGGCTAAACCTTTCAAGAGGAGAAGGCTTAGTAAAGAGTTAGAGAAGTGGCATAAGGTAGACGAGAGTGTCGTGCAGTAGAAGTCTAGAATAGATCATGGGTCAAACTTGGAGATTCTAACTCCCAAGTTTTTATGCATGTTTGAAGAATAAACAACCTCAGAATCATATCAGGACCTTGATTGACAATAATGGAGCTAGAGGAATTGGAGAAAACGCAATAAAGGGTGAAATACTTCAATTTTATGGTAATCTCTTGGGATCTGCTGCACCTCAACTTCCTTGTATTGCTCCTGATATTATGAAGTTTGCACCTACTCTTATCAGAGACTGGTATACAACTCATCAGTCAGTCATAAAGGAGGGAATTTATAATGCACTCACAAGTATTAATGACCAAAAGGCCCCAGGTGGTGATGGCTTCAATGATGTATTTTTCGAGAAATCTTGGCAATGTAGTGACTCTCAAAAGTACAGAAATTGTCCTTCCCTTCTTTAATATAGCTGCAAGATGCACCCTCCTGTAAACCAGATGACGAAACTGCCAGCCATCTTTACATCGTACGTTCTGGTACAAGGGCTATCTGGAAGGGTCTTCTCACTTAGATACACGCATGGCAACACATTATTCAGGTCTTGGAGGAGGAGTGGAGGTGGGTGGATCAGCAAGCAAAAAGGAAGACTGCTCGGGGAGCTATTATGAAGACAGGGCTTGCAATTGTGGTGTACAACATGTGGATCAAGAGAAACACAAAGGTATTTCAGAACAAATGCCGGACCAAGCGTGATATTCTCCACACGGTGAAGACTGGCCTGTGCATTCGAATTTGGAACAATAGGAGACTGTTTAATTTTATTCGTTCTATTTAGAGGTGTTGGTTTTCGTCTGGTTAGGAGGTTGTGGAATTTTTAACTGAGAAGGGTTTGAATCTGGATGGATTCCCCCTATGCTTTGTAATTGCCACTTGGTAATTTATAAAAACTTCTCTTATTGCCCAAAAAAAAAAAAAACCCTTCTAAAGAGTTTTGCAACTTCAAATTCTATATATCTTTTAAGTGTCAGTTGAAATGATGGACAATAGGTAACATCAACCATTATATTATTCTATGAAACTTCTAAATTTGATACATCTCGATCTCTTACACAGAATTACAATGGCAAGTTAGAGATGAGCTTACAATGGCAAGTAAGAGATGAGCACCGGACTTTCTGGTATTCCCTTTAATTTGTGCATAAACATCATAAAATGGAAAATAAAAGTATGCTTTACCTTTTGATTTTTGCAGCATCTTCTCCTAAATGCTTAATAAACTCTTCCAAATTCTCGAATGAGCTTCCACCTCCTTTAATACCATTCAATGCTGCTTTACGCAGCTCTGACACCCGTGCCTTCAATTCTGCTCCTTTTCCTTTCAACCCCACAACTTTAGCTAAAAAACCAACCAATTCCTCCGAGTTTGGAACTGTTTTAGCACCTGCACAAACTCTAACAGCAACCTTAAGCTCATCCACTATAAGGTTAGCATTCACAAATTGGTCAGCTCCCATTGGTCATGCTAACATTGTCACTCCTGCTACTAGGCCTTCAAGAATCGAGTTCCAACCACAGTGAGTCGCACCCACAGCCCGATGCCTTAGTATCAACACTTGGGGGGCCCACTCCCTAATCACCATACCTCTTCCAGCCACTTGATCTTCAAACCCATATGGGATCTTTCCATGATCAGTTGACACGTGTCCTTTTATAGACCAAATGAACTTGAGCACACTTCTCTTCAAGCCCTTAGCTAGCTCTTCCATCTGTCTATTTGCCAGCACTGCTTGGCTTCCAAAGCATACGTATACCACTGAATTATCGTCACAAGTGTCAAGCCATGACAATATTTCACCGCCTCTTTGCGATGGGACAGAAGAATTATCCTCCTCATCATCTTGAAGCAATACTGGACCCACTGACCAAACCCTCTCATGACCCAAATCTTTCATAAGATGATCTAAGTACACACTTTCTAACTCGGTGAACGTGTTGATTACTAGTCCATAACTCGATATGTTAGCAAGAAACCCTTCTTTAAGGAATTCTGAATCTGGGTCTCCCTCGATATAGCTACGATAAATAGGAGATATCTGCCACCAAGGATATTTCGGCTGATTCGGAATATTAGGGAAGTGAAAAATCTCATCGTCGTCGTCGTCATCACTAGTATTTTTTATTCCTTTTGGCGTAACATTTGGCATTTCACTCCATAGGGAACAAATAATAGACAAAGCAAAGGCTCCAGAGGGGGAGAACACGTACCGGTGAATGCCAAGCTGGCAAGCAAGATGGTGAGTGAACCCTAAGAACATATCGGAAATAATAGCCGTTGGAGGGGAAGGATGGTTATGAAACCATTCTAGTATGGGATCATAAAGTTTACCTAAAGCACACATCATATGAAAGTACAAGAGGGGGTTTGAATTGTAAGCCTGTTAAAAATCTAGTCGACTACTGTTCGGTGCTAGTCGACTGATGGCGAGACAGCCTGCACAAATTTGTTAGTCCTTCAATTTACACAAGTATAAATCACAATAAATAGTAAGAGTGCAGAATATAATATGAGAGCAATATACTAAATGACACCAGGATTTTTATACTGGTTCGAAACCAATGTGGTATCCTAATCCAGTCTACTTGGGTTGCAAGGAGGTTATCTCTTTAAGCTCTTTGTAAGTTGCTCTTCGTACAATGGTTGTAAGGTGCAGCTCCTACGTCTAACACTTAAACTCTTGTACAAGGTTGGTTTTTCACTTGCTCACCAACAACAACTCTTTGGTTTTCACTCGCTCACCAAAGAAACGAACAATGACACAACCTCTCAATACAAAGCCTCACCAACAATATTTTTTCTCTCCTCTCCTTTTTGAGTACATAGTAAATTACGAATAAATACAATGCTTATGAAAGGTAGAGCAAAAAACTTGAGAAAGTTGAGACGAAAGTATAAGTGGCTGCGTATCTCATGTCGCTTTGCTTGCTCCTATTTATACTGGTTCATTTGAATTTGACCGATGTAAGAATCTCTTTCTGCAGCAGTGATACGATCCACCAAATCTCTTTCCATAAAATTGATTACTTACTTGAATAGCTTCTACAGGCTTGAACTTGGACATCCTTGTCTCATTAAGACAGAATATTTATTTAAGGAATGATAATTGTACTCATTCCTTTAATAACTTAGTACTGTGCTGCATTGCTCTTCTTTGATTGCCTTATGTTGACTTGTAAAATATTCCAAGCGGAATAGATGCCAGCAATAACTTAGTACCAAACTTTCCCTTTTTGTCCACTTCTTCTTAAATAGATGCCAGCAATAGTTTATTTCCGTTTGCCTCTGCCTTGAGCCACAACTCTTATTTACTTTCCTTGAACACATGGATTTTCCAAGATATAGAATATAATAAAATATTCTTTCATAAATGATGGTAGTAATTTGAACACCCTGAATCTTCCATTCTTGATTATGGAAAATAGAATCTTTTTCAATAACTGATATTCACTCAATATCCTCCTTCCATAGTCAACAAATCTTCATAATAAACTAAATCTCCATGGTCTTCATGAGATTTGCAACTGTAGACTTGTAGTAGAGATCTTTCTTTCCTTCCAACTCGTAGTAGATGTATATTCATATTTGAAATGCAAATTCAAATATTTCTTTTCTTTTCTGGCTTGTACAAATATGAGCTTTTATTTAATCAACCCAAGAAAATTTCAAGATCCTCTTCATTTCACCTTGGATCTTGATTTATATTAATTTGAATGTAGTCACATCCATCTTCTTGAATTAGGAGTTTGATCACTCTGAATATGGACTCTTTTGTGAACTTGAATCTTCTGGCATATCTTGATGCTCTGTAGATTTTGGACCTTCCTTAAGTACCAGATTGATCTTGATCTTGATCTTTTCCTTTTGTAAAATATTTTCCTTCCATAGGATCGTAGTAAATATTTTTTCCATAATTCTTGTACCTTGATTTGAGTAAGTATTTTTCTTTCACATCTTCTTCCGTAATTTCATCCCGTAATATCTTCTTTTCCATATTTAATTAGATCTTCACCAAATCCCTCCTCATCAAATAAACCTATACCAAAAATAAATTTACCACAAGTAAATATTCTTTTATTAATAATTATGTTGGTTTGTTATCATCAAAATTAATAAGTGAAATCTTGAACCTAACACACATCATAGAGCGGAAGTCACCTTTAGGAAGGTCCTTGACATTTTCGATGCCAGAAGGAATTGAAGGGTGTGAAGGGAAAGACAAGACTAGAGTAGAAATAGATGCGTGGTTTGAGAGGAGAGGGTTTAAGGAATGGAGGTTTTTTGGGGTGATTATTATGGTAATATTGGCTATGTTATGGATGATTAGTTGATGAGTGAAGTCAAGAAGGGATAGCATATGACCTTCTGCAGGAAAAGGGAAGATTAAGATATGTGTGCGGTTATGGCTTTCAGCCATGGATCTTTCTTTGTTTCTGTGTATAGGGATACGGTGGAGTACGCAGTTCTGGGTTGTCAACAGGGGCTTTGGGAGGAGAAGTGAAGTCTCACTATAAATTGTGCTTCCTCCGTCTTAGCTGTTTTTATTGACACCCTTTTAAGAAAATATTAAATGGGAGTGATATTTGACTATTTTACGCTTATACTCTCTCCTTTCATTTCTACTTGTCCACTTTTAACTTTGCATATTCTTAAGATTTAATAAATAAAGTATGTATTTTACTATAATACACATATTAATTAGGGCTCATTTGGTATGAGAAATAAGGATAAATAATTTCGAGATTATATTTGAGATGAGTTTATTCCACGTTTGATTGGGATAAAATTACAATATAACTAATCCCGGAATTAGTTATTCCGGGATTGTCGTGTTATTTTATTCCTGTGAAAGGATGGAATAACTAATCCCAGGATAAGTTATCTTGGGATAACTTGTTTCCAACCAAACAATCCCTTAGTGTATAGTCTCATTTGACTTGGAGATTAATGAAAATGAGTAATTTATGTTAAGGGTAAAATAAAAAAAAAAGTTTATCCTTCCTTGATATGCTAAAGTTGTTAAGTAAAAGTAAAAATTTATTTTTAATATAATGAACAAGTAAAAGTGAACGGAGGGATTATATGCCTAAGTTACAATCTCTCTTAATTTGGAGTTAATTCGAATCCTGGCTCCGCCTCTGCTGAAAGTATGTCCATAAGTACAATATAATTTGGAGTTAATTCCCTTTTCAAGTATTTTATTACTCTTCAATTCTAATTTGTTTATCTTATTTTTTTTAATCCGTTTAAAAAAGAATGCCACGTTTTATATTAGTAACTCTTTACACGCAGCATCTTACATGACATATTTAACACCACAAAATTCAAAAAATATTATGGTACATTACATATATCTGTAACTTAATATCATAAAATTCAAAAATCCTTTTATTTATTTTTTAAACTCCGAATCAATTCAAACTAATACAAAAACGAGGGAGTAATAACTTGTGAATGCGCAGTTCAGCACAATCTAAGCTCGTAGTACCAAAACTTTCGACCCCTAAGATTTAGCAATCTCCGTGTCCTCCTTCAAACTAGTCATGTATGTAAATTTCAAAGGAAAAAAGAATTAAGATGCTGTCGCCAGCTGAAACTAATTAATTTATTTATCTTCCTTGTCTCGATCATACATGCTGCGCTTTTATCCTAAAAAAAGTATGGCTTAATACATATACAACTCTTTAAATTTGTCAATAAATTTTATTTAGACACTCGAACTATGACTATTCGATTGAGCACTGAACGTATAATAAAGTATTCTATTAGGCATTTTCTGTTCAAATTTTGGAAAATCTTTCACGCATATTCTGAAGTGATCATTATGCATATATGTTAACCACTTAAAATATGTCATCTTTTTTAATAATACTCGTTAAGCTTCAGTAAATCATAAAATCTCAAGTCTGTTCCAATTGAGGTTGGTGTGTAATTAAAGGAGATGACATATTCTATTACGGTTAACTTAACTACTTCATAAACGCTTGAGAACACACAATTTTTTTTGCCAAAATTTGAAGAAAAGTGTCTAATAGGAACACTATTCTGTGTTCAAGTGCTCAATTGAACAGACTGTAGTCCAAGTGTCTAAATGAAATATATTAACAAATTTAAGGAGTTGTCGATGTATTAAGCCAAAAAAATTGAATGCAAGAGTGCTAATAGATTGTTTATTGGAGATCACTGAAAGTGCCTTAGCTTAGCCTTTTGGCGCTATGGTTATCTCCACTTATCATCAGGGACGGAGCCAGAGGCAAAGGTACAGGTTTGATCGTTTGGTCTAAATCCTGAATTTGTTTTAGGAAATCTATTTAATATATATAAATCATTAATTCAGAACTCAGTAACTTAAAAGAGTTAGAATTCTGAACCCATAAACCTCAAATCCTAACTCCGCCTCTTCTTATCATATGAAAAGAAAATGTACACTGTGCACTACTAAAAATCTCTATTTTCTCATCGAAAAATGTTCAGTGGGTATTTCCCACTGAATGTCGGTGCAAAAAATCTAAATAGTAGTGTGTTCACACGGAAAACTTGGGAAGTTTTCCAACATCTCAATGGGAACTTATTTCCCATCATGCCTTTTCCCAGAAATCTGGTTCGTTGATAATGAGGTGGAAAAATTCATATTTTATTGTACAAATTTCCCACCAAATGTTGGTGGCAAAAACTTCTATTTCTAGTAGCGGTGGCTATTTGTTATATATAGGTAATATATAAGTATTATTTAATAATAATATTATTATATTATTAAATAAATAAAAGAGAAGGAATATTAGTTTGAATTAGATTCTACTGTTGCCTTAAGTTGGTTACAAAACCAACTGTTATGTTGCTTCAATTTTCATCTAACAGGGGCCTTGCCATTTTAAATTGAGAAAAACGTTCATGTTAGAAAGTTAACTTGGCATGCATTTTGGCAGAAGGCAGATTATGAGAACGGACACATCTCTGTTTCAACAACGTGCCATATTCCAACTTAAACAAATTCAATTATTTCTTCTTGTTTCCTTCTTTCAAACCTTCACTCTTTTGGGTTGAGTTCTAGGGGTAGAAGAAAACAAAGTTGCATGATTTTCAGAGTAGGCATTGTATCCTGGGGATGGACTTTCCAGTCAACCACTTGCACAGTATGGAAAAAATTACTATTCTAAAGATAGTTTTCTGGAAGCGTCTTGCCTATTCGTTCCGTGTTTCATTGAATTATCTTTTATTGATTTCTCGCCTTGTTTATTAAATTTGTCTTGCACAAAGTTACTTCATTGTGTTATTTTGAATATTCTACAACACTATTAATAAATTTTATTTTTCTTGATACGCGAAAGTGGACAAGTAAAAATGAAAATCTATTTTTAAAATAATAGACAAGTAAAAGTGAACGGAGGGAGTAATTGATTTTAGATCATAATGAATTAGCCGTTAATAGACATGTTGGAATATTACAAACGAAATTGGGTATAATTAAGCGAATCATTTTCATATGCTTAATCATACATCTTCCAAGAACGAATGAATGAAGGAATATCGTGACGAGGGAGTTTAACCCAAAATTGACTAGAATAATCCGCATTACTATCACTTCTTACCAACCAATTATACAACCACCATTAATAGGTGCTTTATCCCCTATGAAATAATTTATTCAGATGATCCTCGTGGCCATAATCTTTCACAAAGCATGTCTTAACCACTCCTTTTTTTTGTTTGGTTGTTGGATTTATAAGATTTAGTTATAATTGGTCTCAAGTATAGATAAAATAAGAGGATTTCAAAAGTTTTATGCCAACATAAAATAATCTAACTATAGTATATTCTGTGATAGTAAACTCTTTTGAAAGAGCTACCTTTGAATCTGAATAGAGCGGAATAAATATGAAGAATTCATATAATCTACTCAAGTTATTTCAGATTAGAGCATATACAAATATTGTAAGATCTAATGTCCAGAACAATCCGACAAGAACGTCCGCTAACAACTATATATGAATTCTCACTTCATTAAAGCAACTTGTAATCGTCATACCAATATATTAAAATAAAATGAGAAATAAGTTAGATATATTTCCCACTAGTAAATATTACCAATATGGTCTAAAGCATATGAATCTTTTTCCTTCAATTTTACCCTCTTTAGCTAGGTCTGCATTTATCCTAGAAATTGTATGTCTTCCTAATGGTTTTACTGATGTAAAAATAATGTAATTTATTACGATAGTTTTTTTCTTCTTTGAATGCTGAATTCATTTATACATCCCACCTATGAACTTGAAAAGCTAAATGGATGTAGAACATAGAAAATTAAACCTAAATAATGATCAAAACTTTATCAGCATTTACCAACAAAAGCAGATACACTCCCATCTGAGCAAATAAATTTCCGTGAACTGCTCAAACGTTTGTCATGTTAAAGAGTAACATGAAGTGTTTAAAGGGGCTACCAGGAAAAGAATGGAACCACTTAAAATTGGTGAATCCTTAGTTCCAGTAATACAAATAAACTACATTTCACCCCTCTTGTGTACACTGCAATGGCAAGGCAACTTCTATACATGAATCGATTATTTAATTTACGTACAACATTCTAATGTACCCGCCCCCGAGTGCTACCAAGGTCTTCTGGGGCTCTGAAATGCATCTCCCCCTGAACTTCAACAGCTGCCTCCACACGATATCAGATTCTCAATTGTCATGCAGCGTTGAGAAGTATTCTCTAAGCATGTCACAGAACTGCATCGCAGTCTTTTCTTCTAATAGCCAAATCTTACCACCACCATGATTTATATGCTACTTGATGTTTCACCTTCATTAGATGGTTCAAAGCATTCCCACGGGTTGGAGTAGAAATAATCCTCTTCTTTAGGTCGGTCGGGAATCACCAACCTCTTCGTAGGGTTTCCCATGCGTTCAGCGTGAGCTTCCTTAACAGCAGTAGAAAACTCATTCCACGTAAACGATCCATCATTATACTGGTCTATCAAATCTACGAGGAGCTTTCGGTCCAGCAAAATTGTTTTCTTGAATCCAAGATGTCTGCATGGAATGGGAGACTTTTACATAAAAGTCCTTAATCAAAAGCTACTACTAAAGTACATTCTCTACAACAGAAGCAAAAATTGAATTGAGACCAGTAACTTATTTTACAATAATGTGCATCGATATTTAATGAAAGGCTCCTTATAAACCATGCATGGCATAACAACACCCTCTTAGTTTCTTCCATGGCTCCTAATAGTTTCCATTAAGAGAGAATTTTATCAGCAGAAAATACCTGCGATGTCCGTCAACAACTTTAGCCATGTTTCCATCATATGTCGGAACAAAGATATCACTCTCCAGCGAGACAAGATAATCCAATGCAGCCATCTGTGAAGAGTGATTTTGAAAGAACCTAAGCTCAGAAGGCTCTAGTAGTGTCTCCTTCCTCACCTGCTCATAACAAACCAAGCACAAAAGGTGAGTCAGCCAATTCAGGAAAACACATTCCAAAGCTTAAAGAAAAACTTGGCACTTTCTTGACTACCAGATTTGGATAAGCTGCCGCAAGACTCGCCATTCTCCTTGTCCCACCATATATCTCCCCAGCAGCAATATAAACTTGGATGCTAGAATCAATGTCCAATGCCCTTAAAGTAAGGGCAGTCTCCTCGGGTGTCAAAGGACAGAGACCATCTCTTCTTTTCAATTCAGAGTTTATGATTTTTTCTTTCCACCACGGATAAGCGTATCTGTAAAAGGATTGCATCAGACAAAGAAAGAGGGATAACTTAAGGCCGCCGCTGAATACAAGATATTACTTTACCTCATTCTTGTCAACTCTTCAACCTCATCCTTGTTGCAGCCTTGAGTACAGCCAGAGAAAGCTAACATATCCATTTCATACCTCAGGTGCAGCACTATAAAAGGACCCTTTTGTCTGAGAAGTAGAATAACCTTTTTACCCAACTCTTCTATCTGAGGGGTAAATTTTAAGGCACTAAAATTGACTCGGCACCGCAGCTTCTGAATTTCAAAAGGTAGACCATTATTGGCAAGCCGAGCATCAGTTCTGTTTACGTGAACAACTTTATATTTCCGTATCAAAGGAAGGACCTGTATTCAGTAAATGTGACCATCATTACTCGGAAAGAGGATGCAAGTAATAAATACAAAGCATCGTGGCATGAAAGCACAAACCTGATGTTGGTAGTAAGAAATATCAGACCAACTAATAGGAGGCACGGTATAAATCATTCCTAGCACTACTCTCCTCTTCAGTCTTGGGGGTAGCTCTTTCAATATTCGAACTTCATCCCTCAAGGACGTTATAAAATGATCAACATCAAATATGTCTTCAAATTCACTGCAACTCAAATTGCATTTTAATTTCCAACACAGATCATCATACTTTCTTTCTAAAGAAGCTAGTGATTCATAAGACCACCAAAAAAAATACGAGAAACTTGAGGACACACACCTTGGATCAGCCCAAAAGGAGGTTTTATCCAGCTCGGGTACTATAAGAGTCACATTCAAATATCTTGCGATAGCAACCATATCACATATCTGGAACAACACAAGGCAAAGAAAAAAGGAAGAAGTCAAATACAGAAGGGTGTAATCTTGTCTTATTACATTTACATGGGTGAGTGAACTGATATAATCTAAAGTAACTCACTGCTGCTCGCATTTGATTAAGACCTCCGTTACATGAAACCATGAGATAACCATTATTCTGGTAAACCCCTGAAATTCAGAAATAATCATCAGAACGGTCAGTCTCGTCATAACTGTAAATCCATAGGGAGATCTGCGACAGAGCAAAAATGAAACATACGTGCAGAGAAGGAAATTTCCCAACATTTCACCTTTTTTTGTATAAAATAACTGCTGACAGCTACTTTAGTATGTGCCACAATTAGTTATTCAGCTAATATCGTAGCAATATACTCAAACGTCTCAACTCATGTTTTAAAATTCTATACTATAATCAGCATCATGCGGCAGAAACCCTGTGATTGGAGAAAGATCCCTTCATTAATAAGTCCTCCTTCAACAATGGGCATACATACCATTAAGCTATATGCATCAATAGTTTCATATTTTCACTTAGGAAAAACCATTATCCTCTTTTGCGTAATGCAAGTTGCACGGTTGTTCCCTTTTGCTCATCATCATGACATACTACTAGTACAATAGTAGGAAAAGCATACAATGTATAAACTATATTTTAATCACAAATTTGTAAATTGTGGTTGTCATTCATCATAGACTGCTTTCAGGAAGATTTTACCTAATGCTACCCTCCTCATACATTTGGGCTTGGGACAGGGTATTAGAGAAAAACATATTGACAAGAATTAAACAAACGGCACTAGGACAGAAAATATATACACACATATGAATAACATTACGTTAGTTAAAAGAGTTAATGGTCAAAAACACATTTGCACTATCACTGTATTGCAAGTTTCACACCCTAACTATTGGTTGTTCCCTTTTCCTACCTGAACTATCACCGTATATGTATTAAAACACACCTCGAAGACGACTAGGCCAACTATAAGTTGTTCCTTTTTCTGACTTGGACTACCACCATGTATGTATTAAAACACACCTGGAAGTTAACTAGGCCAACTATTAGTTGTTCCTTTTTCTGACCTGAACTATCACCATCTATATATCAAAACACACCTCAAAGATGATTAGGCCAACTATCAATTGTTCCCTTTTCCCACCTGAACTATCACCATCTACTCAACTAGATGTGTTTTAATACACAATTGTTGATACTTCAAGTAAGAAAAGGAAACAGCCGATAGGGGTGTGAAACTCGCGAAAAAGTGATTAGTTTAGGTGTATTTTTTACCATTATCTCTAGTTAAAAAAAAAAAAAAAAAAAAAAGGAAAGAAATAAAGCTACTCACTCTTTGGTGGAAGAGCTCTAGCAGGGACAGATTTAACAACCAATGATGATGTAACAGAAGAGTACTCATGGGAAAAGCAAGAAGGCCATCCTTTCAAAACACTAGGACCCCAAAGCTCACCCAATGTGGTGAATTGGACAAAACAAGTCCACAATAACACCATTGTTGTAGCCCTTATCATCCATAGCTTCATTCTTGACCTATGTGGAAATACTATACAACTCTTCAGTTTCTCAACATGACTATCTGTCCCTTTTAGCCCCAATACACCCCATCTCCTTCTCCTCCTTTCCCTCTCTTCCATATATACACTCAACTACTATAATTGCAACTCCTATTTTGGATAATGTAGGATCCAAAATCAATGAGAAATAAAAGAAGATTATTCCCAAGTCAAGTTTCTTGATAAACTGAACAAACACAAAGATAAAAGAGAATGAATGAGGATAAGTGTGTGAGATCTAAAGTTTTTTTTTTTTTTGCTTTTCTGGCCGGAATCTTGAAACACCGGTAGGACCAAAAGGTAGATGAGGATGAGAGTAGGATAGAGAATGGTGTGGCTAATTGTACTTGATTATTTCTTAAGCATATGGGGTCATTGGTTGGATGAGTGGTAATTATCTAATGTGGACAACTTCATATTTCTTTCATGTTCTTGCTACTTGCTTCTCTCTCTTGTGCTGCAACTACATGGATTTGGTGAGCAAAGCTATGGGGATATATATATATATATATATATATATATAGCGAGAATAAGATAGAACTAAATTATCTTTGTTTGTTGGTACTTGCTAGTACACAATATTAACATTCAAAACAACATATGAACTACATATGACAGTCTTTTGTTTTAACAACCGATGGAGCAAATCAAATACTCTCTGTGTCCCAATTTATGTAATATTTTTTGCTCCTTGAGAGTCAAAGAAAAAAAAATCCTTCCATAATTTATTCGTATGGCCTTTAAATATTTTAAATTGTTAATTATTATGACTTATAATACTTTTATGTAATTTCGTAAAAAAAAATCAAAAACCTGCAAAATTTATATTTGTATTAACTATCAAAATAAAGAAGTTGGATTCTCAAAATCTACAAGTTGTTACATTAATTGGGACGAAGGGGGTATACTATTGTTGTTGTGTCTATTATTTTATTTAAAAAAAGGGAGTGGGGGGTGGGGGAATGAGGAACAACTACACGCACATGAAGTAGGTTATCACTAATAATCTATCATCTGTCGAATTTCATGTAGATTTAAATATATGTATGTACTCCCTCCGTCCCAATTTAAGTGTCTTACTTTTGTTTTTCATTTGTTTCAAAAGAGTGTCTTTTTTTTATATTTAGTAAGTTGACAGTTCAAATATCCTATATGGCAAGTTTAAAACCACAAGATTCAAAGGACATTTTAGTACATTACACACATCTTTAATTTAGGACCACAAGATTCAGAAGTCTCTTTTTAATCCTTAAACTTTGTGCTCAGTCAAAGTAAGACATTTAAACTGAAACGGAAGGAGTAGAAAACAGTAAAAACAAATATATACATAGATGACATCAACTTGGGAGATTTAGGCTTGGCCATGATGTTATACTTCGAATAGATATTTCTCATAAAGTTTTCAATATGTGTATAGAAATTTTAATATTTATTATGAAAACAACAACAATAATGTTGCTCCCAAACGCACACGCAAGTATACGCAGTTGTACGTACAAATAATAAAGTGATTGAGAATCAAGTGTCGAATCCACAGAGATTTGTTGTCACGCCCCAAACTATGGCTTGGGCGTAACACGACACTCGATGCCTAACTGCATGTGACCGAGCAAACCACATGGCTTGCTGCCTCAACCTATACATGAACTGATGCGGAATAAACCCTAATCATGCATAATTAAGCAAAGCGTAGGACCATAAATCATAAATCTAAAAATATCATAATGCGGAATAGTCTGAATGAACATAATAATAATGAACTAAAATGGCTAGACGACTCTAAAATATCTGACATAACATAACTGACTAGTCTATGAAACCTCTGACATGAATCTGACTACTAAACTGTTTATCAGGACAAGGCCCCCGGCATACCTTAACTGCATAACTGAAATAACATAAATGAAGCTAAAACCCCGAATAGAATGGGGACCAAAAGCTGATACGTGCTGAGTCCTAAGGTGCTGATCCGTCGTCCTGTAAATCTGCATCGTGAAATGCAGGCCCCCAGGCAAATAAAGGGGACGTCAGTACACTTGAATTGTACTGATATGTAAAGCAACTGAATGAAGTAAAGCATGGCACATGAAGTAATAGAACTGAAACTGAAACTGTAAGCTGAATCATGAACATGAATATCATCTGACATGAATATGTAAGTATAACATGAGTAAAATATTCTAAGTCTGTAAAGATATCTGTGTGAGAGCATTAGTATAACCGACATGTAACCACCACGTAAGCACGTGGCATCTGGTCTTTGCTTGATCAGCTAAGCCATCTCGTACCTTACAGGGGTACAAGACATGAACATAAACATGAATGGATCCAATAACCACAAATGGGTAAACATGAAGGTATCGTCCTAACTGGGCGGAGCGATCCTTATCCTACGCTGGCATACGTAGTTTCAGGCTGTCTGAGCCTTCTCGGTAATCTGTACTACTCCCAAAATATGAACATGGATATAGTTGGCTTAGTAGCCCATGAATAATATAACTTGCTTGTAAACATGATTCTTGCTTGTATTACAACATGAAAATAATATATAATATGACTTGTATGAAAACATAGAGACATATAGGAGTTTTATAAAAATAAGCATAATAGTTCATATTGTCACGACCCGACTAGGGCCATGACGGGTACCCGGGGCTAACTACCGAGCACCACTCATTCTATTACTCATCCTGCGTTCATTCATATTTCTTATGCTCATAATCATAGAAAGCTATTTTAATTTGAACATATTCGCTTTATATACATAAGCCCTTCGGCTATCAAAATAATATATATATATACAAAACTACGCATCTAAGAGCCTCTACTAGAGTGCTAGACATATGGACGGGACAGGACCCCGTCATGCCCAAAACATATATATACATCAAAAGAATGATCAATGGCACCTCCGGGAAAATGGAGTGCTCTCAAATTAGCTAATAGCTCCTACGAGTCTGGATCACCTCCCTGTCTACCTGTGGGCATGAACACAGCGTCCAAAGAAAACGGACGTCAGTACGAACATTGTACTGAGTATGTAAGGCATCAACAATAATAATACATTAATGGAATAGGGAAACATCAAATGAGGAGCAGTCTGTAACTGTCTGTCAATTATAAAAGAAATAATGCATGCTGGCTTACTTCATAATCATCATCATATCATGTATGCACATATATATAAGCTGCCCAACCATATAGGTACGGTGTGATAATCATTAGCATTAGCCTGCGTCCATGCCTCCCGCGTCCGGGGTACCATCGGGGTACCATCTCATGCCGCCCACTAGTGGTGTTTGCCCATGCCATCTAGACATGGTGTATACGCTGCCCGCCTTAGCAGTGTCTGCCCGGCCATATAGGCGCGGTGTAATATCATCATCATATACTCATCATCATATTCTCATCATAATGCATGCATAGAAACTCAAAGACAACTATACTTTATCGGGGTGACATAAGGTCGTAAACCCCCGATTTCATTATGGAGCATTCATGCATTCCCGCCTCACCTTGAAGGAATTAGCATATAAGGTGAGTGTATACAATAAACAATATCAAGGGATTATAGATAGCATCATTTGCTTTATAGGAACATCATATCATGGACTCTATAATCTTTAGATTTAAGCTTATCATCATCATTATGGTGCTCATAATGTATCTCTTATCTCATATGGCTATTCATGAACAAGGACTCTTAGTTTTCTTGAAGATGGGAGATCCATGAAGAAGGAGGAAATTCATGCCATAAGATTCATGCCTTAGAAAGAAAGAACTAGCCGCACATACCTTTGTCGTTTAACTATTCTATTGATTGCTCGTTTTCCTTCAATGCCCACGTCTTTACCTTTAAGGGAATTCGTATTAACATTAGCTAATCGATTACATAAACGTGCTTATTAAAGCTAGAGAAAATTGGGTAACATTTCCTTTGTTTATACGACTTCCTCCGTATTCCATATCAACTCCCAAACATTCATAACAATAATCACAATATCATAAACAACAATCATCATTCATTTGCATTATCCACATTTCACAATTTCACTTCAAATTCTCCATAATCATGGTCATAGTTCACTATTACGTTTTCTCACATATAATTCTTATCCCACGTTCTAAATGTCATTAATAACATATTTATAATCATAACATATCAATATCCACAATTCAGTCCAAGCTTCTATTAAAAAATGACATTATTCTTGCATTCATGACCCATTTCCTATTTCCTTCTACAATCCAAGTGTTTCAACTCCTCAATGCCTTAAACAACATGAAAAATACTATGAAACTTACCTTAGATAGTGTAGGAGCAAGCCTTGAGTGGAAATACTCTTCTTGCACCAAAACCTTAATTCACTTCCAATGGGATTTCTTGACTTTGATGACTTTAACGTGTTTCACACTCTTGATTTTTGTTGGTTTACGTGAAGTTGATCATCAATTTCCTTTGGTTCTTGTGGATGAAGAGTGGAGAATATTCTAGAGGTTTCTTAACTTGTGGAGTGAAAATGAAATTAAAATAAATGAACTTGGGTCCTTTATATCAACGTTTAAAATCTGTCCCGACCAGATTCTACGGACCAACATACGGTCCGTATAAATTATAATGACCGTATGTCTGGCCGTAGATCTGGTCCAGAGAGATGTACCATTCTAGGCTAATTATACGACGCCGTACATACGCGCATATAATTTATACTAAGCCGTATGTTGGGCTGTATAATGCCCAGTTTTCCCGAAATCATTCTCGTCGACTCGTTTGATCTCCAATCCTTATGGAACCTTCTTGGCACTTGTTTAACACCTCATTACTAATCTAAGGGACGTTATAACTCTTCTCCAAAGCATCATTAAAACATCATTAACTCGATACTCCTAAATCTTGCCCGACACACAACATATAACTTGCTTTCCTTAACAACTTTTTTCCCTTACCTTAAATGCCTTTGAAATCTCAATTAGGGTCATCAAATGCTATTTCTTACTTATCAAAATATCGTATACATTGTGCCCTTCATTAGTCTATTCATTGTACGTTAACGGAAAATTTCCAAGGTGTAACACATATCTTGCAAGTAAGGATCCGTGGAATGCAAAGTATGGGTTTTCATGAATTACGAACAGATTCTCAATAACTAAAAAGGAATATTAAGAACACAATAACGAAGTAATCATAAAAACATGGTATATCATGGTACATGAACTTAGGATTATCATGAACATGGAGAAAACCCTAGTTTTGGTGAACTCTTGTATAATCATGGAGGAACAAGGCGTGGAGAAGAATATGTTTCCACACGTAGATAGAAACCCTACATACCTGGTATGCTCCAAACTTGCAATAAAAGTCTGAACTTTGAATAAGAATCCCAAAGCTTAAATCTTGAATCCCTCGAATTGGGTTTTCTTGAAACCCTAGGTTAAGAACAACGGTTTTCTTGTTTAGATTATATGAATACATGTTAGAATTGGACCTAGAATGATTGGAATAGGCTTACCTTAAAGTATCTTGAAGGTTGGGAGAAAAGTACTTCGTGCTAGGGCTTGGGAATGTGAAAAGTGAGAAATAAAACTGAAGTCTCGAATTTATACTGTTCACTGAAGCGGGAGATGTACAGGCGCAAAGTACGTCCCGTACCTTGTGGCCCATACCTGGAATGCAAATTTCAGTAGCTAGGTTAAAATCACTGCGAAGTAGGGGATGAAAGTGCGTCCTGCACTTCAAAGTGCAGCCCGCACATTAAAGTGCAGCCCGCACATTGTGCCCGTACTTTGATGGCAATTTCCAGAAACTCCATTTTTCTCCATGCCAAGTGCGGCTTAAAAGTACAGAACCTTGACCGTCGAAATCCAAATTTCAATTTTCAACACTTTTGTCTAATATTCTAAGTCCCAAATCCTGAATCATAGCCTAGTTTAATGGTAAGAGGTGTTACAATATCTCCCCCTTTGGATCATTCGTCCTCGAATGATGGGTCATGGTTAAGAATGGAACTGAACGTGGCTTGAGTACATGAACGTGAAGGAAACACGACATGAAACATGGATACCGAATTATACATACGGTTACATGGAAACATGAATATCGAGACGGAACATGGGCACCGGATACGATACGAGCGTAAAACATGATACATGACATGGACTATGGAAGGTTACCTTGAGCGTTCTCTGCTTGCTCTTCAAACAAATAGGGATACCTGTATTTCATGTCCTCTTCGACTTCCCATTTATCCTCTTCGACTCTCTGTCTCCTCCATAGCACCTTTACTGAGGCAACCTCTTTAGTTCTCAACTTGCGAACCTGACGATCAAGGATGGCTAGGGATCTCTTCGTAAGTCAAACCATCCTTAATCGTTATAGTATCAGAAGGAACAACTAACGACGGGTCTCCCACACACTTCCTCAATATAGCGGCCAATTTTTATGGCAATTCAAGCTCATAAGCTACTTGACCAACCCTTCGCAGGATCCTATAAGGTTCAAATATCTGGGACTGAGCTTTCCCTTCTTTCCAAACCTGATAACACCCTTCATAGGTGAAACTTTAAGGAACACCCAATCATCAACTTGAAACTCTAAGACTTCTGGAGACTCTGAGCCATTTTCAAATGCTCCTGAATTGACTTGACTTTCTTCATAGCCTGGTAGATCAAATCTGGTCCTAGCAATTCTGCTTCACCCACTGTAAACCAACCAATAGGTGATCTACACCTTCGCCCATACAAGGCTTCAAATGGTGCCATCTTAATACTAGCATGATAACTGTTATTATAAGTAAACTAAATGAGAGGCATGTGGTCATCCCAATTACCTTTGAAGTCTAGGACACATGCTCTCAGCATGTCCTCGCAGTCCGAATAGTGTGCTCACAAAGACCGTCCGAGCATAGAAAGCTATGCTGAGGTTTACCTTAGTACCCAATCCTTTCTCAAAGGATCTCCAAAAGCTCACTGTGAACCGAGGACCACGATCTGAAATGATAGACACTGGGGTCCCATGCAATCTGACAATCTCCCGAATATACAACTTAGCATAATCTTTTGTTGAATCTGGTCTTGACTGGAAAAAAGTGCGCTGACTTAGTAAGTCGGTCTACAATCACTCAAATCGAATCATGTCTGCGGGATGAACTAGGTAGACCTGTTATAAAGTCCATATTTATAATCTCCCATTTCCAGAAAGGAATATCAATATTTTGTACCAAGCTACCAGATCTCTGGTATTCAGTTTTCACTTGCTAGCAATTCGGACACTTAGCCACAAAATCTGCTACATTCTTTTTCTTGTCGTTCCACTAATAAATCTTTTTAAGATCATGATATATCTTAGTGGAACCTGGATGACTGGAATACCTGGAATTGTGAGCTTCTGACATGATTCTCTCTCTGAGTCCATCTACATCCGGAATACATAATTGACCTTGGTACCTCAGGGTACCATCATCCCCCCCTTGTTCAAAAGCCGTTGTCTTATGCCTGTGGATCCTCTCTTTCAGCTGTAACAAGTAGGGATCGCTAAACTGCTTCTCTTTGACTTCAACCACTAAGGAGGAATGAGCTCTGTTCTGAACAACAACAACACCACCCTCCGAGTCCAAAAGTTAAACTCCAAGACTGGCCAAACGATGAACTTCTTTCATCATAGTTCTCTTATCTGCCTCAACGTGGGATAAACTTCCCATGGAACGCCGACTAAGAGCATTGGCTACAACATTAGCTTTCCCTGGATGATAGAGAATATCCACATTATAGTCCTTAAGCAATTCGAGCCATCTTCTCTGCCTAAGATTTAGCTCCCTTTGCTTAAAGACATACTGCAGGCTTTTATCAACATGCACCCCATACAAATAACTTGTCACGACTTATTTTGCCCAAGTTATGCGGGCACTTACCTTCCCTCCGCAGTAAGCGAACCCTCAACCCAACACATGAATAAATACACAACAGAATGAATTTACGCAACGGAATAGAATAAATACGTAAGTCTCACGATATATATATATATATATAAGTAGTAGAATAGTGCTGAATAATAACAACACCCCCAGGGTCTAGTCTGAATAACACAAGAGCATCTAGAGGGAAATAATACAATCTGGGATACTAATACATTAACTATCTATGTCTCTTAATAGAATATGACATAAAGATAGAAAGTCTTCAAGGCAGCGGACGACCATGCTCACCCTGAAAACCCAAGAGAAGGCTGAAGCGACGATCGGCCACGCGTCACGGAAGTGGATCCGACCTGATACTCTGCATTCATAAAATAATGCAACAAGTGCAGGTCAGTACACACAACAGTACTGGTAGGCATCATTGGCCGACTAAGCATAACTAACACACTTCAGATAATAAGGCAGGTAAGCAATTAAACCAACAAGTATAAGACAATACAATCAATTTCAAATATCCGTCATCACCTATATAAAGCATCTAATCCCAAATGTGTCAAATCTGAATATATCCAATCTAATCCGGCATCACAATACAACACCAAACATCTCAATCAAGTCATAATGCAATGCAATGCAATGCAATGATGGGATGAATGCAATGCGATGCCATGCAGATGCGGTGTACACATGTACTCCGGATAGAAATATCGACGTCTCGATAGCACAACCCAGTGTGACTCATGAAGTCCAAGTGCCACCCGTCCCGGATCTTTGCCCAACAGATAGAGGGACCCCGGATCTTTACCCACAGGGGGTTCTCATCAGCACCACCCTGGGAGACCCGCGGAGTCCATGCACTAATAACGATTTCGGAACTAACATCGGATATCGGCCATGCAACAACGATTCCAGAACTGATCATCGGACATCGGCCTCTCACATCACTCAAGTAAAAGAGTTTCATCAAGTATCAATTTCACACAATCAACAATTCCGGGATGAACATCGGATATCAGCCACTTCACGTCACTCAAGTAAAAGAGTTTTATCAAGTATCAGTTTCACTTAAACAACGATTCCGGGATGAACCTCTGATATCGGCCATGCAGTAGTGTATCATGAAAATAAGAGTGCATGCAATGCATGGATCAACATTGATAATCATGCTCAATATCACAAGTACCAACAATGGGTAAGCCACAATACATCTGAATCACAAATACCAACAGTGGGTATGCCGATAATATAACCGAATCACCAGTACCAACGAATGGGTATGCCAATAATATAACAGAATCACAAGCACCAACAGTGGGTACGCCAACAATATCCAAGTACAAATACCAAGAATGGGTATGCCAACTATATCATAATCAAGATGATAAAACAGAATCCAATATCTACCAACAACTCATGGCATCAAGCCGGCACAATAGAACAATCAAATCACACATAACAGGATGGCTAGCCCCAACACGCAACAGGGACCAAACTAAGGCAATATCCAACCCGACTTCATGTCCGAAGGTTCACATGTTGTTTCTAACGATATAATCTAAATATGTGCTTCGCTATACGAAGTCTCACCAAAGGTAAGCCATAACCTACCTAGATAGCCGAACCGCAACATCAACAACTCACTTATTTGCCTTGCCTTTCCGCTGAACCTCAGAACCAAAGTAGTCTAAGCATAATCGAATTATAGATTAGAAATCATAAAGAATGATACTAATATTGCTACTATTTCAATTAGGTCAATTCTAACCCTAGAAATTGGGAAAACGGTCCCACAAGGGCAAAACGGGAAATTCAGAAGCAAAATATCAAATTAAGCACTAGGTGATCATAACCCAATCACTAATTGCAGATTCAACTCAAAGATTGGCCTAATTCCTGATTTCAAGCAAAACCCCTAAATTGGGCATAAACCCTAATTCTTTTATTCCAAAATTCAATACTAGAAGTGGAAGATATATGATTAATAAGCTTAGATTAGTCAAAATCTAACATAAACATCATCAATTTCCTCATACATGAGCATAAGGAAAAGTTTATCAAAACCCTCTTTGAACTTTCATCACTAAGGGATTATTAAAGGGAAGGGAGAAATCTAGGATGATTGTGATTAAGGAATAGTAAAGGAATTGGCAAGATTTACCTCCAAGAATGTCTCCAAATTATCTTCAAGAACTGTTCCCTAAAGCTCTAATTTCGAAATGAGAAATAATGAGGGTTTAAGGGCTTATTTAAATCACACTTAATGAAAATACCTGACCCGTCACCGCCACGATGGTAACAGGGCCGCCACAGCAGTGCCGCTACCGCGCCCATAAGGCCGCCATAGCGGTCTGGCCAATAATACACATGGCCGCCCCAGCGGCCAACACACCACAACAGTGGTGCCATTGGGACAGCACTAGTGCCGCCATAGCGGCACCAGGTACCAGAATCCCTTCGATTTTTCTAAGTCTTCAATCAAAATCCTGGGCCATTCCTGAGGCCATCTGCTCACAAACCTTACACACAGTCCCACACAAAAAAAACATTACGAACGCGCTCGTGGCCTCAAAATTTCCAACGGAGGCCTCGTTGACCTAGTCAACCCCCGACGCCTTAGTTCTAATTTCCAACCCAAGTCCCAAAATACATCCAAGTGCATTGGGAATCGAACTAAATATACACACAAATCACAAACAACCATTCGAACCTCTCAGAATCGACAGATTTTCGAAAAAGGTCCATTTACCCAGAAGTCAACTTTTGGTCAAAATGTGCTAGTCAATGCTCAGAAAAGGTAGAAATGCCGAAAAGACTATAACGACCAATAATGGCTGTTGTAATGACCCGTTTTGTCATTACTGTGAATTTCGCAGGAAGACGACAACTATGGCTCCTTAATAGTGTCTCTGCCTAGTTATATCGTGGAAATAATTTAAGTCAACCAAAATCGTTGTACGCATCGCGTAAGGAATAGAAGCATGGGCCACCAGGCCCAACTGGACCGCCGTAGCGGTTGTATTGTCGCTACAGTTGTCTACTAACCGCCATAGCGATAAGAGCACATGGCCACATAGCCGCCCTAGCGGCACCGCTGTAGCAGTGAACTTACCGCTGGGGTGGTATCGTATAGTGAAGTTCCCTATTTAAAGAATCATTTCGGGAATTGTCCCATTTTTGATAACCTTAATTTCCACCACCTAGTTTGGCGGGAAAGCCTAAAAATGAGATTCTTAGTCTTGGTAATCCTTTCTAACACCCTTCAACTCTCCTTCCACCTAGTAAATTACTCCTAAACATATTCTCCTAGCAGAATCAATGTTGGGTGTTTCAAGTAATCTAGGGTGGGAGGAATGATGGGTTAGCAACATTTCCACATAATTCCCTTTAAGCCATCTCCCATATTCTTCACCTGAAATGAGTTAAATAACCTAGAGCCCTACACTCCTTTTCCTTTAAAATAAATTCTTCCATGGGCCTTGGAAATGGGTTCTTCCCAATATAAGCTTGAAAATGGGTAAATCACTTAGCATTATTCTAGATGGAAACTAGAAGTGCGTTGAGATACCAAACCTTTCTGTTAATCCAAATCTCTTATGAAGGGTTCAAAGGGAAATTGTTAATCTTGGGTATCATGATTGTCTCTAAACTATTTCGTGCGGATTGCGATGTGGTGATCGATTCAAAAAATTAATGGATGTTCGCGGCACCCGTTCGGCCATGAGGTAGGTCATGGCTTCCCTTTTCGGTAGACTCCAGTTAGTTATGTATGTTCGTGTATTAGAAGGAACGGAGAATGCATGTATAGGAGTTGGAGACTTGGGATGAAACTTTAGGATGGTATTGATGTGCGATTTGTGTGTTCGGGCTTATGGCCTGTAGACTCCTTAGGTTGTTTGGTTTGGTTTCTTGAATATTGGTGGATTTATGTGACTTGGGAGTGGTGGATGGTACATAGTTTATTTATGCCTTGCGATAGGTAATTACGTAATATGTGGTAAATTGAGTTATACCAATTAGTAACGAACCTAGTTGATAAATAGAAGGATAAAAGTACCAAAGATTGTGACAAAGTTCTAGACTAAATGTGAGGAATGACTGTGAGCAAGTGGTGAAATTACTTGTTCTAAGCTATTAGGCTGAGTTAAGGGAAAGGGTAACAGTGTGTACCGACTTGCTTAACCTGTTGTGCGTTGGGGCTAGCCATGTGATTTGATTATTCTATTATGCCGGCTTGATGTCATGAGTCGTTGGTAGATACTGGATTCTGTTTTATCATCTTGATTGTGATATAATTGCCATACCCATTGTTGGTCATTGTCTTGGATATATTGTTGGCGTACCCATTGTTGGTACTTGTGCTATTGAGCATGATTGTTGATGTGATTCATGCATTGCACGCACTCTCATTTTCATGATACACTATTGAGATATGGATGATATTTGATGAAACACTTGATGAACTGGGCTCAGTTTTACTTGATAAAACTCTTTTACTTGAGTGACGTGAGATGGTCAATGTCCAATGTTTGTCCCGGAATTGTTGATTGAGTGAAATTGATACTTGATAAAACTCTTTTACTTAAGCGACGTGAGATGGCTGATGATCAATTTCGGAATCATTGTTGCATGGCTGGTGTCCGATGTTAGTTTCAGAATCGTTATTAGTGCATGGACTACGCGGGTCCCCCAAGGTGGTGCCTGTGAGATCCCCCCATGGGCAAAGATCCGGGGTCCCGTCTTTCTGTTGGGTAAAGATCTGGGATGGGTGGCACTTAAACTTTGCGAGTCACGCTGAGTTGTGCTACCGAGACGTCAATATTTTCGTCCGGAGTACATATGTACACCGCATTGCATGGCATGGCATTGCATTCATACCATTATTGCATTGCATTGCATTATGACTTGATTGAGATGTTTGGTGTTGTATTGTGATGCTGGATTGGATTGGACATATTCGTATTGGGCTCTTGGGATCGAGGCTTTACTTAAGCGATGACGGGTATCTAGATTCGATTACAATTGATTATACTTGTTGATTTTTGCCTGCTGGATTATCCCAGAGTACCCTCCATATAATTAGTTATTTGATTGTTTCTGAGTGACGTAGGATACAAGGCGTGATAACGATGAGTTGTCTCCTAGACTAAAATGAACGATCTGAGGATTTATCTATTGGGAGTTAGCACTGGTGATATTTAACTTGTAGTTATTAGGGAGCAGTTGTGATCTAAAGGTATTGATATTATGATGTGCCGTGGTTAAATATATGACTTGATTTAGTGATTATCATGGTTGTTTGTGAATTCTTTTACCAATATATGTTACTAACCGTTGTCGGCCTATGATACTTACTCAGTACGCGTGGCTTGTACTGATATTGCACTTGCTACACCCTTTTTGGGTGTAGATTGTTTCAGGTATTTGATTTGACACAAAGCGTAATTGTGCGGAGCCTATTTGGAAGGCCTCCTCCCACTTCATTCCGGGACGGAGGTTGAATCTTAGAATGTAGTAGAAATTTGAAGTCATTAGTCGCTCTGATACTAGTCTAGACCAGGTCATGGGAAATTGTATCGAGTCTGTAATCATGTACTGATGTAATCATATAAACACTTGAGCTTATTGAATATATTATGGAGTTCCGCTGTACTTCTAAATATCTGATGGTTTGAATAAATCGTTGTTTAATTGATGTATTATTAAATGAGAGGGTTCGCCTACCGAGGTGGGAAAGGTAGGTGCCAACGCGGTCCCAAATTGGGTCGTGACAAGTTGGTATCAGAGCCTAGGTTACCGATCCCACGAGTAAAAGAGCAATGTCTAATAGAGTCTTGTGGAATGGCACGTAGACGTCCGTACCCGTCCACGGGAGGCTATAGGGCATTTAGGAAACTCTCCTTCTTTCTTTCCAATCGTGCTACTTAGGTCAAATTGGTATCTCGGTGGATCCAATTAGTACCTAAACGGTCCCAATTGGTATCTACGCAGAAGAAGGTGTTACGTTATAGGCCGATCTGTATTGTTACGTGTGTGCAGTTGTCGAAAATATCAGACATTTCTGTTCAATAGTACCGCCACAGCGGTCCTTAAGCCGCTGTGTCGGTACCGCTATGGCAGATTATCCACCGCTGTAGCGGTTAAATACCCTCATGACAGTAGTTACGGTCCCTGCTCAACTGAAGCGGGACCGCTAAGCGGTCTCAGAGACCGCCGTTGCGTCATGCTTGGGATCAGAGCTTTATCCTTCGCCTGTTTCCATTTCGTTCCCCGCCTTGAGTTTAACCAAAAACAGAAACACAACAAAGGTCTACCAACAAAAGTCACATAAAATCAGCCCGACAAGGGCAAGAACTACTCAGGTCACTACTACGAAACCAACTACCATTACAAAAAACAAAGAAGCCAAATAGTTCGGCATCCAAAACAAATGAAGTGGGTCTGGGCCAATTCTTTACGGCATCTATAATAACCTGTCAGGCCCAAGAAACTTCTTATATCAGAAACTGAAGTGGTTCTGGGCCAATTCTTTACGGCATCTATCTTCTAAGAGTCAACCTTCACACCTTCACCTGAAATTACGGGCCTAAAAACGCTACTGACTTGAACCAAAATTTACACTTTGAGAATTTAGCATAAATCTCACGATCCTAAAGTGTCTGCAACACTATTTTGAGATATTCTGCATGTTCAGCCTCAGTACAGGAATACACAAAAATATCATCAATGAAGACAATAAAGAATAGATCAAGATAAGGCTTGAAGACCCTATTCATAAGATCCATGAAAGCAGCTGGTGCGTTTGTCAATCCAAAAGACATAACAAGAAATTCAAAGTGACCATAACGGTTTCTGAAAGCGGTCTTCGGAATATCAACTTCCTTAACCTTTAACTGATGGTAGCCTGATTTAAGGTCAATTTTGAAATAACACTGAGCACCCTGAGTTTGGTCAAATATATCATCGATTATGGGGAGAGGATACTTGTTCTTAATGATGACTTTATTCAACTGGCGGTAGTCAATACACATACGTAGAGAACCATTTTTCTTTCAGACGAACAAAATCGGTGCCCCCCAAGGCGAGACAGTTGATATAATAAATCCCTTGTTAAGAAGATCTTTCAACTGAACTTTTAATTCTTTCAACTCTGCTGAAGCCATTCTATAAGGTGGAATAGATATTGGCTCAATACCGAGAAGTTCCAAAGTCTATCTCCCCATCAGAAGGAGCTTCGGGAAGATCTTCTGGAAATTCATTAACAACTGGAAAGGATTGGAGAGTTGGGGTTTAGGTATCTGAATCCCTGACTCGAACTAAGTGATAGATATATCCCTTGGAAATCATCTTTCTGGCATGAAGATATGAAATAAATCTACCCTTGGGTACTACTGAATTACCCTTCCACTCTATGACTGGTTTGTTAAGAAATTCAAATCTTACAATTTTGGTTCTACAACCCACTGCAGCATAGCGTGAAGATAGCCAATCCATACTCATGATTACATCAAAGTCTACCATTTCTAATTCTGCTAAATCAGCTATGGTTCTGCGGTGATAGACTAAAACTGAGCAACCCCTATAAATACGTCTAGCTATAACTGATTCCCCAACTGGTGTGGACACCTCAAAGGGTTCATGCAACTTTTCTGGTTCAAACCTAAATTTTTTTGCAACAAATGGGGTTACATAAGATAAGGTGGATCCTGGGTCAGTAAGGGCATAAACGTCGAAAGTGAAGACCGTTAGTGTACCGGTGACAATATCTGCACCTGCCTCTGTATCCTGATGCCCTGCTAAAGCATACAAGTCAAGTTTCGACCTCCGCTTGTATTTCTAGGCTTAGTTGTACCATGCCCTGACTGGGCTTGAGAATTACGAGAAGCTGCTGAATTTGTGGACTGGGCCACCTTACCACCGGTACCCTGCCAGGCTGATGGACAATCTTTTTTAAATGGCCCAGCTAGCCACACCCATATCATATATCCATACCCATACGACACTCACCTGGGTGCCTCCTACCACACTTGCCGCAAATCGAATTATCATAAGTCTGCTGACCCACACTAGCCTGAGAGTAGGAACCTGCTGGTCTAAAATTCTGTTTCTTCTGATCATTCCTGAACTGCTACACCCCTCGCTTTCATAGTAGTCGAACCTATGGTTTTCTAGTCAGGTATGCCCTTGGAATAGAGACCTTAGCCCGATTTTAGAGGTATAAAGTGCCTTACCTTGTATACGAGGGTACCAGTAGCTATTCTTGGCAATTTATAGAGTTAGAAGTTGAACGAATCGAATCGACGCAATCTGAACTGAAACAGAAAGATCTGCAGAACACCAGTCATCATCGACGGGTTGTCGACATGGTCGACGGACCGTCGATGTGCAGCGTCGACAGGGTCCCGCAGTGTTGCATCCGCAGGCACAGGTCGATGGAGCAAGTCAATGGACCGTCGACACGTCGATGGGCCGTCGACCCGTTCGTCGAACCGGACCGCTGTAGCCTTTTTGGCTTCCAAGTATAAATAGGTAGTTCACGACCTTATTTCTTATTTTCCTCCATTCCAAATCAGAAAAACCCTAATATATTCTCTCCCAACATTTTTCATCATATTAGTGAAGATTTGACAAGACCCGGACCCCGTAAACCTGAGCTTGTGAAGGAGAAGGTTGCGTCTAGGGTTTCTTCAAGGTTGTAAAGCTTAGGAAGTGGAAATTGAACTGATTCTTGGGGATTTTTGACCCCTCAAGGTATGTAAATGATTTCTACCCTTATATTTGAGTTTATTATCAAGAGTTTTAGTGAACTAAGTAAAGAGAAGGTATTTGTGGGAGTGGTAAGATTAAGTATATTTTTGATATATATATATATATATATATATATATATATATATATTGTCATCATGTTGTGGTTATTGTGGTTGATGTTGGATCGAATGAGAAGTTGAAGAGTTGTTAAGCTTACAAGGAAAATGTTGCCCATAAATTGTCAAGCTCTATTCGTGTTTAAAATGATTAGTGAGCGAGGTAAATAGTCTAATTAAGCCCTTTGTTATCTTAATTGTAGACTTGCAAATTCGAGAGGTGGAAGTTGGACGATTGAGTATACTCCGAGGTATGTTAAGGCTATTCTTTCCTTCTTTTGGCATGATCCTATGATATGATCCAACAAGCGAGTCAGCGAGCTTCCATATTACTCTACTCTTAGAAGCATTAGAAGTACTTCAGTCTTTGATGTTCGTGTACCCCGTTTATGAGTGATCTTTCTGTTCATGGGTCCAGTCTTACGTAGCCAGCTATGTGCATACAGTTTATTCATCCATTACATTCACTATATATTTATGTACATTGACCCGTGACTAGAAGGCGTTATATACGCGAATATTAGATATATGTAAAGTATAAGAAGAGATATAGGCGTTATACACGCATTACCACTATGATGATGATATTAATTATGGTCGCAGAGGAGCTGATATGATATAATGAGATGCCATAGAGGCTTTACAAGCGTTATATACGCATATATATCAGGCGTTATATACGCACACACATATAGATGGATGACCATCACTGATAGGCATGAGCATGCATATTATGTGCCCATAGAGGCATTGTCAGTTATACATATTTAGGCAGATACTAGTTCATACAAGCACATGCAGTCAGTCATTTCAGTTTATGAGTTAAGATCTTATCCATGATTCTTATGTATATATGTTGTTCTTATGCCTTACATACTCAGTACATTATCTGTACTGACTCCCCGTTGCTCGGGGGGGGGCTACGTTCATGCCCGCGAGTACGGGGAGACAGACAAAGTTGTCCACTCGGTAGAGATCTCTAGATCTAGCAAGGTGGTCGCACGCTCCATTTGATGGGAGCTACAATCGTTTTGGTATGCCACCCTTTTGAGATGTGTATGCATATGGGTATGACGGGGCCGTCCCATCCTTTCTACGACCTTTATTCCAAAGAGAGGTCCAGAGGCACGGTTTATGTAGTAGTCGGACGATGTAGCCTTGTCGGCTTCTATTCTTTTGTGTACAAAGATATGTAGCGCCTAGCCAAGCTTGCATCGTTCTTCCGCATGCTGTGTATATATATGCAGATTGTACAGAGTTCTGATATTTCCTTCTTATGAGATCAGTTTATACCATTTATGGGCCTTTGATGTTCAGTATGTTTCAGATATGTGTTTAGGGCTGTTTGGTCACTAGAGGTCAGACACTCGTCACGACTCATCGGTTTAGGTCGTGACATAAACTTTGGGACTGGGGCACCGGCTGTGGATGGAGCGAGTCCTGCTGACCTGTTCTTAAAGAACTGTCTACCTCTACTCTGGTTAAAGTTACCTGAAGACTTGGCCCTCTTGGTGAATTCCCTATCCTTCTGATTCTGCAGTGCCTCTTCTTCTTTTAGTTTCTCCTCATTACCTTGCACAAATGCCACTAACTTGGAAATAGTCATCTTGTCATTTTGAGCAGCCGTATCAGCATCCCTGTGCAATTCGGGTTTAAGCCTGAGCACAAACCTTCTAACCACGGCTCTCATATCGGGAACCATGTGGGGAGCATGTCTGGACAACAACATAAATTTGACATAATATTACTAAACAGTCATGTTACTCTGTCTTAGCCTCTCGAACTCCATAGCTTTTGCTTCCTTGACCTCAATTGGCATGAAGTGGTTAATGAAGGCATCAACAAATTCATTGTTACACCTCGGCATTTCGCGTCGTCGTGCGGTGATTAAACTAGCACAAGTTAAGGTGTGCATAAAGTCCCTATAAGCGAGAAGGGATATTTAATAATTCTAATTAAGATTCCAAAGATATTTTAGGCAAGGGAAGAGAGTTCATCAAAGGAAAGTGAGGTATAAGTCATGTTTGGGGAAAAGGTTTTGAAATTGTCGAGCTAACGGTTGGTTAGTAAGATCTTGAGGATGAGTTATAAGGTTCTTTAGATTGTTGATGAAGTGTTATACAAGTGCTAAGAAGGTTCTATAAGGATTAGAGATCAAACGAATCGACGAGAACAACTTTGGAAAAAGGTGGGTTATACGACCATTTATATGGTCTATATAATGGTCCGTATAACAGTTACAGTGAGGGGTCATCACTGGAAGACTTATACGGACCGTATAAAATTATACGGACCGTATAATTGTCCGTATAATTCATAGCGGGCAGCTTTGTCCATTTTATAAATATAAGACCCCAAAGTTCTTATTTTCATTTCTCATTTCCTCCACACCTCTTGAAGCCTCTAGAACACTCTATACATCTTATTAACACAAATTCAAGGGAGATCAAATATCAAATACCATAAATTAGTGGAATCAAGTGCAAGGATGCTAACTAGGGTTGAGGAAAGCTAGGAATTCCTTTGGAATTGAAGTTGGGGTTTTCTCTAAGTGAAGTATTTTCATCCCAATCCCATTCCTACATAATCAAAGGTGAGTTTTTCGCTTATTCCATGTTATTAAAGGTATTGAGTGGTTGAGGATTAGAGAAGAAAGTAGGATATGAGCCCAAAATATGGAAGTAAGGGTATTGTGAGTAGTAAATTCACTTGAATCATGATTCATAGCATAAGATGAGTATAATATTGTTATGAATGACATTAAGGATGTTGAAGAAGCATTATATGTGAATGAATCTGACGTTGTGTTGTAATTATAGTTATGGATACCCTTGAAGGGGAATTATGAGAATTGAATGATGCTTAACTTGAAGAGGTTTATTGATTATGATATTGTAGGTGTTATTGCTATGATGTTTGGGAGCTGTTTTATTATATGGGGAAAGTTGTAGAAACAAAGGAAATCTTTGCCCAATTTTCATTAGCTTTTTAGTCGCTTTGGCGTTAACTTAGGCGTGTTTCCAATGGCTTAACCATGGTACGATTTCTCTTGAATGTAGAATCACGAGCTTGGAAGGAAACCATTTAGTCAATAGAGTTAAAGAGACATAAAGGTATGTAAGGCCAGTCTCCTTCTTTCAAAGGCATGACTTCTATGCTATGATTTCTTTCCTATATTCCATGATCTTATTACGTCCTAAGAGTGGAAATTTCATGATAAGAGTGGAAAGTTCATGATTCTCAAGAATTTCTTATGAAATAAAGATGAGATATGTTCCATGATGATGATGATGATAATGATGCTAATATGAGCTTGATAATCCTATCTTTATGATTTCATTGATGTTGTTTCATATTGATGTCTCTCCTCATGACACTAGTTCCTTCATAGTGAGACATAGCGATGATGATTATTTCATAATGTAATCGGAGGTTACGGACCTTACGTCACTCCGATAGAGTCATAGCTTTCATTTGGGCTCTCGTACATGCTTCATGTTATTTTCATGTATGATCACACCGTACCTACATGGCCGGGCAGACACACCACTGCAGTGGGCAGCTTACGTCCCGGACGCGGGATGCCTGGACGCGGGCTAATGATGATCACATCGTACCTATATGGTCGGGTAGCTTATATATGTATGATATGATATTATTTTTATTATAAAAGTTAGAATGCATGACTCCGCCTTATGAGGCAATCAATTACAGGTTTGCTCTTCATCTTATGCTCCTTTATTTCCTTATCATGCTATTGTACATGCCTTGCATACTCAGTACATTGTTCGTACTGTTGTTCTTTCTTTATGGACACTGTGTTCATGCCCACAGGTAGACAGGGAGACGGTGTAGACGCTTAGGAGCTTACTTAGCGGTTTACAGAAGCACCCCACTACCCCGGAGGTGCGGTTTACAGAAGCACCCCACTACGCCGGAGGTGCAGTTTGTTGTTATATGATTTTGTGTATATATTGAGGTATGGCAAGGTCTTGTCCCGAGCTTATGCTTTCAGTACTCTAGCTAGAGGCTCGTAGATACATATGTGTGGGTTGTAGATGCTACGTGACCCCTTCATTGTATATTCTGTACATCATTTTTGTAGCCTCGTGGGTTTATACACATATATATGTTTTGGGAGATATTTGGAGATTGTTCATGATAAGTCTTGTGTTGAGGTTGATGCATGTCCAGGTTGAGTATGATAGATAGCATGATGGGTGGTGCTCGGTGATCAGCTCTGGGTACCCGTCATGGCCCACTAGTTGGGTCATGACATTCATCCCAAGTAGCGGGAAGTGAATTCTCCCTTCGGGACTGTTCTCAAGTCTCATACCAAATATGAACCACATCCTGCAACTGATAGGCTCCAAACTCTGCTGCCTCTGTTTCCGTGGCATGCATAACACAAAACACCTTCTGCAGCCCATCAATGTAATTCTGCAGATCTTCCTCCTTCTTAGACCCCGTGAACACTAGAGGCTTCATGCGAAGAAACTCTTGGGTTCTAGAATTGGTTGACCCACCACTAGCACCTGAGCTAGAAGCCATTTCCTGACGTTGAACCTAATTATCAACAATCTGGGTGAGCAACTGGATAGCTCCTCTAACATCCATTTCTGAAGCATTAGAAGGTGTAGTTGTAGGAGCGGTTGGGGCTGCTGGGCCTGTAGCAGTTGTCTGAGTCTGAACGGTTTCTTCTTGAGCTGCATCAGCGGAAGCCCTCTAGCTAGTAGTTGTATTTCTCTTGTTGTGCTTTCTTTTCGGAGCTATTTTTGAATTAAGTAATTCGCATGAGTCAGAAGAATTCCTGAAAGTATTGCTCTAACTGCACGAACTAGAGTATGAAAGAAGTGAGACAATCCTAAATGTCTTGGTGGTCAACCATTTATATGTGTGGGGCCCTCACACATATAAAAGTGACTCCACTGGACATGGTTTTATAGACTCCCTAAGACACTTGAACCTAGGGCTCTGATACCAAACTTTGTCACGCCCCGAACCATAGCCTTGGCATAAAACGACACTCAATGCCTGACTGCATGTGATCGAGTGAACCACATGGCTTGCTGACTCAACCTGGACATGAACTAATGTGGAATAAACCATAATCATGCATAATTAAGTAAAGCGTGGGACTGCAAATCAAAAATTTGAAAATGTCATAATATCATAATGCGGAATAGTCTGAATGAACATAATAACAATGAGCCAAAATAGCTAGATGACTCTGAAATATCTGACATAACATAACTGGCTAGTCTATGAAACCTCTGACATGAATCTAACTACTAAACTGTTTATCGGGACAAGGGCCCCGACATTCCTTAACTACATAACTGAAATTACATAAATAAAGCTAAAACCCCAAATAGAATGGGGCTCACCAAAAGCTGATACGTGATAAGTCCTAAGATGCTGATCCGTCGTCCTGTAGATCTGCGCTGTGAAATGCAGGCCCCCAGGCAAATAAAGGGGACGTCAGTACACTTGAATTGTACTGGTATTTAAAGCAACTGAATGAAGTAATGCATGGCACATAAATTAATAGAACCAAAACTGAAACTGAAGCTGAATCATGAACATGACTATCATCTGACGTGAATATGTAAGTATAACATGAGTAAAATATTCTAAGTCTGTAAGGATATCTGTATGAGAGCATTCGTATAACCAACATGTAACCACGACGTAAGCACGTGGCATCTGGTCTCTGCCAGACTAGCTAAGCCATCTCGTACCTTGCGAGGGTACAAGACATGAACATAAACATGAATGGATCCAATAACCACAAATGGGTAAATATGAAGGTATCATCCTAACTGGGCAGAGCGATCCTTGTCCTACGCTGGCATACGTAGTTTCGTACGTCCGAGCCTTCTCGATGTCTGTACTACTCCCAAAACATGAACATGGATATAGTTGGCTTAGTAGCCCATGAATGATATAACTTGCTTGTAAACATGATTCTTGCTTGTATTACAACATGAAAATAATATATAATATGACTTGTATGAAAATATAGAGACATGTAGGAGTTTCATGAAAATAAGCATAATAGTTCATATCTTGCATGTAAGGACCCATGGAATGTAAAGTATGGGTTTTCATGGATTACGGACGGATTCTCAATAACCAAAAGGGAATATTAAGAACACACTAGTGAAGTAATCATACAAACATGGTATATCATGGTACATGAACTTAGGGTTATCACAAACATGGCTAAAACCCTAGTTTTGGTAAACTCTTGTGTAATCATGAAGGAACAAGGCGTGGGGAAGAACAATGATGTTTTCACACGTAGATAGAAACCCTACATACCTGGTATGCTCCAAACTTGCAATAAAAATCTGAGCTTTGAATAAGAATCCCAAAGCTTAAATCTTGAATCCCTCTAATTGGGTTTTCTTGAAACCCTAGGTTAAGAACAACGGTTTTCTTGTTTAGATTATATGAATACATGTTAGAATTTGACTCGGAATGATTGGAATAGGATTACCTTAGAGTATCTTGAAGGTTGGGAGAAAATAACTTCGTGCTAGGGCTTAGGAATGTGAAAAGTGAGAAATAAAACTGAAGTCTCGAATTTATATTGTTCACTGAAGCGGGAGATGTACGGGCCCAAAGTACGTCCTGTACCTTGAAGTACGGCCTGTACCTAGAATGCAAATTCCAGTAGTTGGGTTAAATCACTGAGAAGTATGGGATGGAAGTGCGTCCCGCACTTTAAAGTGCGGCCTACACATTGTGCCAGTACATTAATGGCAATTTTCTAAAACTCCATTTTTCCCCATGCCAATTGCAGCTTAAAAGTACAGCCCACATCTTGATTGTCAAAATACAAATTTCAATTTTCAACACTTTTGTCTGATATTCTAAGTCCCAAATCCTGAATCATAGCCTAGTTTATGGTACGAGGTGTTACAATTGTGATTTACTATTTACTAAATTAAATGATCTGTCACTCCTCGAACCTGGGCCATGACGTAACACGACACCTGGTGCTTAACTACATGTGACCGAGCGAACTAATTGGCTGGCTGAATCAACATGTGATATCAAAATATACTGAATGCAAAAATAAAACTAACACATACTTATCTACTAAAAGACTGGCTGAATAAATCATGAAGTACGGAAGTACTGAACAAAGTCTGAAGTATAACAAAGTTACCAACATGGCTAACATGCATGCCTGCGACTCTGACTGACGACTACTCTAGTCTATGAAGCATTTAAAAAAGTACTGAAAATTGACTGTTTACCGAGACAAGGCCCCCAACATACCTGACTGTTTATAACTGCTATAAAGACTATAAATAAATGATAAGGCCCCAAAAGAACTAGGGCTCACCAATTAGCTGATACTGGAGATCCTAGGAAGTAGATGCGTCATCCAGTAAATCGTTACCTACATCGCGAGATGCAGGCCCCTGGCAAAAGGGATGTCAGTACATTTAAATTGCCTTTGGTATGTAAAGCAACTGAAAGAAAGAACTGTGAGTAGGGTGCTCGGGAAAGGGCAGCCAAATAAATAAACAGGTATGCTGAAACTGAAATGAACAAGAGAAGTGGAGTTATGAGTACTTCCTATTGTGTTTCTGAATCCCCTGTTTTCCTGTATTTATATGTGGGGCCTCGGCCCAATAATAAATGCACAAAGTTATGGCCTTGGCTAAGTAAGTGTGTCAGTCTATGGCCTTGGCCAAGTATACGTACACATGAGACTGTGTCCTTGGGAAAAAATACAAGAGTTGCCCTTGGGAAAAATACAAGGGCGGCTCTCGGGAAAAATGCAAGAGTTCAATATTTAACAATTATTATTAAAGAACTGAGACCCCTGGAATAATGAACAATACTGAACTGAGACATGTATTCTAGAACTGATTATGAGATTTGAAGCCTTAATTGTTTCTAAGCATACAGAGTTTCTAGACTGAGACTCATGGGTATAAAACACGAGTCTACTTAGATTACGTTCTGAGTTCATAACGTTCGGAATGAAAGTCATGAATGAAATATGAAGCTAAAGAATAGAGGTCAGCAACTATTCATGAAACTAAAGCACAACTATAACTGTGAGGCAAATCGTAAAAGTCAATAAACTGAATCGTAAGGAGAATTATCTACATTCCCAAACATAGAGAGTTTTCCTCACATACCTTAATTTCCTACTCTTGAGCATAAAATGACGTTCGTCAATGCTTCCAATGTCACGACCCAAATCGGAGGGCCATGATGGGCACCCGGGCCCTACCTACCTAGCGCCGCTAAACATGCTTTCGTATCGTAATCATCAGTAAGGGTGGATCACGAGAATCATCAGATGACAATCTTCTAACTCATAAAAGAGAAATATGCCGAAAAGGGATGAGCCCGAAAGGATATACGTATATAACCATGCTGGACATGACTGTACTAGCCGACAAAGCCATCATAGACACCTATATTGCAAAAAATAGGCCGAGAGGACCATACAATGTCTAACTGTACCACAACTATCTACAAGCCTCTACTAAAGTACATGACATAATAAGGTTGGGAGAGGGCCCCGCCATACCCATATGCATAACAAAAATACCATACCAAGACACGATGGCAACTCCGAGACAAGTGGAGTGCTCCAATATCAACTGAACCGCAACCTACTGAAGCAGATCGTCACTCTATCTACCTGAACCTGTAGGCATAAAACAAAGCGTTCCCCAGGCGAAAGGGTCGTCAGTACGAATAAAGTACTGAGTATGTAAGGCATGAAAGTAACATAAAAGAGACATAAAATACATAGGATAAAAGGAATGCAACCTGTATATCTGAACTGCCTCTGAGGGCCAATGATATGCATAACTACTATATGTATATGCCTATATAATGCTTGCTCATACATATATATATGCGTATATAATGCCTATCAATCCTCTGTGGGCATCCCATTGTAACATATCAGCCTCTATGGGCATATTTATGATCATATGACCTGTTGATCAGGTGGTAGTGCGTATATAACGCTGTAACCTTCCCCATACTCCATATAGATATCATATAAATATATGCGTATATATATATATATAATGCATGAGTATGACAGGAGTACATCCTAAATATATCGGAGTGACGTAAGGTCGTACACCTCCGATCATCGTTATGAGATAGTCCTTTCATCAACATATGACTCTATGAAGCAAATGAAATCTGGAGAAGAGCTTGCTAAGAACAAGATTGCGGGAACATAAATCAAGATAGAACATCTCTAGCTGCTAAGAACAGAATCATTACGAAGTAGCATTACATTTATGTTTCGTTCATATGGATCATGCCAAAAGAGGAAAAGTTAGCCTTAACATACCTCAAGTCATCAACACAATCCCACAACGAAATCCGTCGAACTAGTACTCTAATCCTATAACAAAGGAAGGTGTTTACAAGCTTAGATAGTACTCGTATATCACATATACCCAACAATAAATCGATTCAAAAACAAAACGGGCAGCATTTCCCCTATTTCTTAATTATCACACTTATCCAACAACCAACAATCAACACAACCACCTCATATGATCCTCTTTAAACTCATGTCAACAACATTTAGAGATATATAATAAAACAGCTCGATATACGCTTTACATACGACACATATACACCTCCTTCTTCCAAATACACCAAGTATAACACCCTCAACACAATCTCCATATCAACTACTATCCATACAACAAGATTTTAGCTCAAAAACACATTAACAATCATGGCTCAAAATATATTACAATTCAATATAAACTCAAGTTCATATTTGAACCTTCCCTCCAACTTCTTTCCTTCCAAAGCTAATATAACCATCACATAAACTCATAAACATGGAAATAAGATGAATTATTACCTCAAAGACTTAAGAACACAACAACTCCAAGATTACTTCACCTTGAAGTGTCCTCCAAATCTACTACAAAGAGGAGAAACAAGCTTCAACAACATTTTGGAAACCTTTGGCACTTGATTCTCACTTTAATTCCTTAACTTCACTTGGAAAAATTGATCACATATGTTGGAGATGGCTTCTAGAAGTGGTAGGGGTTTGGGGAAATGAAGAAAATGTGATAAAAAGAGGAAAGCAAGAATTATATATATTTTTTTAAAAAGAGCTGCCACTGACTTAAATTTATGGACCGTAAAAATTATACGGTCCATATAATTGGACCGTAAAAAGCCAACAGTGGCTCACCCCACTGTTATCATTTTACGGTGGGGGTCAACCAGATATATGGTCCGTATTATATATACGGTCTGTAATTTCAACCGTAAAATCTCACTTTTGCTGAAATGCATTCTCGTCAATTCGTTCAACTTCTAATCCTTCCAACACATACTAAGCATGAACTTAAACCCTCGTATACTCAAGAACGAAGTCTAATTTTATAAAACCTCAAAGATAATTCTGCTCTCAAAATCTATAACAACCAACTCATGAAGATACTTAACGTGCAAAAGTACGAGGTGTAACATTCAACTTTAATCTATAGCAACACAAGTCAAAGGAATTCCATATTAGTAACAATTCTCAAGTTCTGGCCATCTGGGCATTTTATTAAACACTTGGTGGACATACAGTTCCACAATCTTCTTTAATGGTGTTTTCTTAGCCTAATTCCCATTCTCTTGCCTCTAGGTGATTATACAACCTCAATTAGATAAAACTAACACCAATTTTCATCAGTCATAAGATTACAACAATCCTAAGTCAACAATCAAAAACCCTACCATAGTTCATATGATTCTCTTTATCAAACCCATTATCTTATCTCAAGAATCTGTGGTTTATAATCATTAATCCAATGCTATAATCAACTAAGGGATGAAGATAATACCTTTTTGATGTTCAAGAAGATTGAATTTGAATTCTAGGTCTCCTCGTCCAACAATAACATTTCAATCGAAGTTCTATGGATTAGAATGGTTTTAATCAAGTTAGAAGGGTATTAGAGACTTGAATTCATGCTAGAATCATTGAAGAACTCACCTTGAAGGGTTCTTGAGGCTTGAGATTTGTTCTCTCTGTGTTTAGGATGTTTTTTTTTTATTAGGGGTGTTAGGAAAATAACCCCAAGCTTAAATAGGAGTGAAAACACGAAAATCTGACTTTTTGACCCGAAACATGGGCCCATGACGCATGGCCATCGTGGGACCCCCTATAGGTCAGAGTTCAGAGAGCGTGATTTTGTGGATAGGGCCCACATCATGGGGCCATCACATGTGCCCCCACGCTAGATGGATGACTATCGCGGGTGGCCCGAGTCGGCTTCTTGTGACACTCCGTGAATTCGGGTTTAGGGCGAATGTGTTTAATTGGTGTTAATATGGAATTTTAGCTATATGAATCCCTTCGAGGTGAAATTGGGTGCAAGATAGTCGTTTTGGAAGTCAAACCAAGTAGTGAAGTTCGTAAGATTTCTTAAACTCGTCTATGTTTCGGTAGGTCTGATTTCTAGGCCAATTACGTGAAAATGTGTTGAGAATTTGGGGAAAATTCCTTATGAAATTTGTAGGCCTTTGAAATACTTTCCAACCATATATGGTGAAGCTCAAACGGAGCTCTTTACTAAGAGTTATGCCCATCTTACTAAACGTCGTCAGTGTAGTGGAAAATAAGGCGTGAGTGGTGCGCCAGGCCAAATTTCCAGAAACTTCAAAATTTTGACACCGTTGAAAATATACCATGTGCAGCATGGGATGCAACTCCCCACGCACTGTACCAGGCCATTTTATGCCTGAAGCGATTTTTTTTCGAATTTTATAAAAGCCTAACTTCGTAAAACCTTTCCCCACTTCTTTTTGGCCGACTTTTTGAGAGAAAACGACCCTAAGGCTCCCCCAAAAAATATAAGGTAAGTTCCTGATTAATTCCCATCATTAAAACATCAATCTAACATCAAATTGACGCTAGTTCATCCTTCAAAACCATAGATTCTTCAAAATCGAAGAAAGAGAAATTGAAGGAGACTTTGGGAAACTTCTTAAAGGTATGTTCTTTAATACTTACTAAAATTATTTAGAGGATTTGGAATAGTGTAGGGTATTGGAAGCAATTTCATGGATGATTCGTTGGGGATTCAAGAACAAGATTTAAAGCTTGGAAAAAGCCCTAGTTTCCGAAATTAAAGGAAAACTCATAGAAGTGATTAAAGTTCTAATCTTTATCGTCTAAATCTATTGTAGAGTGATTATTGAACCTTGGAAATTTCGTTGGTACCATTTTTGTCACACCCCAAACCATAGGGCATAACGGGCACCCGACTTTACCGGTCGAGTACCACCTGGAGTATATTCAACATATTTGACTTATAACAATTACGATAAATCATATGACATGTGTATATCATAAAAGAATCACCTGCACACAGAAAAGGCCCAACACAGTAATATACATATATACGCAAGCCAACAAGGCTGCCACTAATATCTATATATGATCACATGGCTGGCAAGGCCACAACAACAACACTAGTACCAAACTAAGGCCGGCAAGGCCACATGTAACATCTATACATATAACACCTGTCTATGAGCCTCGAGTGAGCATAACATAACATAGCAGTCGGGACAGGGTCCCGCCATACCCAAGATATACATAAATGTAAACATAATATCATACCCAAAAGACCAGGCAATTACGAAACAAATGGAGCCTGCCGACTATCCACTGATCCTGTGCAACTAACTGAGAAGGTCCTTCAAGCTATCTGTCGGGACCTGCAGCATGAAATGTAGCATCTTAGATAGTGGAATGTCAGTATGGATGAAATTACTGAGTATGTAAGGTAGAAATATAATAATAAAGTAGTGAAACAAGCATAAGTAGAAGAGGAACCACCTGAAACCTGAAACTTGCCACGAATGGCGTATGATATGCATGTTGTAACTTTGAAAACATAAATATACATAAATACATAAGTAGAATCATCATCATCATAACGTACCTGGCCATAGTAGGGCTCGGTGGAATCGTACCCGGCCATGTGAGGCTCGGTGGAAAGCGTACCGGTACATTGACACCCAATTTTTTTTTGCGAAAATTTAAATTAACTAGTTAAGCTTCTTGAATCGCAAACAGAGTAAGAGAATTATTCAGAAAATCTAAAATGCTTTTTAAAACAGCTTTTGGCGAGATTTTACCATTTCATTGGCAAAATACCTTAATAAATGTTATATATAATTTTACGTATAACTTTAAGTATAAATTATGTCTATTTTATATATTTTAAATCAATTTATGATGGAAAAACAAGTGTTTATTTTAGTGCGTATTTTGTAGTCCATTATTTTACTCTATTAAGTCAAGAAGCTTAATTAGTTTGTTGAATATTTAATTTATCTCAAACTTATTTAAAATGGGTCGGATTTTACAAGATTTGGTTGAGTTGGCTAATTTTTGCAAAAATGGATTACCATTTAAATTCAATCATAGCCATATTTACTAAAACTTCAAAGACTAGCCTTTTATTGATTAACACCAAAAACGTCCAGCCCAATTATACCTGACCGAGCCCAATCCCATTATATCTCAAAACCCCTTTTCTCCAATTCATTTTTTCATTAGAACAACAACCAAATGAACCCTTAGAGCAAACCTGAGCTGTCTCTTTCATCTCAGCACGCGTTCCAGCTCATAATAGCCATTTCTGGCAAAGATTTAATGGCTTTTTTGACTCATATAACCTTTGCTCGTCCACTTGAGCAAAGGCTTTAATGTTTTGTCTCCTTCGACAGCTTTACAAATGGTAACATGCCCTTTTCTACCTTTTCTTTGAATTTTGCTAGACTTTTATTGGAAGATTCGGATTTCAAGGGCTTCTATATGAATTTGAGTTGAGATTTGGATTCCAAGGCTATTTTCTAATATTCCCATATCGATTGAAGTCCAAAAATTGGGACTTTTGTTCAACTATAAATAGAAGCCCTTTCCCTTCATTTTAAAAAAAAAAAAGGTTCTGAGACCAAAAAATTAGTTCTTACACCAATAATGGGTTTTTCACAACCCCTAGAGTGAGAACACTCAGGAACCCGGCTAAGCCATTGAGTTTGGAGGAAGTTCTCATTCATAGTCTAATTTTTGGAAGTCCTTTCCGCTCATCGAAAATCGATTCTAGTGAAAGAGTGTTCATCGTCAAACCTCATCGCCCCCGTCGCTGCCCGACAAAAGGCTTGATGATACACTTGGAGACAAGAAACTGCTGCATTTGAGATGCATTTTATTTGTTAAGAAACTGTGGGATTGATGCTACACTTAGGACCTTTGCCTAGTATAATAAGAATCATATGCCACATTGATGTCCCTAGTCTTTGCACTCTGTTTGCTGTTGCTTCCTTTTGAGGTAAGTTGTTGCTATTTATTTTTTCTGGCTACACCTGTTACCACTTGTTGTGCTGCCTGCAGTTGTGGCATTTTGTTAGCTGTTGCACCTTGGTTTAAGGCTCAAAATGGTGTCCTTTTTTAGTGAATTGATGCTGCTTCTGTAGTAGTTATTTGGTTATATTTTTTGTTGTTTCTCCTGGAACATGGGTGCTGCCATCTTGGGCTGGTGAACTACTATTTTTAGAGCAGTTTGCTGCTACATATTACTACTTTAACTACTACCTATTGCTACTATTTGGTTGTTGCTACATATCAGTTAGTTTTCCTTGTCTTTGTCTAAGAAAAAATGAGCAGATGCTACACCCAAGTTGCCTATTTTTGTTGTTTCTGATCAGTGGTTAGCATACTCTGTTGCTGCACTTATAAAACAGAAACTGAAACTACACTTGAGCTATTGTATATTGTTGATGCAGCTACGATCGTTTGAGCTCTTGCTTAGGTACATTTTCATTTGGTTATTGTTATGTCTATTGATTATGTGAGCCACATGTTACGGTTAATATGCTGCTGCACTTAAGATCTCTCCATTGCTATTGTTTTAAGATGATCTTGTTTTAAGGTTGCTCTTTGAGTTGCTGCTTCGCTGGTTTTCTAGCCTACTTCTAATGCACTCTTTAAGTAAATAATGTGGTTGCAGTTTAGGCAAAATTTGTTTCCTTGGGTGAACCAATTGTTGTCTTTTGAAGTCTGAAATTATCCTTTGGATGTTGCCTATCACTACTGCTCGTTCAGTTTTTGCTAGAAATGAACATATGCAACACCTTATAAATGTCCTACTAATTTGAACAAATACCATACTTGGGGCCAATGAAAAAAAAAATTGAGGCCATGCCTTGTCCGGAAAGGTTACCCCTCGGTTTGGGAAAGGATGATCTCACATTGATATCACGAGGTAGGAACCAACATGCGCCTGGCAAGGCAACTAGAATGGTCACTAGTTTGCAGCCGCGACATGATTCAGGTTCCTTTGCCATATTCAGAACCGTGAGTCTGAGCCTCCGTAATCAAAGCTCCCAAAGTTTGATACGAGTCTGAGGGATATTATTTATATTCATAAACGTCACCCTATGGGGTGGCGTATCATTTGACTAACTATTTTCACTCCATTCTTGCGAGGTACATCTAATCAATATGGATTCGTGAGATGAGATTCTACCAAAGACGGAAGTGAAGTAAAGTTGAAGGCCCGACAACTCGGATGAAGAACTAGAAGAGCATATAAGAATGAGAACAAGGCTGCTGAATGATTTGGGCCCAAGGGCGTAAAAAGTTAAACTTTTCTTCCCCTTCTTGTAGTACAGTTTTACATTATTTTCTGTGCGAATATGGAAATACATTTGTATAGATATTGAAACCCCTATAGGTTAGAACCTAGGATTTAGGTAGACGATGTTTCAAAACTGTATCCAAATGATAAAAGAGTTGTATTCCACTTGATTAAAATAAATAAAAGTGAAAGTATATTTTTCTTGCAAAAAGTTGATTATTTCTGAATACCTCCTTAAAAGTACATTCTAATTTGAGTAATCTTAAGAAAAGAAAGTAAAAAAGAAACATTTGGGCTAGACCCAACTTAATGAATTCAAATAAGTGAAATTTCCTTCAAAACCCGAGTTTGGGAAAATAGTTCTGAGGATAAGGTTGACTGAAGAGATAAAATGTGGATAATGTATGAATTAAATAGAGGTTGTACATATACATCTACATATATATTTTCCTTACATAAAAACACATGACATTAGTTTTAGATGGGATATACCTAGCATACTATCCTTATAAGTAAAAGGACAAACTATTTTTATCCGAATATTTTAAATTCGAATTCAAAGTACACTTACTTAAAGGGAATTTTTTTTAACTCTTTTAAAACCAAGATTATATGCCATGATAGTATTTTTATACAGGAAACTAAACAAAACATAAGTAATTTATACATAATCACACATTAAAATTCGATGGTCAACCGTTTATGTCACGCCCCGAACCATGGCCTGGGCGAAACACGGCACTCGGTGCCTTACTACATGTGACCGAGAGAATCACATGGCTTGCTGAATTGTTATGAGACGTATCATAAGTGGAATAAGACATGAATGCATAATGAGCCTTTGTAAAACATAGTAAGTCATAATATTAAATAGAAATACTTGTTTAAATCATGAATGCGGATAATATCATAAATGAGCCAAAATGGCAAACCGACTCTGAAAGTCTGACATAACATAACTGACTTGTCAATTCTATGAAACCTCTAACATGAGTCTGAACTACTAATCATAACTGCTGGAACAAGGCCCCGATACCTTAAATGCATAACTGACATAAAAGTAAATAATGACTAAACCCCGAAGGAGATGGGGCTCACCAAAAGCTGATACGTGGATGATCCTATAGAGCAGATGCGTCATCTTGTAAATTCATACCTGCAACATTAAATGCAGGCCCTTGGGAAATAGAAAGGGGACGTCAGCACATTGAATGTACTAGTATGTAAAGCAACTGAATGAAATAAACATGATACATGATAAGGGCTGAAACTAAAACTGAAACCTGGTCATGAACAAGAGTATCTGACATGGACATAATTACATATACATATATAATATTGGTATAGGACATGAACTGAAACTAAATATAACCTGAACATGAGCATGAAGCGTGAGTAAAGTACGAAACAAATGAATCAATGGCAATACATGTATATATAGCGCATGGCGTGGAGAGTGCTATAATATAACCGACAACATGATGCAGTAGTTTCGCCCCTACCGCCAGAACACTCACACCTTGCCGGGGATATGAGATTTAAATAATAATAAGCATGTAAGGATCAACCGCATAATGAAGGCATTGCCTCCTTGCTGACAACTCTTATCCTACGGTGGCTATGTAGTTTCAGGCTTTACTGAGCCTTCTCAGTTAACTAAGAAACTTCCAAAAATATGAACATGATATAGTTGGCTAAGAAGCCCATGATTTTCGTGAAATAACTTGTAAATAACTTGTAACATGGTTTCATGAAATAACTTGCAAGCATGTTGTTCTGAAGTGATATAACATAAACATGGTTCATATCAAATAGCTTGTAAAACATAGGTTTGTACAACATAGCATAATCATGAGTTCATATCGTAAAGCTTATGTGAAAACATGTAGAGTGTTTCTTGGAAATAAACATAATGATTTATAACTTGCATGTAAAAAAACCCATAGAATGCAAAGTATGGGTTTTCATGGATTTCGGACAGATTCTCAAGAATCATAATGAAAGATCAAGAAGTCAATGAAGATTAATAATAATTCAATACATAATATAATCATGGGACATGGACCTAAGGTTATCATGAACATGGTTAAAAACCCTAATTTTTGTAAAGCTTCATACTTTTATGGAAGAAGAGGCGTGGGGAAGAACAATGATGTTCCCACATGTAGATAGCAATCACATGTAGATAGCAACTCTTCATACCTTAATTGCTCCAAAAACTTGATGAAAATCTGAATCTTTGAAGAAAAATTCCAAAATCTTGAATCTTAAACCTTTATGTGAGTTTTCTTGAAAACCCTAGCTTAAGAACAATGATTTCCTAATTAGATTTAATGAATACATGTTAGAATTGACTTGGAATGCTTAGAGTAGGCTTACCTTGATCTCTTGTGTTACACCCCGTACTTCGTACGTCGGAATATTCTAAGTTGGTTGCGACGAGGTATGGACAAGACTTTTAATTTTCGGTTTTGTTGATTTTGTCTCAATGCGCCAAGTTGCATATTCATCTTTTGTGGATATGAAGTGTTAGGGGTAAGATTGGAATAAGGAAAAAATTAGAGAATGAAAGTTGGAAAAATTTGGGACCAAAAGATGAATTATGGAAAGTTGGCCATTATTTGCAAATGGCCCTAGGTGGCCGCCATATATGTGTGTGTGTGGGCCATATGGCCAAGTGTTTAAATTACATATGTAGTCCAAGATGACTAAGTAGTCATCTTTGCCACTTTGTTGCCTTAAGAAAAATCAAGAAACATGGAGAAAGATGAAGAGAGAGAAACGGCCAAGAAAGAAAAAAATGGAAGACCAAAATTGACCATGGAAAAATTATTTCCTTCTTGTTTTCCTACTAATTGGAGGTGCTTAGTAACGTGGAGTTGTTGTTTCAAGCGTTGGATTGTTCGTTTTCATCCTTGGCCAACTTTGAACAAGTTGAGGAATTGTGAAGAAAGGTAAGTTGTAATCTTGTTTTATGAGTTATGGAAGGCTTATGTGTATTGTAGTATGTTAATATGGATGAAATTTATGAAAATATGGATGTTAGAGTTGAGTTGTGAAAGTTGAAGGTTGGCCGTGTGTATATATATTGTGTGTAGGAGTAATGAACTAATTGAATTTAGCATGTTTGTGTGTTGTTGTGATGTGAAGAAATGAATGAAAACTCATGAAATATGTTGGGTTGAAGTTGGGCCGTGTGTAGTGAGATTGAGGGCCGTGTGTGTGTGGTTGTGTAGTAGTGAAGAATTAAGTGTGTTTAGCATGATTGCATGTTGTTTTTAGTGTGTGAAAATGGATGAAAATTATGGAATGTGTGTGTTGTGGTGTTGGCCGAAAAATGGGCTGATTTGGGGCAAGTATGTGGGACTAATGTGATGTAGTATTTTGGTTGTCGTCGTTGCGAATTCTCTGATGTGAAATGAAGGTTTAATGACTTATGTTGGTGTTGCAATTGTTGTGGGCTGTTTTGAAAGTCAATATGATCTTAATATGTTTCCTTATATTTATGAAGGTAATTTGGTAATGTAGGGAATTGTTGACGTAGTATGAGAATTTAAAAGAAAGAAACGCATTATTGTCGTATTCATTAAGTTGGAAGGTCTCGGGTTTCATAGCATATTGTTGGGATTGTCTTGAATACTTTGTGGATTGTTCGGAATGTCCTTAAATCTTGTTTGGATGGTTGTTGGCTTGGTTGTTGTTGATGAATTTGGCCGAGTTAAATCTCGGGGCGTCAAGTTATAGGGGAAGTGCTGCCCAAATTTCGTAGAAAAAGTAATGGTTTGGAATTGGATTCTTTAGCGCGTATGACTAATGTTCGATGCCTATCGATGTTATTGTCAGAGATTTTGAGCGTAGAGGTTCGAGTTTGTATTAGCCTAGGAAGCAAACCAGGTATGTGAAGCTTACCCTTCCTTTCTTTTTGGCATGTCTTAGACGGAACTAAGGTATGACATGATTTGTGCCTCGGGGGAAATTCCATTCGTAAATTTCGAGTATGTTCGTGATTCGTGTTTGCTTTGATGTTGTTGGCATCCTTAGTATGGTTAGGTCGTGGTCCGTATGTCTTTGATATGGTTGAGTTTGAAATATTGTGTAAGCGATTCGTATAAGTTCCTTGATGTTCGTATCTTTAACGCGGTTGAGTTATGACCCTTACGTCTTTTGTAGGATTAAACTTTTAAGGTTTCAAAAGAGTTCTATTTTCAAAAGAATCTTGTTTTCAAAAAGAGACTCGTTCCAAAACGACTTTGAAACTACGAACGTCCGTAACTTTTGCGTCGACCTCGAAACGCCCCAAAACATAATATGTAAGTTCATAAGACATCACTCTCCCCTATCCCTCGTAGTCGGGCTCGGACGGGGGTCGGACCCGTCCGTGGGGCCGCGGCCTTTCTATGTTACCTTTATGGATTTTTCGGAAAATTTAATATTTTCTTCATTATGACTATTTATTTATTTATCCTGTCGAGTTGGAAATAAGGTTTTATGCCCATGATTTTGATACGTAACCACGGTTTTTTCGAAGTTCGGTTTGAAATGTCCGAGCGAGATTCGGGGGAGAAAACTTGATTTGACTATGATTTTGGATTTTCAAAAAAAAAAAAGGGTTCGTTTTGATCATTCGGTTGAGTACGTGATGGTGTCGATATGTGTGTGGTTACTTACGATCTGCTCGTGCGTTACGTATTTACCCTCTTTCACTCGGATCCGGAGCCGGTATATGATCGTGCGCACTATGATATACTCGGTGTTATCTTGTGTTACGGTTCCGAGACCTCGCCATAGGGCGGGTTCCGTTTATGGAGTTATCTTTTGTGATATGGCCTATGATGTGTTGTGATGATGTGTGTTGTGTTCGGGGATTCGGAGATTTGAAACTTTCGGTGTTATCTTGTGTTGTGGCGCCGGAGGTGGTGGCGACCACGTTCGTCCGCCGGGTCCTATGGACCGCATTTGATATGTGATGATGTATGATGAGTTTGTTCTCCGATGATGAGTTTGATCACCGATGATGAGGCAGATCCCACATCGGTTACTGTCATTCCATATGACGGATTACGATGCGTTCGGTATGAGTATGCATGATTTGTGTGTCGGATGTAAGTACTTAGATAGTTGGGTTATTACGACTTCACTTTCTGTACTTCCTACTTTAGTTATGACCTCGTTTGATGTATGCTATGCTTTACTTGTCTATCATATTACCTTTATTACTAAGTGGGCCATATATATATGCCTTATATTATAGATTTTATCCATTTTATTTGGTTTTTTTTTTTCGACATACACATTAGTAGCATACTAGTATACATAGACCAGCAAGCTTTGACAATACATTATATTGAATAATGCGACAAGGACAATCGACTAACACAAAACGTTTATGGTCATTTATACGTGCATATATGACTGTCACGACCAACTGTCTACGAGCCTCTAACATAGTATACATATACATAGGAAAGGCCGCATACTGTCGTGCCCGAATACATATACAAGAGTAGTACCAAAAGACCGTGGCTCCGAGCAACATATACATAGGAGCGTCGCTATACATATACAAGAGATAGAACTCCTAGAAACCGAGTGTCCGTCTACTAGAAACCGCCGACTCGCGCGGCATGAACGCAGCGTCCACAAGAAGGGACGTTAGTACAAATAGTGTACCAAGTATGTAAGGCGTGGAGGTAAACAATGCAAGTATAAACATAAGTAAGGATCACCATGTCATAGGTTCAGGGGGCATACAATGAAGTAAGAAAATAACCTGTACATAGGAAGGCCCTTTTCAGGCCGGATACTATGCGTGCTTATCTTAGGAAGATATCTCTTATCATAGACATAGAAAATAGAGAGCGTAGTATGACATACCTTATCATATAATATCATGTCGTACTATATCATAGGAGATCATATCATACCATAGCATGGCGTGTCATAGCATATCATGGCATAGCATAGCGTGTCATAGTATATCATGGCATGGCATAGCGTGTCATAGCATATCATGGCATAGCATAGCGTGTCATAGTATATCATGGCATAGCATAGCGTATCATAGTATATCATGGCATAGCATAGCGTATCATAGTATATCATGGCATAGCATAGCGTATCATAGTATATCATGGCATAGCATAGCACCGAACAACGTCGGCTCGCCCACTTAGCACCGAATATATCGGCTCGCCCATATATCCCGCGTCCGGGCATCCCGCGTCCGGGATGATAAGCCAGCTGACCAGGTGGCAATGAAACATAGTTCCCTTTCCAATTCCCAGGTATCCCTTCCCCCATATCCCCATATATATATACATATAGCATATCATATTATATCATGTCATGTTATGTAGTGTCATAGACATTTCCTCACCTTCAGCATCATTATTTCCATCATAGAATCATAGTCGTCATTTTAGTTGTAAGGACTTTCAAAAAGTGTACAACTTTAATTTGGAGAAAAATAAATATTTTAGAAAACATTTATAAATTTTTAGAAAGAAAAACAAGCCTTGGAATCGATGGACTAGTTAAAGCAACTATCTCTTATTAGTCGAGATAATAACCCAAAGGTTTCCTTTAGATTCTACTTCACAATAAGTCAAATAAAACAATAAAGAAAATCCGGGAACAAAGGGGCCCACCTCGGGCCAATTGAGGCGGCGTACCAAATTTACGTATATTATAATTCATGGCGTCCCTTATGAGGATCTTAGAGTACTCGGGTCCTATTTGTATAAGCTCTAAATGTCTAGGAAGTTTTTCCAACAATTTGCGCAATTTCTAATTCAATTTCATTGAATGAATAGTGGTTAATTTCAAGCTTGGATTCCTAGGAAAGGAATTGTCCCCGAGGCTCGTACCCAACTTAGTACGTCTACGACATGCCATAGAAAGAAGGGTGAAGCCTTACATACCTCTTTCCACTCCTTTTGCTACTTCAAATTTACGTTGCAATCTCGTCAAAATCTGCGAATTGGTCATGTTTACCAAAACTCTCATTAGTATACTTAGAGTTAGAATCTTAAGGAACCACTTGGCTACCGAAATTTCGGCAAAGCACTTCCTCCGTAAATATACCATCCTCAACATTCAATTTAGTCAAATTCTCATCAAACACAATCCGGGAATTCAAACCCGGCCAAACTATTAACATAATTCAATAACTACATTAGCGGTTCACATATTTCATTCAAGACGCATAATCTCAATTTACCACTTTCTTCAAAGCCTTCCAACTTCGATGAACACAATAACAACCTTATAATGTATATTCCATCAACATCATACTAATCATATTGTCTTTCATGCATGCAAAGAAACATTGCATTCCATTCGTATAATTTCTAAACAAGTCTCCACTACAACAACTTCACTAAGGCCCCTAGACATTCATTAGCAGCATAGGATTCACAATATAACGACAACCAAAACACTACACAAAAATTAACTCATTAACTCCCATACTATACCACAACCTCACGGCCACACACATACACAACACTCACGGCCACACTTCATGCATGCACAACTACATTCTCTTCCAAATTCATTCAACTTCCATCTTCCACATATCATTCACAACCATAACAACCAAACACTAAACAAAATAATTGAGATATGATTCTTATTCATATATGAACATACACGGCCACATACTAATTTCCTTTCCTTCATGAATTTCATCCATTTTAGCATACTACAACACATATAAACCATGTATAACACATAAAACAAGATTAGAATTTACCTTTCTTCTTCAACTTCTCACTTGCCTAACTCTTGGCAACTTGTATGATTTTGAACCTTTCTTGTTCCAACAACAACTTCACCTTGTTGTGCACCCTCTACTTGGTAGAAAATAATTTTTGAAAGAATTTTATAAATTTTCCTTGGAATTTCTTGCTATGGCCGAATGGCCCTTGGATTTTCTCCTTCTTTTCTTTCTTTTGTTTTCTTGAAGTCTCTAGACAATTTTGTGATAAAGATGACTTAGTCATCTATTTAATTCCCATGAGTTAATTAATCATGGGCCTAACCCATGTACATGGCCGGTTGGGCCTTCAAATTTCCCAAAAAAAACTTTCAAGCCCACTTATTTTTTTGGGCTAGTTCTTGTAGTTCATGAAACATTTTTTCCAACTTCCAAATTTGCCCTTCGTCTTTCTCCATATTTCCACGAGTCATATTGCGAATTTCCTTTTATGCCCTTGACCTTCCTCATTAATTCCGCTTCTAAATTTTTCATAAGCAACTCATATGCCAAACAAAATAAAATATGGCCTCGCTTGTTGTCTTCCCGCGATTGTTTCGAATTATCCGATTATACTAAAATGCGGGTTATGACATCCTCCCCCCCTTTAGAACATTCGTCCTCGAATGTTAAACTGACCTCATGGTGCATTATAATACTTCGGGGAGGTCTCCTTCGTAGATATCTCACATATCGCTCAACATATCCACCCCCTTCTGCTAGTCTAGTCCGTCTCCGTCTCTTATAACTTTTATAGGGTTTATAACCACCCCACACACTCTAATTTACACTGGGCTACCTAATTTTACATTCGTCTCTTGTCCCCACATTTATGGAATTTTCAGCATATTTCCCAGGGGGTCACCCATCGTGAAATTGCTCTCACCCTAGCACGCTTAACCTTGAAACTTTAATGCATCTCGGCGTCTTAGCCTTAGTATTTTCGCCTCCACTCCCTCGCACTGCTTATATCACATAATATAGAACAAGTCGGAGTCTTAGCAGTTTTTAAAACGCCCACGTAACACGTCTTCTCTTTTATTTACAGTTCTACCCTCCGCAGTCTCTAGTATTCACTGTTACCTGTACGTATGGTTACTTTTCGTCCTAATTTTCCGAATTCCCCCTATATTCAATAATACCATGAGCGGTAGACAATATAATAGAATCGGGGTCAATTTAACGTATACATGTAATAGAAAAATGCTGATAAGGTACCTGTAGCGGCGTCCTGGGAGGGCTCAGGATCCTGTCGTCCCGCCAAAGCATATATGCGATGTGGAGGGCCAGCTGAACTGGATGCCCCTCCTCTGCCTCGACCACGACCTGCGGGAGCTTGGGAGGCCTGCCCCGGGGGGCGCACAGACGGTGACGAACCCACTGCTGACCCGGCGGGCTGCGCTCTGCTTCCTTCATTTCTTAGCGGACAATCTCGCATCAAATGGTCCATCCGTCCGCAGGCATAACATGCACCCGTCTCGCGGTAACATTGCCCAGAGTGTGGTCTGCCACACCGAGCACACCGTAGTGGGGGTTGTCCCGTCCTGCTGGAATCGGCTCTGTACTGGGACCCTGAAGCTCTGGTACCCTGATCCGGTCCCGAATAAGCAAAGCGGTCAAATCCCCTATCCGCAAATCGAGGTGGTGCACTGGCCACTGATTGGCCTGAATACTCAAATTGCTCCTGCGCCTGCCCCCCTCTATATTCACTTCTAGCCCCGAAAGATCTGCCCCTTTTCCTGGAACCCCTGTCCGGATATCGCTCCCCTCTCCGTGACCGATATTGTTCCTCCAAGTTTTGGGCGTGGGCACGGATGCGAGCAATAGTCATCCCATCGTGGAGTGAAGCCGTCAAGCACTCCTTGATTATGTGTGGCCCCAACCCACTAGCAAACCGGTGTACGTGATCTCCCATATCCGCTATCATAGCTGGGGCATACCTGGCTAATGAGTTAAAGCGAAGACTATATTCTCTGACACTCATATTTCCCTGCCTAAGATTCAAAAACATATCAGCTCGAGCTCGCCGAACCTCCGGTGGTAAGAAATGTCGTAAAAATGCCTCCGTAAACTCTGCCAAACCGGGGGAGGGGCATTCGCTCCCCTCGAAGATACCCAGTTGTTATACCACAGAACTGCCACATCCCGCAGCCTGTATGAAGCCAACTCTACGGACTCCGTATCCGAAGCATGTATGATCCTCAGAGTCCTCAGCATCTCATCTATAAAACTCTGCGGATCCTCTTCTGGTTTTGATCCATAGAACTCCGGAGGTCTCAGGGTGATAAAGTCACGGGCTCTTGCGCTCACCGCCCTATCTCCCGGGTCTGTATCCTGCCGCTGAGCCTGTGCGGCGACCAACTGGGTCAATAACTGGATGGCCTCTGCCATCTGCTGGCCCGGAGCTGCTGGCGGGGGGACTGGTGGTGCTGGGGCTGGAGCTGGGACTCCTCCCTGCGCTGCTGTCACGGGGGGAGCATGAAAAGCCTGGGAAGGAGCCTCGTTATGAGACTCACCTTCTTCCAATTCCGCTGGTGGCTCCCGTTCAGTCCTTTTTTCGGCCACCGTCTTGCCCTTCTGGGCTACTGTGGCTTTCCTCTTCACCGGCATTACTGAAATCATAACATAGGATTAGGAGAACAACATGGAAACCTGATAGCATAGCTCTATCGCACGATTTAGAGTACAAAGAAGGTCATATTTCCTAAATGCCCTGCAGCCTCCTGTTTATAAGTGTGGCGCGCTACACACCCATAAACAAGACTCTACTGGACACGGCTCGTAGACAAACCCCTAGGACCGAACCGCTCTGATACCACTTCTGTCACGACCCAACTCGGGCCGTGACGAGTGCCCGATACTTGTACCGGACACCCCTTGTCTATCATATTACCTTTATTACTAAGTGGGCCATATGAACTGCTCCATTTTTTTTTCGACATACACATTAGTAGCATACTAGTATACATAGACCAGCAAGCTTTGACAATACATTATACAGCGACAAGGACAATCAGAACACAAAACGTTTACTGTGCATAGCTGTCTACGAGCCTCTAACATAGTATACATATACATAGGAAAGGCCGAGTACTGTCGTGCCCGAATACATATACAAGAGTAGTACCAAAAGACTGTGGCTCCGGAGCAACTGGAGCGCTGCTATCTTTGCCGATAGAACTCCTAGAAACCGGAGTCCGTCTACTCCGCCGACGCGCGGCATGAACGCACGTCCACAAGAAGGGACGTTAGTACAAATAGTGTACCAAGTATGTAAGGCGTGGAGGTAAACAATGCAAGTATAAACATAAGTAAGGATCACCATGTCATAGGTTCGGGGATATACAATGAAGTAAGAAAATAACTCGTACATAGGAAGGCCCTTTTCGGGGCCGGATACTATGCGTGCTTATCTTAGGAAGATATCTCTTATCATAGACATAGAAAATAGAGAGCGTAGTATGACATACCTTATCATATAATATCATGTCGTACTATATCATAGGAGATCATATCGTATCATGTCATATCATGGCATAGCGTGTCATGGCTTATCATGTCATAGCATAGGTGTCATAGTATATATCATAGCATAGCGTGTCATAGCATATCATGGCATAGCATAGCGTATCATAGTATATCATGGCATAGCATAGCGTATCATAGTATATCATGGCATAGCATAGCGTATCATAGTATATCATGGCATAGCATAGCACCGAACAACGTCGGCTCGCCCACTTAGCACCGAATATATCGGCTCGCCCATATATCCCGCGTCCGGGCATCCCGCGTCCGGGATGATAAAGCCGACAGGTGGCAATGAAACATAGTTCCCTTCCCAATTCCATATACATGTATCCCTTCCCCCATATCCCATATATATATATATATACATATAGCATATCATATTATATCATGTCATGTTATGTAGTGTCATAGACATTTCCTCATCTTCGCATCATTATTTCCATCATAGAATCATAGTAGTCATTTTAGTTGTAAGGACTTTCAAAAATTGTACAACTTTAATTTGGAGAAAAATAAATATTTTAGAAAACATTTATAAATTTTTAGAAAGGAAAACAAGCCTTGGAATCGATGGACTAGTTAAAACAACTATCTATTATTAGTCGAGATAATAACCCAAAGTTTCCTTTAGATTCTACTTCACAATAGGTCAAATAGAACAATAAAGAAAATCCGGGAACAAAGGGGCCCACCCCGGGCCAATTGAGGCGGCGTATCAAATTTACGTATATTATAATTCATGGCGTCACTTATGAGGATCTTAGAGTACTCGGGTCCTATTTGTATAAGTTCTAAATGTCTAGGAAGTTTTTCCAACAATTTGCGCAATTTCTAATTCAATTTCATTGAATGAATAGTGGTTAATTTCAATCTTGGATTTCGAGAAAAGGAACGGTCCCCGAGGCTCGTATCCACCTTAGTACGTCTAAGACATGCCATAGAAAAAAGGGTGAAGCCTTACATACCTCTTTCCACTCCTTTTGCTACTTCAAATTTACGTTGCAATCTCGTCAAAATCTGCGAATTGGTCATGTTTACCAAAACTCTCATTAGTATACTTAGAGTTAGAATCTTAAGGAACCACTTGGCTACCGAAATTTCGGCAAAGACTTCCTCTGTAAATATACCATCCTCAACATTCAATTTAGTCAAATTCTCATCAAACACAATCCGGGAATTCAAACCCGGCCAAACTATTAACATAATTCAATAACTACATTAGCGGTTCACATATTTCATTCAAGACGCATAATCTCAATTTACCACTTTCTTCAAAGCCTTCCAACTTCGATGAACACAATAACAACCTTATAATGTATATTCCATCAACATCATACTAATCATATTGTCTTTCATGCATGCAAAGAAACATTGCATTCCATTCGTATAATTTCTAAACAAGTCTCCACTACAACAACTTCACTAAGGCCCCTAGACATTCATTAGCAACATAGGATTCACAATATAACGACAACCAAAACACTACACAAAAATTAACTCATTAACTCCCATACTATACCACAACCTCACGGCCACACACATACACAACACTCACGGCCACACTTCATGCATGCACAACTACATTCTCTTCCAAATTCATTCAACTTCCATCTTCCACATATCATTCACAACCATAACAACCAAACACTAAACAAAATAATTGAGATATGATTCTTATTCATATATGAACATACACGGCCACATACTAATTTCCTTTCCTTCATGAATTTCATCCATTTTAGCATACTACAACACATATAAACCATGTATAACACATAAAACAAGATTAGAATTTACCTTTCTTCTTCAACTTCTCACTTGCCTAACTCTTGGCAACTTGTATGATTTTGAACCTTTCTTGTTCCAACAACAACTTCACCTTGTTGTGCACCCTCTACTTGGTAGAAAATAATTTTTGAAAGAATTTTATAAATTTTCCTTGGAATTTCTTGCTATGGCCGAATGGCCCCTTGGATTTTCTCCTTCTTTTCTTTCTTTTGTTTTCTTGAAGTCTCTAGACAATTTTGTGATAAAGATGACTTAGTCATCTATTTAATTCCCATGAGTTAATTAATCATGGGCCTAACCCATGTACATGGCCGGTTGGGCCTTCAAATTTCCCAAAAAAAAAAAAAACTTTCAAGCCCACTTATTTTTTTGGGCTAGTTCTTGTAGTTCATGAAACATTTTTTCCAACTTCCAAATTTGCCCTTCGTCTTTCTCCATATTTCCACGAGTCATATTGCGAATTTCCTTTTATGCCCTTGACCTTCCTCATTAATTCCGCTTCTAAATTTTTCATAAGCAACTCATATGCCAAACAAAATAAAATATGGCCTCGCTTGTTGTCTTCCCGCGATTGTTTCGATTTATACTAAAGCTCGCCAGCCATCTGTCTGCAAATGAAAAGCTGTGATGCGGTTTACCTTGGTACCCAATCCTTTCTGAAAGGACTTCCAAAAGTTTGATGTGAACTGAGAACCATGATCTGAAAAAATGGACACTGGGGTCCCATGCAATCTGACAATCTCCTGAATATACAACTTGGCATAGTCCTCTACTGAATCTGTGGTCTTGACTGGTAAAAATTGCGTTGACTTAATAAGTCGGTCCACAATCACCCAAATCGAGTCATATCTGCAGGATGAGCGAGGTAGACCTGTTATAAAGTCCATGTATATCATCTCCCATTTCTAGACGGGAATGTCTATGTTTTGAGCCAACCTACTAGGCCTCTGATGCTCGGCTTTCACTTGCTGGCAATTTGGACACTTAGCCACAAAATCTGCTACGTTCTTTTTCATGTCGTTCTACCAATAAATCTCCTTAAGATCATGATACATCTTTGTGGAACCTAAGTGAATAGAATACCTGGAATTGTAGGCTTCAGACATAATCCGATCTCTGAGCCCATCTAAGTTTGGAACGCATAGTTTGCCTCTGTATCTCAAAGTACTATCATCTTCCCCTTGTTCAAAAGCCGTATTCTTGTGTTTATGAATCCCCTCTTTCAGCTTCAATAAGTAGGGGTCACTAAACTGTTTTTCCTTCACTTTGGCTACTTAGGAGGATTTAGCCTTATTCTGAACAACTACGCTACCATCTTCGGAGTCCATAAGTTGGACTCCTAGATTTGCTAGGCAGTGTACTTCCTTCGTCATAGTTCATTTGTCTGCCTCAACATGAGCTAAGCTTCTCATAGAATGCCGACTGAGAGTATCGGCTACAACATTCGCTTTTTCCGGATGATAGAGGATATTGTTATATCCCGTATTTCGTACGTTGAAATATTTTAAGTTAGTTGCGACAAGCTATGGACAAGGCTATTTCCGATTTTTTTTTAAGTATAAGTTGCATATTCATCCTTTTATTGGTATGGAGCATTAAGGGTAAATTTGGAATAAGGAAATTAAGGGCTAAGAGTTGGAAAAAATATTTCATTAAGTAGCCAAATGGCCATGTGGCCGTGGGGCATGGTGTGGACCCCACCTAAGGTTGGCCAATATTTTCATGCCATGAAATGGCACATGTGTACACTACATATTTTTGGGAGCCAAATATATATATATATGTGGGTACAAGTCATGAAGCAAGATTAATATTCATCATTTATTGACTTGAGAAAAATCTAGAAAATTGGAGAGAAAATGGGAGGCATGTGACCGGCCATGTGCCTATACTTATATATATATATATGAGTGATGATAATATAAGACATAACTCATCATTTTAACCATAGAAAATTCAAGAAAGATGGAGAAAAGAGAGAGGAGAGCTTCGGCCAAGAAGGCTGGCCGAAGATGGTCCCTTGAGCTTGATCATGAAAAATTATTTTCTCCTTATTTTCCTACTAATTGGAAGGCCCTCGTTAACGTGGAGTAGTTGTTGGAGCAAGAAAACCATCCGTTCTTGCAAGTGAAACCTTGGCCGAGAGAGAGAGTTCTGAAGTCAAGTGGAAGAAGGTAAGGTTCTATCCTCCTTTACATGTTTTATAGATGTTTTGGACGTGTTGTAGCGTATGGAAATGGATGAAAATCATGAAATGTTGTGTGTGGGTGTGTGGCCGTGAGTGGGCTGCTTTGGTGTAGGAAGAATGAATCAAATTTACCTAGTATTTTGGTTGTTGTTGTGATGGATCTTATGATGTAAAATGAAGGTTTAATGATTTAAATGGAGTTGTAAATTATGTGGGCTGTTTTGGAAGCGAATGTAATTGTAATATGATTTCTTGTATTGATGAAAATGATAATGCTAACGTATGGAATTATTGATATAGTTTATGAATTTGGAAGAAGAAAATGTGTTATTGATGTTCCTAATGTAGTTGGAAGATTTCGGGTGGAATGGCCTATTGTTTGGGTTGTTTTGAATATTGTATGGATTGCTTGGAAAATCGTGTTTGAATGGTTTCGGATTAACACTTGGACGTATGATCAATGATGTTGGTTTGAATGCACATAGCTTATTTGAATGTAGATGGAATGTTGATGAGTTATGTAGAGAAGAATTGCTAATACTAGAATGCGATTTAAATGGGTTATTGATGTTGGTAGCATGATTGTTGGTATTGTTGTTGATGATTTGGGCCGAGTTGAATTCTCGGGGTTGGTTGAATATATAGGGGAAATCTTTGTCGGAATTTCTGTAAATAAGGTGTTAGTTGGAATTGGATTTCTAAGTGACTATAGCTAATGCTTGGCGTCTAATGACATTATTGTAGATCGTGAGAAGCCGAGACTGAAGTAGGGTTAGCGTAGGAGGCAAACGAGGTATGTAAAGCTCAACCTCTCTTTCTTTGGCATGTCTTAGTTAAAAGTAAGTTATGACACGAGTCTGGAGGTAACTCTATTCTTGCAATCCGAGCATGTCTATGATTCTTATTTGTTTCTTGATATTCGTATTCTTAATGTAGTCGAATTATGGTTCTTATGTTTTTGTATGACTAAGTTTCAAAAGTTGCATAAAAGTTTTGTTTTCAAAAGAGTTTTGTTCCTAAATGATTCCGTAACTACGAACTAATCGTAACTTTCATGAGAAGGGCTCGGATTGCTTCGATATGTTCGTAGAAAGTCCTAAAGTGAATAAGGTCCGTAACTTTCCGAGGCGGACTCGGATTGGTTTGACGTATGACTATGATCCCTACGGTCTTTTGATATGCTTATGATGTTTGTTATGTTTCCGAGTAGTGTCCGAAAGATATTTGATATAACTTTTGTCCCGATTTTCAAACGACGACTCGCTTTGATTACTTCATTGAGTCTTTAATAATGTTTTATGTGCATATGGTTTCTCACTACTCTGCTCGTGCCAAGCTCAATATGTCTTTCACCGCGTCACGGGGCCGTGGCATGTATTCGTGCAATTCATTCGCATTATTCACCGCGTCCCTCACTAGAGGGCCGGGGCACGTTATATATATATATATATATATGATGTGATGATATGGGGGAGGTGGCCAGGATGGCATATGATGATTCCCTTTACCGCGTCCCTCACTAGAGGGCCGGGGCACGTTACATGTACATGCATATGATGATTTTAATTACCGCGTCCCTCCTTAAAGGGCCGGGGCACGTTATATGTACTTATGATGATTTTATGATATCGACATGCATGATTTATGTTTTAAAGGCAAGTTTTATGATTTTCTTTACTCTTTACTTCGGTTATGATCCCGCTTACTATATTTCATGCTTTACATACTCGATACATACTCACGTACACTTGACCCCCTTTTTCGAAATTGCGTTTCATGCCGCTTTTGGTACACCCAGATTTAGTGAAGATATTAGTAGAAGATGTTCTAGCGGGATTGGCGAGCTCCATTTTCTCGAGTCTTTAACGAGTCGGCGCGTATTGTTATGTCCCGTGTTTTCGCATGTTTGGAAATCATGGAAATAATTAAGACTTGTATGTTATAAGGAGATAAATTGATTTTAGTCATTATGCTTATGTCGTTTATGAAATTATTGGTGTAAAGACATCGGGGAAGGCCGAGGGCAAATTTGGAATTTTGGAAATTACAAACCGAGTGTTCAACGAATTGGGCCAAGAAAAAAATTGGAAGAAAAATTGGGCCCAAGATCTAGGGTGGCCGGCCTGAGCTTGGCCCAAGCCCCATTTTATGGGTCATGTGATTAT
>NC_081353.1:33911494-33923616 GCF_029784015.1 Lycium ferocissimum | reverse complement strand
ACTCATTCTTTCTTGTTTTAATACAAGTAGCAAGGATTATTATGGAGTGTGACATTCTCCCCTCCTTTAGAACATTCGTTCTCGCATGTCAAATGAGGACTAAAACTCGTCAATTAAATAACCGAATCACCCGTTATCGCAGTGACTATAGACAGCAAGATTTGACTACTTAAAAAAAGTGTTTTAGGAATATTATGCCTAAAAGTGCTAAACGACCAAATGGGTCGTTACAAGAATAGTACAAATACGTAAGTCTCACGATATAGATATAGAAGTAGTATAATAGTGCGGAATAATAATAACACCCCCAGGGTCTAGTTTGAATAATATAAGAGCATCTAACAGGGAAATAATACAATCCAAAATACTAATACATAAGGTGTCTATGTCTCTAAATAGAAGAGGATATAAGTATAGAAAAGTCTTCATGGCATCGGACGGCCATGCTCACTCAGGAGACTCAAAGAGGAAGCCGTGGGACTATCACCACGCGTCACACATGGATCCAACTCGATACTCGTATTCATAAAAAGAACGCAAATATGCAACAAGACAAACAACAAGATCGGTAGTATCATCAGCCGACTAAGTATAGCTAACACAACTCAGATAATAAAGCAGATAAGCAAATAAACCAACAAGTATAAGTCAAAATAACATCAAAATCAAGTATCCGTCATTGCCTATGTAAAGCATCTGATCCTAAGTGTGCCAAGTCTGAACATATATAATCCAATCCAATCCTCGCAATACACACCAAACATCTCAACCAAGTCATAATGCAATGCAATGCAGTAGTGTATGAATGCAATGCAAATGAGGTGTACACATGTACTCTGGACGGAAATATCGACGTCTCGGTAGCATAACCCAGTGTGATTCGCAAAGTCTAAGTGCCACCCGTCCTGAATCTTTGCCAATAGACTGATGACGGACTCGGATCTTTACCCACGGGGTTCTCACCAAAGACCACTCAAGGGGACCGCGGAGTCCATGCACTAACAACCATTCCGAAAATAATACCTGATATCGGCATGCAATCCATGAGTTCTGGATGAACATCGGACATCAAACTCTCACGCCACTCAAGTAAAAGATTTCTCTCAAATATCAATTTGACTCAATCAACGATTCCGGATGAACATCGGACATCGAATTCTCACGTCACTCAAGTAAACTGAGCCCAAATTATCAAGTGTTTCATCAATATCTCAACAATGTATCATGAAAATGAGAGTGCGTGCAATGCATGAATCACATCAATAATCATGCTCAATATCACAAGTACTAATAATGGGTATGCTAACAATATATCTCAATCACAAATACCGACAAGGTATGCCCATAATATAACCGAATCACAAGTACCAACAAGTGAGTACGCCGACAATATAATAATTGTTATACCCCATTTAGACGGTCAAATTAGGTACGACATATTGGAGATTCCTATTTTTGTTTTATTTTAAGAGTCGCCACCTAATTGATTTTAAGGTGAATTAGGGCACCTAATTATTAACTAAGGTAAAAATGACTAACCTCTCGTTAATAGTCTCGTTTAATCAAGGTGGATTCTAGGTAAGTGGTTCTAATTATCCTAAAGGGAAGGGGTTAGGGATCCTCTAGATCCGTAACTACGGTTATCCGGCCAAACTTAGGTTAATTAATTAAGATTAAATATAATGCTTAAATTTTAAGAAAATAGTTTTAAATGTTAATAAGGTTTTTTAAAGGAAAGTATAAATATGCCATTTAAACTAACTCGTAGAAATAAAGTATTTGAAGGAAAACTTTAAATGCTTTTGAAATAATAAGACATAAATGTTAAAATTTTAAATGAAAGTATAACAATGCTATTAAAATAATACTTGTAGAAAATATAATAATTTGCATAAAAGAAAAATTTAAAGGCTAAATAGAACTTAAAGACATTGCTAAGGCTTTAAATAAAAAATATAGTAATGCTATTCCGTAAATAAAATTTTGTGAAAAATAAAATAATTTGCCTATGAATAATAGTTTTAAGAAGAGATCTAGCAATTTTGAACCTTGGCTAAATTATGTTATATGGATACATCGATGTAGAAAAACTCTAGGCCTATTATAAGTAAGATTCAAAAGGAAAGTTATTTTTTTTTTATTAACTTGGCTAAAAAATGTGTGATTGATTCAAAATTTGGAGAGTGACTCATAAAATATACTTGAATTCATAGTTGCGTATTAATGATGTTTTGCAATTAAGATAATAAGTATAAAATATAGTTTTTTAATTAAAATATGAATTTATATTATCAATTATTCTAGAGTTGAATACTATAGACACTATAAATAACTTTAATACAAAGAAGAAAATGAAGTTTATGGGATTAATTATTAACTTTCCTTAACAACCCATTACCTAAAAAAAAAAACTAAATCCCACTAATTTGCTAAGAATTCATCTAAATTGAGAAAATAAAAACAAGGTAAAGGGTTAGTGGCATAATACAAATTTAATGCACAAAATAAAATAAAATAAAAGGGCAAATAATCAACGGGCTTGTTTCGACCCTTTTGGACCGTCCGGGTCTATTCATTGTTGGGCTTGCCCATTTTAGAAGACCGCAATGGATCTTTGGTTTGCTATTGGGCTTTAGCCCAATAAACTTTTTTTTTTTTTTGCAGCGGAGAGGATTGATATGGGAGTGACTCGGAAAGATTTCGTTGGGCTTTAACCCAACATCGAACATGCGGAGGAGACGAGTCCCAATTAGGAAATCCTCGTAATTCAGGTATCATGCAAAAGAAGACAAGAAAGAGAGAAAAAGATTAGTATATGACGGGAAATGATTATCGTTAATAGTATTAATGAAATTAAATATCAACTATATTAATCAAAAAAATCCAATCGATGAATGAACCATCTGGCACATTTAAACCCCATAACAAATATCCTTAGATGTTTCAAGAACTTAAAAAACTTCGTTCTTTTGCCTATGCATCAAATAAAAGGACATGAACACGTATCCGAATCTTTCACTTAAATATATAATGAGCCCATAACATCTTTAATTTAAGCATGTAAACTTTTCAGGAGCATGACAATGACAAACTAAATAAAAACAAAAAGAATTGCCAAGCAATTCATTTGTCAAACAATCTTCACTTCAAAAAAGATGGCCATCTCTTTTTTTCTTTTTTTAAAAGAGGGTGGGGGTACATTTATGCAAGGCACCGATTGCACATAAATCAGCATTGACATTGAGAAATAACTAACCTTGGATTCTCTACGCAATCATTTGGCATTTAAGAAACATGCAACATCTGGGTATTTAATTTCAGAATACAAAGAACTAGACTAGTGTAAATTGGCTTCGTGACAATAGAGATGAAAAAAAATACTGTGATACATCATTCAAATGCAAAGCAATTAACATGAAGGATTTCTAACATCCAAACTTCAAATAGGGATTTTCAAAGGTATGGTGACGACATTTAGTCCTAAAATAAGTCATCGACATCGAACAAATGCATCGCCGTATGCTTCATTCAAATTTAGAAAGGATGAGCAAAGTTTATAGATACCAAGATGTTAAAGTTAACTACCACCACATACTTAGAACATCCCTGTGATTGCAAAGAGCTTCTACAAGACCTATTCATGAGAACTAACCGATAATATTTTAAATTATTCAAGGCTTAATCCCTAAGGTTTACATGCCTATGCATACATTTTATCCATTCGGACCACTCTAGGTATTGCCCAATCTTAATTCCAAACAACTAAATATGATAATCATTTAAGTCATTTTTAAATGAAATGATATTTAATCGCAGACTATATGTTTAGAAGCCGATTGAAATTGAGTTCGACCTTGTAAATCCTATTTAGAGCAAACTAACATCATTTAAATCCTACATTTAAACAGGATTATATGAACCAAAATAAACTCATGGTTTTAACACCCAAGACTTATCGAATCAACCTAAGGACTTACATAGAGACCATTAGCAAAACATTGACTTACCAGACCATTAGCAACAATTTGGGCAGATGGAGATTCAATATAAAGTATCGCAAATTAAAGCAAAACGATGACACTTAGAACAAGATTATGCTAATCACAACAAAATGAACTTGCACCAGGATTGAAAATGAACCTAGCAACGCATTCATGACGTTCATTATTTAAAAAGACCAAAAACAAACATATAAATAACATAATCCGTCTTAACACAAAGAAATGAGATATAAAACCAATAAACCACCCGTACTACCATTAACAACATGATTTCGCAATAAACGAAACGATGGTCATGTTAAAAAAAACTAATTTCGAGCAGCATGATTCAAAGAAACAAAATGAAATATATACCGTACTAATCCACTACAAACAATTAACTAAAACTAGAAATGCATATACATTAATCAAATGTTATTGATCTATCATTTACGTAAACCGAATAAGACAAAGAACTAAATACATATTAATCATGCTTAAGCTACTATCAACCGACAACAACTAAAGCACGCGACAAATTAATTTCAACAACAACTAAGGCAAAACAAACTAAACACCTACAGAAGAATAATTAGTACTACCTATATTGAAGAAAACACGACAACAATCAGAAAAGAAATGTTAAAAGAACCATTTCATCAAACTTATAGATGAACAAAGAATAAACAAACTTAAACGCGACCGTATAAGATTGAACCCAACAAAGGCAAACAAATACAAGTAATGTTCTTAATGCCTAATCATAAACCGGTTCACAAATCAAATTTTGCTTTTATCCTTACTCTAACTAATTACACGAAATGAATCAAATTACACTATATTTAACAAAGAATCGAATCAGCGGATGAATCAACATGGGCCTTTATTAAACTACTAACCCAAACTAAGATAATAATAAGACTCAAACCATACAACTAAATCCACATAAGTCTAAAACCATATGGAATAGAACATGCATCATGCTCTTCCTAACCATTTAAACGAAATCCTTCACGACTTTAACAAATCTTAATGAACAAAACAAGCAAGTACTTCACATACCAAACATTCTTACTTTTAACATGACTTAACACAAAATTGAATGAAAACACAAATTAAGACATGAAGGAAAATTACTCTTTCGGGTGCAGCTGAATCGAGAATTTAGGCCACTCGATCCACGCTCGAACGCGACGAACTCGAATCCACTTGAACAAATCTCAAACCCGAAAAAAATAAAGTAATTTTTTGGCTATATTTTGCTTTTTTTTTTTTTTTTTTTTTAATGTAAGGCTATGGCTATATCCCTTATTTAGATGAGATCCTCGCTGTTTTTCCTCTTCCACGACTAAAGCGAACAGAGATCTAAAAGAAATCGAAGATGACTTTAAGACTAATATTTTGGAGGTTATATTAACAGACGATTTGGAAGTTGAAAGGGGGGAGGAGGCGGAAAAGAACTTGATTTCAAATGACCTAAAAGAGTATTTATGCCATGATCGATTAGGGTTTCGTTTTCAAAATTTGGCTCCAAGGAGAGAATCAAAGTCGTTTGAAATCAAAATCGCCGCCCATTTTCCTCGAAAATCGCAGTTGTTTTGGATCTTAGTGTTGACTATATCCGTCCGAGGTAAAGACAGAAAGAGACCTGCCAAAAGACGGGGGGGGGGGTACGAAAAAATATACGAGATTTGCCGAAGTGGTGAGACAAACCAGGAAATTTCCATTGATGGGGGGGAGGGTTTTTTCATGAAAGGGAAAGAGGAGGAAGACGACAATGGCAAAGTCGCCAATCGGCCGAAAACCAAAAAGAAATACAAAACCTAATGAAATGAATAAAGTGGCTAGTAGTGTGATTTTTGGAGAAATGGGGCCTGGGCTCGAAAATGGCCGGCTGCCTTGCTCCAATTTTGGGACCAAAAAGGATTTAAACATCCCTTAATGAATTAAACCTTCTAATAAGTGCTTAAATGAACAAATTATGCTAATGCCGAGTATAATTCACTTATAATTACGTGATGAAAAACTATATGATATTATAATATTTATAAGGTTTGAAAGTAAATAAATGTCATTGTTTAATTGTATAAAATAAATGCGATGCGTCTTGCATAAGACGAAAAAAAAAAAATTGAAAACGACCATCGCGATTATAATATTAAGTGCTTGCCGTATGCTGAAAAAATAATAGCAATAATAATAATAATAGTAATAGTAACAATAATAATAATATTAAGACGACGATTAGAATAATATTAATAATTATAACATTAAGTGCTCGCGATAATAAAATAATAATAATAATAATAATAATAATAATAAATAATATAATATTAATAATAATAATAATAATAATAATAATAATAATAATAATAATATTAATAATAATAATAATAATGATAATAGGTGATGACTATAGTTGGACAAAGGACTAATTAATAGAAAGCAAATAATTGTGGTAAAATATACATAACTATTCGCAAATAATTTTTTTTTTTTTTTTTTACAAGGGCGGGACAAAATCGGGTGTCAACAACTTGTCCCTCTTTGACCGATAATGATGGAAGAATTTTCGGGCAAAGACGTTGACTTAGTAGCCTATTTTGTCCCGACTGCAAGAAAACGGGAGACTATAAGGATGAAGAAAATTTGAAAGAATTGCGGCCGAACCCCGGTCTCCGAGTTGCCTACATATCTCGGGTTGCACGAGAATCAGGCCGTGTGTAGTTCTAGGATGACTACGACACCTACAAATAACAGGTCACGATTGGCACGAATCCTTTTTTAAAAAAATATTATCCCGGTGTCGAATTATGGTGACACTGGGCATTATGGCTATGATCTCGTGCGGACTCGATGATCGGGTTATGGATGGGAACGGAATGTGTGGGGGATAGAAACGAGCGTTCGAGGTAGATCCTTGACCTTTGTCGGGAGGTCTGATTACAACTCCCAACAAATTGCCCCAGTTCACTGCCGAAGAAATAGTTCCACGTTGCGCTAAAGCTCCTGCGAAACTTAACTAAATAAAATAGTTAGTAAAAATAGATATCGAAAGTAGAGCGATGTAAAGTAAACACATAAAAAGCTGCAATGATTTAAATAACATGCTAGCCTTGCTGAGGCTGATGCAGATGAGGTTTTGGGCCGATGATTCATGAAAATGATGCCTCTGGCGATGATTAATGAAAATGAGGCCCTAAACCAGATATGAAGATGAGGCTATTTAAGCCAAATGATTTATGAAACTGGGGCTTTCTAAGCCGGCATGATGGGGTTTTCTTTAAAACCCAATGATTGATGAAAATGAGGTTCTCAAACCAGCATGACCCATGGTGCAAAGCATTTATGCAGTGAATTTTAAAGCATTTGTGCAGTGCATGTGCGTTTGAAAGCATTTATGCAAAGCATTTAAAAGCATTTATGCAATGCATGTGCAATGTTTCTTAAAGCAGGCATGCAAGGCATTTGAAAGCAAGTAATGCGTTTGAAAGCCGCAGTGCGGTGCAATTGAGAGAATTTGCGCGGGGCAAATGAAAGCATTTATGCAAAACAAGCGTGTGCGTGTGCGTGCAATGCATTTGAAAGCATTTATGCGGAGCAGATGAAAGCATTTGTGCAATGCGGGTGCAATGTGTATGTGTAGTGCATTTAAAAGCATTCGTGCGCGGCAAATGAAAGCATTTGTGCAGCAAGTGTGCGGTGGTATTTGCGGTGATAGTCATGCGGTACGTGTGCGAGCATTGATGAAGCATTGTGCGTATTAATGTGTAAAGACGTGTGCGGTAATGCGTTTGCAAAGGTGCGGCATTTAAAAGCATTAAGGTGCACGTGTATTTGAAAGCATTTTGCGAGGCATTTGAAAGCAATAGTAAATATTTGTGCATCGATACGTTTGAAAAATCATTTGCAAGACTCAAGCATTAATTTATCGTAAATCTCGAAAATTATTGATGCTCGAGAGGCATAATTGTCCTAAATGGTATAAGAAAACTCAAACCGTTCAACATATAGTCCTTGCAAGGTCGTAAACATTACGTACTTTCTTTCTTTTTATAAGAAGCGTGAATTACTTTAGATAAAATTAATGCGAAAAATTAGTGCGATATTATTTTGAGATAAAATAGTGCAAGTGCGCGATTCGTACAGAATATTTGAGGTGAAAGTTGTGCAAATGCGAGATTAGTACCAAATATTTGAGGTAAAAATTGTGCCAGTACGAGATCAGTACAAAATATTTAAGATAAAAGTAGTGCTAGCGTGAGAGTAGTATAAAATATTTGAGATAAACGTAGTATTGGTGTGTGACTAGTATGAAAATCATTCAAGGAAAAAGTAGTGCGAATGCAAGTGCAATATCGATTATCTCTTTTTGAAAAACTTAATATGTCCAATTTTAAGAAAACTTAATATGTCCAATTATTATAAGGCGGACATGCCCAAATAGATTAATCAAGTCCTATTATAAGGCGGACAAGCCCAAATTAAAATGATTAAGTCCTATTGTAAGTCCCCTGTTAGGCGGACAAGCCTAATAACATTGTGTACAATTTTTAAGTCCTATTATAAGGACAAACTAGATGAAATAATTAAGTCCCTATTATAAGATGGACAAACCTAACAACATGAAGTCCTATTATAAGGTGGACAAACCTAAATGCTCAATTAAAGGCGAACAAGCCTAATATGTTCAATTAAAGGCGGACAAGCCTAAAAATGTCCAATTAAAGGCGGACAAGCCTAAAATGTCCAATTAAAGGTGAGCCTACATGTCCTATTAAAGGCCTAAAATGTTCAATTAAAGGCGAATAAACCTAAAATGTTCAATTAAAGGCGAACGAACCTAAAAGGTTCAATTAAAGGCGAACGAACCTAAAAGGTCCTCTTCATGTTCTTCAGAATCTTGTTCGGCATTTAGAATTGGTTCGCTTGTTTCATTACGTGTCAAATTCACAAGATTTGCATTTACTAGTTTGATTGCCGAAAAGAACGAGAAATTAATTAAATGAAGACAAAAAAATTAAAATAGTAAATTATAATTTGGATTTGGGCATTTAAGCTTTCAAAAGGTGGGAGGCAAAACATAACAAAAGTATAAACACTATCTGTGCCCTCAAATTTGAATCGTGTTATTTCATCAAATACCAATAAAAATCGTCTACCAAGACCTTGAGAATCGAAGTACAAGTCCAATTGTTTAAAGCAGATCCAGGCTCAAAGATCCCAGATAGTTGGAGTTTCTGGGCAATCATCCAGAATCATGTCGCATTCAGCTTCTTCCTCGGCAATAAACAGATTCTTGAGTCCTTCCACAAGGTTATCTTCAGCAGTTTCTCTTCGACTGGGCTTAATACGTACGCCTTGAAAAATGACCGATTCAGAGCGGGACAAAAGCTTTGGCAAGGGAATATCACCTTTCTTTCTGAGACTAGCCAATGAAATTTCTTCAAGAGTGGGCTCGTATCCAAGACCGAAAGTATCCTTCTGGCCGGGTAATTGAATCGGTTCCACAATTCCATCCAAGTTCAAACCTGCTCCCGACCGTACCGGAAATCATTCTTCAACATTCCCGTGCCACCATCATAAGTACCCGTGGCAATTTTACCCTTCCTGCTTGAGCTGCACACATAGTTTTCTTGACATGAAAGATAGATCCATCCAGCCTCTCAACGCTTTCAATAACCGGGATTAGGCTTTCAGGGTAGATTGAATTGCTGCCTTCTCCATGGATCACAACTTCTTGATTGTTCCAAACAAACTTCAAAGTTTGATGAAAGGTAGAGGGAACCGCACCAGCCATGTGAATCCACGGCCTTCCTATCAGCAAATTGTAGCTAGCAGATATGTCCATTACTTGGAACTCCACCATGAACTCCACAGGTCCGATTTCTAAGGCTAAGTCAATCTCTCCCACGACACCTCTCTGGGCTCCATCGAAACCTTTGGACTCTTACCTCCGATCGTCGCGTGAGCTTCCCAACATCAATCCCTAAAGCTCGAGAGTTGGATGTGACATATATTCACAAATTTAACCTCCATCAATCAATACCTTGGAAATGAATTTGTCCCTGCATCTGACGGTAATAAAACAGAATCAACATCTACCAACGGCACAATAGAACAATCAAATCACATAAAACGGGGTGGCTAGCCCCAAACACGCAACAAGGCCCAACCTAAGGCAATATCCAACCCGAATTCATACCTGAAGGTTCACATGCTATCTCCGACAATATAATCTAAATATGCGCTTCGCTAAAACGAAGTCTCACCAAGTTATGTCATAACCTACCCGGACGGCCGAACCGCAACACCAACAACTCACTCATTTGCCTTGCTTTTCCGTTGAACCTCAGAACCAAAGTAGTCTATGCATAATCGAAATCTAGATTAGAAATAATGAAGAATGATACTAATATTGCTACTATTTCAATTAGGTCAATTCTAGCCCTAGAAATTGGAAAAATGGGCCCACAATGGCAAAACGGAAAATTTGGAAGCAAAATGTCAAATTAAGTACTAGGTGATCATAACCCAACCACTAATTTCTGATTCAACTGAAAGATTAGACTAATTTCTGATTTCAAGTAAAACCCCCAAATTGGGTATAAACCCTAACTCTTTGATTCCGAAATTCAACACTAAAAATGAAGGATATATGATTAACAAGCTTAGATTCATTAAAATTTAACATAAACATCACTAGTTTATCATTAATAAGCCTAGGGGCAATGTTCTTCAAAACCCTCTTTTAACTCCCATCATCACCATGGGTTTATTAAGGGGAAGAGGGAAATCTAAGATGATTATGGTTAAAGGAAGAGTAAAGGAACAAGTAAGATTTACCTCCAAGAATGTCTCCAAATTATCTCCAAGAATTGTTCCCCAAGGCTCTAATTTTAAAATGGGAAGTAATGAGGGTCTAAGGGCTTTTAACACTTCACTAATTTTACTAATCGCTCACACCCGCTTTAGCAGTACTTAGACCGCCCCGTCGTTACCTCGACCGCTTCAATGTCAAGCCAAAATGCTTGGATCGCTAACGGCGGGGTTATCGCCCTAGCGCACCGTACCGCTCGGTGCGCCGCCAAAGCGGACACTAGGCACCAGAAAACTTTCCAAGTTCCACAATTCGATCCGATTTTCCGACTAGTTCCCGAGGCCATCTGCTCACATACCATACACATAGACACACACAAAAACGCGCTACGAACGTGCCCGTGGCCTTAGAATTCCCAACGGAGGTCTCGTTGAACAAGTCAACCCCCGATGCCTTAATTCCAATTTCCCAACTCAAGTCCCGAAATGCATCCGAGTGCATTAGGAAACGAACCAAATACACACCTAAGTACTAAATGACCATCCGGATCTCTCGGAATGGACGGAATTCCGAAAAGGATCCGTTTACCCAAAAGTCAACGCTGGGTCAACCATTTTTCACTTTAAGCCTATATTTCACAAAAGTTGCCCGAATCCGGTCTAGACACCTCGGGAAGCATGCCAACTGTCTCCTCGGGTCAAAATTGAGCTATTCAATGCTAGAAAACGGGCGAAAATGCCGAAAAGACTATAACGACCAAGCGGGTCGTTACACAGGTACAAAATTTAAGTACTATAAGTGTTCAATAGGAACAAGGTGTAGTTAAAGTGTCAAAATGAAATTTTCAGACAGGTTTAGGGGCTCTGCATGTATTGATAAGCCAATAATTACAGTTGATCTCGTTTCCCTTTTTCAAAGAATTTTAGTCCTTCAGTTTGTTTTGAGAATATGCTGTCAAATGCTGCCACTTGTTCAAATCCCTATGTGACGGAATTGCCAGTGAGTGCAACTGTTTAAATTTTTTGTATTTGCAGATTATGGTATCAAATGAAATCAATCAATCTTTCTGCTAACAAACAACCAAAGGTGTTACAAAATCCTTGTGTTTCTCCAATTAAATTCTACTACTATATTTTTCTTAAATCTTTTTGATTATATGAATTGTCTCTTTAAGAGAGCACAAGTAGTCAAGTCTGATTTTGACTTGCGGAAATATGAAGAGAGTGTCTTAGTTTCATTTTATTACGATAGATTTGGACGTGTTCGTGTATGCATCTATTTTGAAATCGCAATATACCTTGTTTTCAAAGATAATTTTTCAC
>NC_081353.1:33851936-33911394 GCF_029784015.1 Lycium ferocissimum | reverse complement strand
AGTGAGAATAATAGAAATAAATGAAAGTATGTGGTGAAGAGATGGTATAGGATTTTGGCAAAAGGAGTGTAAGATATTGTAGTGTGAAGGAGAAATGTGAAGAGTAAGAATGATAAAAATGATATTTGAAGGGAATGTATAAGTGGTGTCATTCTTGCTTCTTGTTCTTTTTTTGTTTCTTTTGTTTTCTAGAGTTTTGATTGGGAGAATAAGACTTACTAATTATAGCATTGGAGCTTCAATGTTCCTTATATATATAGAACAAGGTACAGTTCTTTTTTTTTTTTTGTTTGAGGTGGGGGTTGCGGGGGGGGGGGGGGTACGTATAGCCATAGAGGATAAGTGGGAGGTAGGTGTTGAAGGGGGTTGGCATTGAATGCTAATGACTCATGAGAATGATTTATCGATTTTAGATGGCATTTGACATATTGCAAGAATCAATGGTTTTGGTTTGCGGTGATTGAATGATCAATGACAATCATTGTCGATTTCTCAGTAATGATTTTGACTTAAAGAACTTTCCTTTTTCTTTCTTTTTTTTCAAATTTATCAAGATTTTTTTTTTTTTATCTTAACCAAAGGCGGATTTAGAATTTAAAGATTTTGAGTGTCACATTACTTTGAGCATAGACATGTTATTATTACACGGTCCAAATAGGATAAATATCGGTATTTGATCAACTTTGAGCTTCACTTCAGGGAGAAACTAGGGAGAAGAAAAAAGGTTTGTCGAAAGGAGGAGACAATATACTATGAGCTTACAAGCTGCTTAAAAAAAACCCATCCAAACAGACTAACTTATTTTTTAAGCGCTATTTTAAGTCGAAAAGAGACAATATACTATGTTTTATTCTTAAAGTAAAAAGGAATTAAAACATCATCAGCAAAAATAATTAATAAATGAAAAAAAGATCAACAAAGTTTTAAGTTAAAAAGTTTTACAATTAAATTTTCAGACTAGGGCGAGTTCTAAATGCAACATATATGCCCCTTCTTTAGCCTTCTTAATTGATGTGGTAATTGAATGATCAATCACAATCAATGTCAACTTCTAAGTAGTGATTTGCCTTTTGAGCTTCCTTCATTTTCTTTTTCAAATTGATCGTAAAAGTTTCTTTGTTGTAACTAGAGGTGAATTCAGAGTTTAAAATTTTTGAATGTCACATTATTCTGAATATAAATATGTGTTACTATTCACATGATTCAAATAGGATAAATAATGGTCGGTTGGATCAACTTTGAGTTCAATTCAGGCAAAAAATTTGGGAGAAGAGAAAAAGTTTGTTGGAAAAGGGAATATTATATATATATATATATATATATATATATATATATATATATATATATAAGTTTAAAATAAAAAGCAAGAAAAAAACCATCAACAAAATTAATAAACGAAAAAAAAATCAACAAAGATTAATTTAAAAAGTTTTACAACTAAGTTTTCAGTTTAGGGCGAGTTCTAAATGCAACATACCCCTTCTTAAGCATTCTTGATTGGTGTGATAAATAATTGAATGAAAATCACAATCAATATAATGTCGACTTCTCTAGCTTCCTTCATTTTCTTTTTCAAATTTACCGAAAAGGTTTTCTACCGTAACTAGAGGCCGATTGAAGATTTGCAGGTTTCGGACTTTCGGATGTCACATTACTTTGAATATAGAACCGTAACTATATTTTCGGTTCAAAATAGAAAAACTATTGATCAATGTAATCAACTTTGAGCTTTGGTTCAGGGAAAAAATTTGAGAGAGAGAAAATGTTTGTTTGAAGAAGGAAACTATTTATATAATATGCTTAAAATAAAAACAAATTAAGCAAATAATTAATAAACGAAAAGGGTCAACAAAGATTAAGTCAAAAGGTTGATAATTAAATTTTCAGATTGGGGCGAGTTCTAAACGTAACATACCCCTTCTTGGTTGGTGCTGCGGTGATTGAATGATCAATCACAATTACTGTGTATTTCTCAGTAATGATTTTGACTTATGAGCTTTCTTTGTTTTATTTTTCAAATTTACCAAAAAAAAAAAAAAAAAATTAATCGTAATTAAAGGCAGGTTCAAGATTTAAAAGTTTCAAGTATCACATTACTTTGAACATAAACATATTACTATTTGCTACTTCCAAATAGGATAAATATTGATTGATTTGATCAACTTTGAGCTTCGATCAGGGAGAAATTTTGGAAGAAGAGAAAAGGTTTCTTGGAAAGAAGGAAACTATTTATATTTTATGCTTAAAATAAAAAAGAAGAAACACATAGTCAGAAAAAAATTAATAAACGAAAAAGGTCGCAAGACTAAGTTAAAAAGTTTTACAATTAAATTTTCAAATTGGAACGAGTTCTAAAAGTAACATGCCCGTTCTTGATCTTCTTGATTGGTGGGGTGATTGAATGTGTCTATTTCTCAATACGTATTAATTTTGACGTATGAGCTTCCTTTATTTTCTTTTTCAAATTTATGAGTTTTTCTTTTTATCGTAATTAAAGGTGGATTATGGTTTGGGTGTCGGATGTCACATTACTTTGAACACAGACATGTTGTTATTTACGTGGTCTAAATAGAATAATATTGATCGGTTTAATCAACTTTGAACTTTGATTCAGAGAAAATATTTTGGAGAAGAGAAAAGTTTTGTGGGCATAAAGAAACTATGTACTATATTTTATATTTAGGGTGTGTTCGGTATGGAGGAAAATGTTTTCCATGGAAAATATTTTTCTAGAAAATGTGTTCTTGGAAAATAAGTGATTTCTTACTTATTTTCTCATGTTCGGTTGGTTAATGGAAAGTAAGTGAATTTCTTACTTATTTTTTTTATGTTCGGTGGGTTAGTAGAAAACATTTTTCGGAAGATATCCACCCAAGCCACCAACCCCACCCCACACCACAACCCAACTGTGAAGTTGAGAAGATATTCAAGCAAATTCCTACTCAAAAGCGGAAAGAAATAAAAGGAATTTTCTTTTTTGGTTTTCGAGTGTTATTGGGATTTAGATCCTTTCTAGGAAAGACTTAGAACTAGTAGTATAAATACATGCTAGCTGGGGTTTATTATGTAGAATAGAAAGAAGAACCTAAGAGTATTTCATCTTGTAACTTACTTTCTCCCTTGATAATAATAAAAGTGCTGGCCGTTCTCCTTGGACCAGGATCACATCGATCCGAACCACGTTAATTACTGTGTTTTATCGTTTTTGCGCTAACAATTGGTATTAAGAGCCTACAGGTCGTGAGATCTAGGAGACGAGGGCGACTATGGCATCTATGAAGTTTGAGGTACCGAATTTTGATGGGCGAAGTAATAACTTCAACATCTGGAAGATCAAGATCATGGTGTTGTTACAGAGAGAAGGATCAGTCTATGCTTTGGACGACTCACATCCCAAAAATACGCCAGAAGCCGAGAAACAGAAGATTGAGATGGATGCATTTAGCGAAATTCAATTATCCTTATTAGAAAACATGTTATGTGAAGTCGATGAAGAAACGGTTGCGAGTTTGTGGAGGAAACTTGAAGATCTCTACCAGAAGAAATCAGTAACAACTAGAATGTTGTTAAGGCAGTGTTTACACACCTTCAAGATGAATATAGGTACAACTTTGTAGGATCATCTTGATGCTTTTAATAAATTGGCTATGGATCCTACTCATGCTGCTATTAAAGTGGGAGATGAAGAACTAGCGTGCACTCTACTATTTTCATTATCACCGGTGTGCAAAGACTTTGTTAATTCAATGATGTACAGTAAGGAGGTGGTCACGTTACAGATGGTAAGACATGCATTGAATTCAGATGAAATAAAAAACCATATCAATAATGGTGAGAAAGAGGACCATGGTGAGGGTTTGACAGTTAAAGGTCGCTCGATCCAAAGAGGGAGAGGCAAATCAGTAGCTAGGTCAAAGTCTAGGAAATCGGTGAGTAGGAAGGATGCTGAATGTTGGAGTTATTAACAAAGGGGTCACTTTGAGAGGGATTGCTCGAATAAGAATACTGATAAAACAACAACCAGTGCATCTATGGTTTAGGTAGCTCCGACATCTAGAGAATATTATGTGCTAACTGCTTCAACAGATGACATTCAGACACACAACTGGATTTTAGATTCAGTTTGTACCTTTCACATGTGCTTTAGAAAATGTTGGTTTACTAGCTACAAGGAGACAAGCGGGACTGCACTTATGGGGAACGATGCAGTATATGAAATAAAGAATCATTGGTTAGCCCGTATACAGTGTCGTGAAGGCATCATAAGAACATGTCTAATATTCGACATGTTCCTGGTCTGAAAAAGAATCTGATCTCTCTTGGTACTCTTGATAAGCTCGGATACAAGCATACGGGTGAAGGTGGAATCTGCAAGGTGACCAAGAGTTATCTGGTCATGTTAAAGGCCAAACTGGAGGGTTATCTGGTCATGTTAAAGGCCAAACTGGATGGTGGTCTTTATGTACTTATAGGCAGCACCATTCTAGGTACTGCGAATGTTGCAACCTCACAGTTATCAGATATGACAAGGATAAGATGTGGCATATAAGATTAGGTTACACAAGCGAGAAGGCGTTAGAAATTTTGAGCAACCAAAACTTTTTGAAAGTTCAGAAGATTGGTGCACTTGATTTTTGTGAGCATTGTGTCCTTGGAAAGCAGAAACGGGTCAGCTTTAGCACGGGCAAGCACAAAACTGAAGGGGTATTTGACTATATTCATTCAGATCTATGGGGTCCATCTCAGGTTCCATCCAAGGGTAGAAAGATGTATGTTCTTACTTTCATTGATGATTTTTTACACAAGGTGTTACACTTCGTATTTTCGTATGTCAAGTTTCTTCATGAGTTGGTTGCTATAGATTTGAAATCGGAATTATTTTTGAGGATATGGGAGATTAGACATGCTCATCTTGAGCATATGAGGGTTTAAGTCCATACTTAGTATGAATTGAGAGGATTAGAGGTATGTTTCGGAAGAAAGTTGGGTTTTACGGTTAGGTATACGGACCGTATAATTTTTACAGACTGTATATTTTACTGAAACCCACAGTAAATAAATTCCAGTGGGGGGTAAGCCACTGATTGGATTTTATGATCCAATTATGCGGGCCATATAGTTTTTACGGTCTGTAAAAGTGGACCGTAAATTTAAGTCGATGCCAGATTTTTTTTATGTTATATTTCGTACCCCCTCATTTTTATCTCATTTTCCCTTATTTCCTCAGGCTCCAAACACCTCTAGAAACTTCTCCAACATATGTGATGAACCCCAAGTAAAATCAAGGATTAAGAAGTAAGAATCAAGAGATTCAAGTGCTAGAAAACTCACTAGAGTTAGTAGAGTTCAAACATCTCTTTGGTGTTGAAGTTGGAGGTTTCATCCTATCGAAGTAATTTGATTCGAAGCTTGTTCTTGTGTGATTAAGGTAAGGTTTCATCTCTATTACATGTTCTTGAGGTTGTTTGATTGTTGTACAACTTAATTAAAGGAAGAAAAGTGAAAAAGGAAGTTCAAATACGGATTAGAGAGCATGTTGAGTTTGTGGACTATTTTGATCACGTTGTTGTAACACCTCAGACCTTTAACTTAAGATTTGATGATGATTCTATACTTAGAAAATTAGACAAAAGTGTTGGAGCTGGAAATTGAAATTTGCAAGTCAAGTGCGGGCTATACTTCAAAGTATGGGATCCAAGTGCTGGATGCACTTGGAAGGACGGGACGTACCTGGTGCCCGTACTTCACCAGGGAAATTAGCTACTCACTGAAATTTGACATTCCAGGTATGGGCCACAAGGTGCGGCCTGTACTTCAAAGTACGCGACGTACTTGGCCCCCGTTCCTCGTCCGCTGCAAAGGAACAAGTATAAATATGCAGACTCGGCTTTATTTTCTTATTTTTAAGTTCTACGAACCCTAGAACGACCTGCTCTCATTCTCTATCACCAAAAACACTAAGGTAAGCAATCCTAACCTATTCCAAATGGATTCTAACATATATCTATGAACACTAAGCAAGAATTCATTGTTCTTAACCAAGGGTTTTCAAGAAAACCCATATAAGGGTTCAGACTTAGGCTTTTGGATTCTTCTCAAAGTTCAGACCCTTCTTGCAAATTTTGGAGCATATACAGGTATGTGAGGCTAACTATCTATATTAGGGAATGTTCATGATTCTCCCTACGCCTCATTCTATATGCTTATCAGTAATTTGACTCAGAATACAGTTTAGCCCTAGTTTCTTGAATAGTTGTAGAACTGCTATCTTCTAGGGTTATAGTTTCATAATTCGTTCATGATGATCATTTTGAATATCATGAATTCAGTATGCAATCATTATAGACTTATGTATTGATATCGCATGAGTCTCAGTCAGTGTATAATAAGATATTGGCTTAAGTTCCATAATCAGAAATAATTATCATGCTATAAGTTATAGCCCGATCGAGTGTTGTAAATTTTTTAATGTAAATTGTTCAATGTTGAACACCACAGATGCATACGTATTGCTTGGCCCTAAGGCCACGGTTATATTATTTACAATTATACGGTGATTCTTCATTCGGGACGGGAAAGTACTTGATTTTGCTTTCCTGTTTAGTTTAGTTTCAGTTTCAATACTTATATTTCTTCTTTGAGTTGCTTTACATACCAGTACAATTCAAATGTGCTGATGTCCCGTTTTATTGCTCGAGATGCAGGCAACGACTTATAGGTTAACGATCCAGCTAGTTAGGACTCGCTCGTATCAGCTACCTGGTGAGCCCCAGTTCCACAAGAGTGTTATCATGCTTTCCATCTTTCCAATTTTTAGACAGTTATCTTTTCAGTATTCTTTAGAGGCTTCATAGACATGGTCTAGTCAGTCATATATTAGCAAAACTTGATGTGTTAGCCTTGTTGGCATTGATCTCAGATGTTTTAGACTTAAATAGTATTTTCACATTTAATATATTTCAGCCAAACTTTCAGTAGATCAACATGTGTTAGTCTTATTTCCTTATTTTAGTGTGTTTTGGTATCACATGACGATTCAGCTAGCCTATGGGTTCGCTCGGTCACATGCAGTTAGGCACCGAGTTTCGTGTTACGCCTAGGCCATGGTTCGGGGCGTGACAAAGCTTGGTATCAGAGCACTAGGTTCAAGTGTCTTAGGGAGTCTATGAAGCCATGTCTAGTGGGATTCCTTTATATGTGTGAGGGCCCCACACATATAAATAGTTGACCACCAAGACATTCAGGAATTGTTTCACTTCTTTCATACTCTAGTTCGTGCAGTACTTTTAGGAATTCTTCTAACTCGTGCGAATTACGTATTTCAGAAATGGCTCCGAAAAGAAAGTACAACAAGAGGAATACAGCTACTAGCTAGAGGGCTACTGTTGATGCAACTACGGAAGAGAACAATCAGGCTCAGGCAGCCGCCCTAGCTAATGCTATAGCTACACCTCCTAATGCTTTGGACGCGGATGTTAGAGGTGATATTTAGCTTCTCACTTAGATTTTGGGAAACCAGGCCCAGCGATAAGAAACGACCCCTAGCTCAGGTGCTAGTAATGGGTCGAACAGTTCTAGGACTCAGAGTTTCTACGGATGAAGACCACCGGTTTCATTCGAAGATGGATGAGGAAAGTATTTCATTGATGGACTTCAGAAAGTATTTCATGTGATGCATGCTACTGATACAGAGGCAGCGGAATTTGGTGCTTTCCAGCTGCAAAATGTGGCCCATATTTGGTATGAGACATGGAAACAGTCCCAAAGGGAGGATGCACTTCCTGCTACTTGGGATGAATTTGCATACGCTTTCATTGAGCACTTCATGCCAATCGAAGTCAGGGAAGCAAAGGCTACTGAGTTTAAGAATCTAAGGCAGAATGACATGACTGTTCAAGACTACTATCTCAGGTTCGTGTAATTGTCCAGACATGCTCCTCACATGGTTCCTGATATAAGGGCTGCTGTTAGAAGGTTTGTACTTGGGCTTAAACCCAAATTGCACAGGGATGCCAATACAGCCGCTCATAACGACAAGATGACTATTTCTAAGATACTGGAATTTGTGCAAGGTAATGAGACTAGGTTAAAGGAAGAAAAAGCCTTCCAGAAGCAGAAAGATAGAGAATTCAACAAAAGAGCCAAGGCTGCTGGTAATTTCAATCAGAGAGGATCTCAAGGAGGTGGAAACTGTCAATTCTTTAAGAATAGGTCATCAAGACCGACTCCCTCTACAGCCGCTTTATGCTCCGTCTTTTAGAGCCGTTTGGATTCGGCTTAAGTTTAATTAGAAAAGTGTTTGAAACTTTTGTGCAAAAATAAGCCAAAAATAATTGAGCCCGCGCTTATCAAAAAAGCGGCTTATAAGGCAAGCTTATAAGCCAAAAAAAATAAGTTAGCCTACCGTGGTTTCCAACACCCTACTTATAACACTTATGGTAAGAAGCACTCAGGAGTATTGCAACACTTGCGGTAAGAAGCACTTCGGGGTATGCCATGGATATGGTTGTTTTGGTTGTGGTCGGCCGACTGGTCACTTTACGTAGGATTGTCCGTCAGTAAGACATAATCTCGAAGGTAACGATAATGTTGCTCAGTCCACTAATTTAGCAGCTCCTCAAAATTCTCAAGCCCAGTAGGGGCGTGGGGCAGAAATGTTTGGAAATACGGTTGGTGGTCAGAACCGTCTGTATGCACTGTCAGGGCGTCAGGATACAGAGACTCGTGGCGATGTTATCACAGGTATGCTAACAGTCTTCATCTTCGATGTTTTTGCTTTTATGGACCTAGGATCCACTCTATCTTATGTAACCCTTATATTTTCAAGAAATTTGGGATAGAACTCAAACAGTTGCATGAACCTTTTGAAGTAGCCACACCCGTTGGGGAATCAGTTATAGCTAGAGGTATCTATAGGGGTTGTCCAGTGTTAATCTACCACTGCAGTACCATAGCAGACTTAGTAGAATTAGAGATGGTTGAATTTGATGTAATCATGAGTATGGATTAGTTAGAGTCTTGTGATACCTCAGTGGGTTGTAGAACCAAAATGGTAACCTTTGATTTTCCCGATGAACTTATAGAATGGAAGGGTAATTCTGCAGTACCTGGGGGTAGATTTATTTCCTATCTTAGAGCCAGAAAGATGATTTCCAAGGGGTATATTTACCAATTAGTTCGAGTCAGGAATACAGATGCCCAGCCTTCAACTCTCCAGTCAGTACCAGTTGTCAGTGAGTTTCTAGAAGTCTTTCCAAATGATCTACCCGGAGTTCCGCCCGATAGGAAAATTGACTTTGGGATTGACCTACTTCCAAGCACTAAGCCAATATCTATCCCATCATATAGAATGGGCTTAGTAGAGTTAAAAGAGTTGAAAGTTCAGTTGAAAGATCTCCTTGACAAGGGATTTATAAGGCCAAGTGTCTCACTTTGGGGCGCACCGGTCTTGTTTGTCTGAAAGAAGGATGGATCCTTGCGTATGTGTATAGATTTTCACCAGTTGAACAAGGTCACCATTAAGAACAAGTATCCACTTCGCAGAATAGATGACTTATTCGATCAACTTCAGGGTGCTCAGTGTTATTCCAAGGTTGACCTCAGATCAGGCTACCATCAGTTAAAGGTTAAGGAAGTTGATATTTCGAAGACCGCTTTCAGAACCATTTATGGCCATTTTGAATTTATTGTTATGCCTTCGGATTGACGAACGCACCAATAGCTTTCATGGATCTTATGAACAGGGTCTTCAAGTCGTAGCTCGATTTATTCATCATTGTATTTATTGATGATATTCTGGTATATTCCCATAGTGAGACTGGCCATGTAGAACATCTTAGAATAGTATTACAGACACTTAAGGATCGCGAGCTTCATGCAAAATTCTCAAAGTGCGAGTTTTGGCTAAAGTCAGTGGCATTCTTAGGCCATGTGATTTCAGGCGAAGGCGTTAAAGTAGATTTTCAGAAAACTAACGCTATTAAGAACTGGCCCAGACCCACCTCAGCATCAGATATCAAAAGTTTCTTGGGTTTGGCAGGCTATTATAGGCGTTTTGTTATGGGATTTTCCTCCATCTCAACTCCAGTGACTAGGTTGACTCAGAAGAAGGTCAAATTTCAATGGTCAGATGCAAGTGAACAAAGTTTCGAAGATTTGAAGAAGAGATTGACTTCTGCTCCCGTATTGATGCTACCAGAAGGAACTGAAGAGTTCATACTATATTGTGATGCTTCGGGAATTGGTCTCGGATGTGTTTTAATGCAGCATGGTAAAGTTGTGGCTCATGCATCTAGACAACTTAAGGCTCATGAAAAGAATTATCCGAAACATGATCTAGAATTGGCAGTTGCGGTTTTTGCACTTAAGATATGGCGTCACTACTTGTATGGAGTGCTTGTGGATATTCTCACCGATCATAAAAGCTTGCAGTATATTTTCAAGCAAAGAGAGTTGAATCTTAGACAGAGAAGATGGCTTGAATTGTTAAAGACTATGATGTGGATATTCTCTATCATCCATGGAAGGGGAATGTAGTGGTTGATGCTCTTAGTAGGCGTTCCATGGGAAGTTTAGCTCACATTGATACAGATAAGAGAGTTATGACCAAGTAAATTCACCGTTTAGCCGGTCTTCGAGTTTGACTTTTGGACTCCGAGGATGGCGGTGTGATTGTTCAGAATAGAGCTATTTTCTCCTTAGTCGTTGAAGTTAAGAAGAAGCTTTATAATGATCCCTACTTGTTGTAGCTGAAAGAGGGGATTCACAAGTATAAGATGACGGCTTTTGAACAAGGGGTAAATGACGGTACCTTGATATTCCAAGGCAGATTATGCGTTTCAGATGTAAATGGGCTCAGAGAACGAATTATGTCAGAAGCTCACCATTCCAGGTATTCCACTCACCCAGGCTCCACGAAAATGTATCATGATCTTAAGAAGATTTATTGGTGGAACTATATGAAAAAGAACGTAGCATATTTTGTAGCTAAGTGTCTGAATTGTCAGCAAGTGAAAGCCGAACACCAGAGGCCTGGTGGCCGGGCTCAGAATATTGATATTCTCGTTTAGAAGTGGGAGATGATAAACATGGATTTCATAACAGGTCTACCTCGTTCAGCTAAGAGGCATGACTCGATTTGGGTTATTATGGACCGACTTACGAAGTCAGCGCACTTCTCAGATTCAGCGGAGGACTATGCCAAGTTGTATATTCGTGAAATTGTCAGACTTCATAGGACTCCAGTGTCCATTATTTCAGATCATGGTGCCAAGTTCACGGCGAATTTTTGGAGATCCTTTCATAAAGGATTAGGTACAAAAGTTAATCTCAGTACAACTTTTCACCCTCAGACAGATGGCCAGGCAGAGCTCACCATTCAGACTATTGAGGATATGTTGAGGGCATGTCCTTGATTTCAAAGGTAATTGGGATGATCACTTGCCTCTTATTGAATTTGCTTACAATAACAATTACCATGCTAGTATTGGAATGACACTTTCTAGGGGAAAAATGGTACTTTCTAGAAAGAAAAAAAAACATGTTTTAAGGAAATTCACAATTATTATTTTGAGTTAAGATTTCGGCGTTTACATATTTGAGTTTTTCACCTTATTTTAGAAAAGAAAAAAAGGAAAGATTTGTAGAAATGACATGCATGAATAAAAAGCCTTGTTACTGTCACGACCCAACCTCGTAGGCCGTGACTAGTGCCCGAGTTGGACACTCGTACACGTACCGTTAGATATAATCAGACTGAAACATAATATGGAAGCTTGCAAAAACTAAACGTTGTCTTAGAACTGTCACACACACACACACACACACACACACACATATATATATATATATATATATATATATATATATATATATATATATATATATATATATCAAGGTAACTTGTCTCCTGAGGAGTCACAACCAATCAAGCATGGCATAATACGCAAGCCGACAAGGCTGCCACTACATACAACATTCCAAAATATATACGCAAGCCGACAAGGTCTACACATACAACATCCCAAAATAAGTCATATTGACACAGCTGAACAACATCTATATACAACCCACACATATGTCTACAGATCTCTAAGAGTATCGATAGTGAAATATGACGGGACAGGGCCCCACCGTACCCCTGGATAAATATATATATACATCAAAAGATCTGTACCAAAAGTCTAGTCTCCAGAACAATGGATCACTCCAAGACAACTGAGTAGAAGTCCTAAGCTGGAGGATCACCAAATCGAGTATCTGTACCTGTGGGCATGAAACGCAGCCCCCCGAAGAAAGGGGTCGATGCGAGATATGTACTAAGTATATAAAGCATGAAATACATTAAGGAAGATCATAAGCGAAGTAGAGATTCCGGAGACAAGTATGATAATCAAGAAATCACTGTACCTGTGCCTTATGAAATGAAATCATGCATAGCTATATCATATACCATATCCAGCCCATTATGGACTCGGTGAATAAGTCGTATACATGTATACCATGCCCGGCCCATCGTGGGACTCGGTGTCATCATCACATCATCATAACATCATATCATCATATTGTCATATCATCACATCATTATATATATATACGCACCCGGCCCTCTAGTGAGGGACTCGGTGAACAATGCAGTGAAACTGTGCATGAATACATACCCTATTGCGGGACTCGGTGAAAGATATCATGACAACATGCACGAAGCGAGTAGTGAGCAACCATATGCAAACTAAATCATCATCTGAGACTCAATGGAATATGTAAAATGAACTAACACTCGAGTATCAAAGACGACAGTCATGACAAGTGTTATTTGAATATCACGATAGACTATATCAAATAGAACCTCTGGAATCATAGACACGTATCAAGATAACATGAAATAGCTTATGGGAGTCAAGGACATTAGCCATCCTAGTGTCTATAAGAATAGAAGCTTATACATTCGTCGTTGTTCGTTTCATATAAATCATGCCAAAAGAAAGAAAGGATAGCTTCACATACCTTTATCGCTTATCCGTGATACAATACATACACGCTGCCCGAAGTGTCTCAACCTATATTAAGACGTTAAGAACTACGGTTAAGCTACGGGAAGTTCCAAAACGTATTCCAACGTTAGTAGCTCATTTCTAGAAAATTAGGCGGCATTTCCCCTATATTCAAGCCGACTATAAAACAACCAAATCAACATCCATAACCACACGTTTAAGTACTATATCAAGACTAACCAAGACAAGATTCAAGGATACTCCGAACAGCCCACATAACATTTCGATCATCCCACACACCACAACATTCACTAATAGTTAACCTAACGATTACGATGTATTCAAGTTATTCTTAATAATCTATAGTCATAACATTTCATCGAAACGACCTTATAACAGTCCAACCATTATAACAACATGATGCAAGGTCTTAATTATACTTAATCTTCCAATTCAACAAGAATAATCACACGCCCAAAACAGCCCCTAATCACAACATAAAGATGCCCGATAATCTCACGAACATCTACGAATACACCAAGCAAACCACATATGCTTCTTATACATTATATCATACACTCCTTTCATCTAAATTTGTGAATCATACCAGCAAACACACGACAACAACATCAATTCTTCATGCACAAGAAATCTACTTTAATATCACAACAAGTTCTTAAAACAGCCCACAAAATAAATACAACTTCAACTTTAACCATTAAATTCCTTCACTCTCTTCATATAATCCATGACAACAACAACCACAATGCTAATTAAAATTAATTCACCATTACTAATTAGAACAGCCCCCTACACGGCCCAAACAACACCTCAACATCAACATACATAATTCCTTATATCCAATTCACATCTACCAAATTATACAAGTCTAAACCACCTCTAAAACATGTAGAAGAAAATTAAATCTTACCTTAACAAGCTTGACTCCTTAACGTTGCTGAAGTTGGTGAATTTAAATACAAACGATCTTGCTGCCCCCAATGATTAATTCATGTTGCTATTGATCTTTCAAATGGTTGGCACGCTTCTCGAGGCGTCAAGACCGAGATTCGGGGAACTTTTTGTGAAATATAGGCTTAAAGTGAAAACGAGTTGACCCAAAGTTGACTCGGTCAATGAGAGCTCCGTTGGGAATTCCGAGGCCACGGGCGCGCTCGTAGCATATTTTTATATGTGTCTATGTGTGTGGTATGTGAGCAGATGACCTCGGGAACTAGTCAAAAAATCGGATCAAATGGTTAAACTTGGGAAAAATTTCTGGTGTCTGGTGCTTGCTGTAGCGGCATTAGGACCGTTGTAGCGGTGTGGTTGCCGCTGCAACGGCAAGTTGAATTCTAGCTAGACCGCCATAGCGGTCTGAGCACCGCTGGGGCGGCACGATAGCCGCTGTAGCGGCATAACTGTACTAGAATACCCTTTTTATTTCATAAACCCTTAAACATTTCCCATCTATTCTAAGTTCGTTCTAAGGCATAGAAGAGGCGACTTTGAAGGTAGAAAGGTGAATTTCATCCTTAAAGTTCTTAACCTCACACTTACTTAGTTTCACCTTCTAATCGTTAATATGACCATAGAACTTATAGAATCAAAGAGGATTTATAGGGGTTTTCTTGAAAAGGTTCTCAAAACGAATTGACTTTCTAGATTGTGAATAAATGATGTTAATGTTGCTATTTATGCTAGATAATGATATATCTAGGCTTGTTAACCAATAATCTTCCATGCTAGAGTTGGAATTCATGAATCAAAGTTAGGGTTCTTAGACCCAAATTTGAGGATTTTCATATAAATGATGATTTTGACAATTAATTGAGTATTTCTATGATTAAAATAATGGGTTTTGACCTTTTGGTATGAAATTTGGTATTTTGGTTATAGAATTTTCGTTTTACCCTTGAGACCCGTTTTTCCTAAATTAAAGAGTGGCTTTTTGGCCCGAATAGAATATAGTCAATATGGGTATCATTATTCATGGTTTCTTACATAGAATTCATATGTGATAGAGTTTGATTATTTGGAGATGCTTTGAAAGACGAAACAAGATGTGGGTTCGTGGCACCTGTTCGGCTGCCAGGTAGGTTATGGCTTCCTTTTGGTAGACTCCGGTTAGTTTCATATATTCGTGTATTAGAAGGAACGGAGAATGCATGTATAGGAATTGGAGATTTGGGATGGAATCTTAGGATGTTATTGTTGTGTGATTTGTGTGTTCGTGCTGGTGGCCTGTAGATTCCTTAGGTTGTTTGATGTGGTTTTCTTTAATATCGGTGGATATATGTGACTTGAAAGTAGCGGGTGAAACCTATTGTTGTGTCTAATGATGAAAAATTCTCGTAATATGTGATTATTGTATTATGCCATTAATAGTGAACCTAGTTGATAAATAGGAGGATAAAATACATCAATGATTGTGATTGAGTTTTAAAAAGAGTTGTGACGAATGATTATGAGTGTAGGGTGAGATTACTTGTTCTAAGCTAATAGGCTGATTTAAGGAAGTGGTAATAATGTATATCGATTGATTGACCTGTTGTGTGTTGAGACTAGCCACCCTGTTGTGTTGTGCTTAACAGTTCTATTGTACTGGCTTGATGACATGAGTTGTTGATAGAGATTAGACCCTGGCATTCATCTTGATTTGGAATATATTACTGGCATACCTATTGTGGTATTTGTGATTCGGATATATTGTTTGCATACCCACTGTTGGTATCGTGATATAGATATATTGCTGGCATACCCACCGTTGGTATTGTGATATAGATACATTATTGGCATACCCACTGTTGGTATTGTGATATTAATACATTGTTGGGGTATCCCATTGTTGGTACTTGTGATATTAAGCTTGATTGTTGACGTTGATACATGCATTGCACGCATTCTCATCCATTCATGATGCATGGCCGATACCCGCTGATGATCCGGTATCGTTGTTTGAGTGAAACTGATATCTTGATAAAACTCTTTACTCGAGTGATTGTGAGATGGCCGATGTCCGATGATCAATTCCGGAATCATTGATTGTGTGAAACTGATTGATACGTTGTTGGCGTACCCCATTGTTGGTACTTGTGATATTGAGCTTGATGTTGATACACGCATTGCACGCATTCTCATTCATTCATGATGCATGGCCGATACTCGATGATGATTTGATATCGTTGATTGTATGAAAATTATATTTGATAAAACTCTTTTAGATGAGTGATTGTGAGAAGGCCGATGTCCGATGATTAATTCCGGAATCGTTGATTGCGTGAAATTGATATTTGATAAAACTCTTTTACTTGAGTGATTATAAGATGGCCGATGTCCGATGATCCATTCAGGCATTGTTGTTGCATGGTCGATTTCGATGTTATTCCTGAATCGTTGTTAGTGCATGGACTCCACGGGCCCCCCAGAGTGGTGCCGATGAGACTCCCCCTGTGAGCAATTAGCCAGGGTCCCGTCTGTCTGTTGGGTAAAGATCCGAGACAGGTGGCACTTAGACTTCGCGAGTCACACTGGGTTGTGTTACCCAGACGTTGATATTTCCGTCCGGAATACATGTGTACACCTCATTTGCATGGAATGGCATGGCATGGCATTGATACATCTTGCATTGCATTGCATTATGGCTTGTATGAGATGATTTGGTGTTTGCTTGTGATGATTGGATTCGGATTGATTTATTCAGACTTGGCACATTTGGGATTAGATGCTTTACTTAGGCAATGATGTGTACTTGAGTCTGGATTCATTGATTGAACTTGTTGAGGTATCCCATAGACCGTTCTTAAGATTAGTTATATGTTTGGTCTCTATGTGATGTAGGATAACGAGTGTCTTAATGATGAGTTGACTACTAGACTGAAACGATCGATTAAATGATATGTGAGTTTCGAGATCGTTGTGAGATTGACTGGTGAATTATTAGAATGAAATTAATGCCTAAAGGTATTAACATACAGTGTGTAGTAGATAGACGTATGACTTGATTGGGTTGTTATCATATTTATCTGTGAATTCTTTTACTGATATGTGTTACTAACCATTGTCGGCCTATGATACTTACTCAGTACGTGTGATTTGTACTGATATTGCACTTGCTACACCCTCTTTGGGGTGTAGAGTGTTTCAGGTGATTAATTGCAACGTGTCCGGAGATGCGCGGTGGCTTATCTGAAGTCCTCCTCCCATTTCATTGCGGGACGGAGGTTGGGTCTTATAGTGTTATTGTAATCCGTGTCTTTTAGCGCTCTTGTACTAGTCTAGACCAGGTCATGGGAACTTGAAAAAGAGTCTTGTTTATTTAACGGTTGTAAGTACTTTCAATATTGGAGTTTATTATATAATTTATTTCCGCTAATAATTGTACGTATTTATTGGGATATTCACATTGTCTGTACTTGACTTCTATGTTATTAATTGAGGGTTCGCCTACTGAGGAGGGAAAGGTAGGTGCCCGCGCGATCATGAAATGGGTCGTGACAGCAAAAGAGAGAGGGGAGTAAAATTTCAGTGATTTCAATGTGTCAAAATGAGGCTAGGCCTTTGAAAATTTATAGTCATCGTTAGTGGTCTCAACAGATGCGAAAATGTCTGTTGGAAAGGGAAGTGTTTGTTCGGAAAAGAATAGACCATTGGGAATTTATTCCGTGAATTAATTTAATTAATAACTTCTGTGCAAATTATTATTAGGAAAAGGAAAATTAACCAATGAAAGTGGAAAAAAAATTTGGTCCAAAAATATTATCAATCAAATCATTTGACCGAATCTGAAGCCGAAGCCAAAGCCAAGCCGACCGACGATGACGGCGCGAGGGGAGTCCCTCTTCTCAACTCTTTAAGAGCTAGAATAAGTTTTTCTCTATATAAGCACATACATATCACTTTCCACCACTAATGTGGGAAAATGCTCACTTGAAAAAGTCATATTTCCAAAATTTCAATTTCCTTTTATTTCCCAATTCACACTTCATCTTTAAAGCTCACTACTTGGTGACTTTAAATCCCAACAATCCCCTACATGAATGGGGAATGGCTATATCATGAAAACATGCATTAAAAAACTTGTGTGATTTGCAAGCAAGGATTAATCACATCTGGATAAGTAGGTTTTCCTTTCAACTTTCCATAGCGAACACATGTCGGATATACTAGATCAATCAGTAGATTTGATATCTTTGAACCGTCTAACTTTGGTGTATACCTAGACAACCATATGTTACACAATCAACCCTTTAACCGTCTTTGTTCTCATTGTCGTGTTCGGTTCAACCATGAACCACGCCTGGTCTCGTAAGTGCGTAGAGAATTGGCCTTATAGAATTCTCCTTGAAGCGGCTTACACTTCACACTTACTTAGGTAATTCCTAAACATGTAATCCTAACACTATTTGATATACCCTGTATTAAACTTAGAAACCATTACAAAGCCTTAATGCTTTATCCTTGGTACTGAACATTGTCTTCATCATGAGAATGGGCCAAAATTTTATTTGACATTGTTCAACCGTAAATCATAACTTTGTTTGATCTCCTTGAACATAGATCTTGGGATCTCCAGTCTTCTAGGTAGAGTTACTGCCATGTTGACTTGTCCTCGTCCATAGTCCCATTCCCTTTGATGACTTCTCAACTGCCTCTCTAGCTAGGCCTTTTGTAAGTGGATCTAACACATTATCTTTTGACCTTACATAGTCAATTGTGATAATTCCACTAGAGAGTAGTTTTCTAACGGTATTATGTCTTCATCGTATGTGACGAGATTTGTCGTTATACATAACGCTCCCAGCTCTTCCTATTACTGCTTGACTATTGCAATGTATGCATATAGGTGCCAAAGGTTTGGGCCAAAATGGAATATCTTTCAAGAAATTCCGGAGTCATTCAGCTTCTTCACCGGCTTTGTCTAAAGCTATGAACTCAGACTCTATTGTAGAGCGGGCAATACACGTTTGTTTGGATGACTTCCAAGACACCTCTCCTCCACTAATTGTAAACACGTATCTACTTGTGGACTTAGTTTCAGCTGATCCAGTGTTTCAATTTATATCACAATATCCCTCTATTGCTATGGGATACGAATTGTAGTGCAAAGCCAAGTCTTGTGTGTATTGTAAATACCCTAAAACTCATTTCATTGCCATCCAATGAGTTTGGTCGGGACTACTTGTGTATCGACTTAAATTACTTATCGCACAAGCTATATCTGGCCGTGTACATATCATGATGTACATCAAACTTTCCAATACTCGAGCATATTCCACTTGAGACTTACTTTGGCCTTTATTTCTCACAAAATTATGATTTAAGTCAATTGGAGTTCGTGCTACCTTGAAGTCCAAATGTTTGAATTTTTCAAGTACCATTTTGATGTAATGAGATTGAGACAATGCTAGGCCTTGAGGAGTCCTGTGGATTTTAATTCCTAGAATTAAATCGGCAACTCCTAAGTCTTTCATATCAAACTTGCTTGCAAGCATATGCATAGTAGCATTTATATCGGCAATGTCTTTACTCATTATTAGCATGTCATCAACATACAAGCAAACAATGACCACATGATTTGGAGTGTTCTTAATGTAGACACAGTTATCACATTCGTTAATCTTAAATCCATTTGACAACATTGTTTGATCAAATTTCGCATGCCATTATTTCGGTGCTTGTTTAAGTCCATAAAGTGACTTAACAAGTCTGCATACCTTTTTTTCTTTTCCAGGAACCACAAACCCTTCAGGTTTTTCCATGTATGTTTCTTCCTCCAAATCTCCATTTAAGAAAGCAGTTTTAACATCCATTTGATGAACTTCAAGTCCATACATGGCGGCCAACACTATTAACACCCGAATAGATGTAATCCTTGTTACCGGCGAGTAAAATAATCAAGGCCTTCTTGTTGTCTAAAACCTTTGACGACAAGTCTTTCCTTATATTTGTCAATTGTGCCATTATCTTTCATTTTTCTTTTGAAAATCCATTTGGAACCTAAAGGTTTGTTCTTGGAGGAAGATCAATCAACTCCCAAGTATGGTTGTTTAAACTGGATACAATTTCATTATTAACTGCCTCTTTCCAAAATTGCGCTTCTAAAGAAGACACTTCTTCCTTAAAAGTTTGAGTTTCTTTTTCTACTAAGAATGCCAAAAAAATCTGGACCAAAGAAAGTAGATGTCCTTTGACGTTTGCTGCGTCTTGTGTTCTCCTCATTAGGAATACTTTCCTTTGTCTCTTCTCGAGGTTATTTAGATCTTTCAGTAGACGACTGACATTTCTCTTTATATGGATAAATATTTTCAAAAAATTCTGCATTATCTAATTCCATTAACGTATTAACATCAATGTCGGGATTTTTACGATTTGTGAACCAGAAACTGATATGCTTTGCTATTGGTGGCATATCCTATGAAAACACAATCTACGATTTTCGGTCCTATTTTCACCCTTTTGGGTTTAGGAACTTGTACCTTAGCTAGACACCTAATAAGTTGGTATTTTTCCAAATTATCTCTTCTTTAATCTTAGACTTTTGACTTGTTTGATTGATAAAATAGTGCATTTAATGTCGTTTAATTCCATTTTATAGGCTTTACGTGATTGAGAAGTGATCGGGAAGAAACCAAGTGAAAAACAAGTTAAAATAGGCTAAATTGAAGAAAATGAAAAAAGTGGTAAAAATTGCAAGAATGGACAGTTCTTGAAATCTGAAATTAGAAGGCTATTTTCGCCACTTTTTATTGGGAAATTTTTGAAAACTATAAAAGCAACACTTGGGAGACAATATTTTCATCTTTGGCCATCTTCCAAGCTTGGAGCAAGAAACTACACCTAGGGTTTGAAGATTTGAAGGCACACAATGACAAATTTTTTACCCATTTCTTCAATTCTTGCTTTTTAATGTATATCTAAGTGTGTAGCATTTTATTCCATCACTTTGATCTTGTTTTCGGACATCTTTATTTGCAAAGTTGGATTATATCTCTTGTTATGCTTATGTATTGAATGATTTTTATTTCTAATGAAATGGGTTAATGTTTCTCTATTTATTCTTCAATTTTCATGTCTCTTAATGGTTGCAAACATTAATTGTGCCTAGTTACCTTTACTTTGATTGGAAAAGAGAGTTAAGGGTTAGGAAAAGAGTAAATAGCAAGGATTTGAGGCTTTAAACCTCATCTGATAACTTGAGCTAGGAATAGGATAGTTAACTTGAGGTTAAATTGATTGTGCTTAATATCACACTCTAAGACTTAGAAAAGCTTAGAGTGAAATTCATTGATTTGGTTAGAAGACTTTCAATGAGATTTTAGAAATCATTATCTATTAACATAAACTCACTCTTAGTTGTAAAATTGTAAAATACATTGGATCGTTACTTGAGAGTAATTTCTCTTGTTTTCCTTTACTTGTGAGTCCATTGATCACTTTACCGGCTTTCTAGTTAGTTTTATCTTTGTTAGTTCTTAAATAAAAAATATCAAATATTGAAAAAGTGTTTGGCTTATCGTAGTTGGTGATAAATCCTTTACTTTAACAATTGCCTTTATATTGTTCCCTGTGGATTCGACCTCGACTCATAGTTGGGTAAATTATATTGCGACAACCGTGTACACTTTCTCTTTGAGGAGTGGATTTGGACGTTATCAATTTTGGTGCCATTGTCGGGGAACAATTTGGCGTATTTGGGCTAGTTTGGGATTTAAGCTTGCTTGCTTTGGTCCAACCTTGTGAATATGTGTTTGTGATTTTTCGTGTTTCTTTGAGTTAGTTTTCATTTTTGTTATTTATTTATGTTACTTGTGTCACTATGGCATCGTGGAATGAAAACGGGTTTGATGGTTGCAATCCATATTTTGATAACCCATGTCCATGTCACGACCTATTTTGCCTAAGACGTGCGGGCACTTACCTTTCTCACCTTGGTAAGAGAACTCTCAACCCAACAATAAATAAAGACATGAGTAATTAAATCAAGCAACAGAAAAGAATAAATACATAAGTCTCACGCTAATATATATATAGATAGTGTGGAATAATAATAATGCCCCTAGGGTCTAGTCTAAGGCATACAAGAGCATCTAAAGGGAAATAATACAAGTCTGGAATAATAATACATAAAAATGTCTATGTCTCTGAATGAGAATAGGACATAAATAATAGGGAAGTCTTCAAGGCAGCAAACGGCCGTGCTCACCCAGAAGACTCGGTGCTAATGCTGAAGACGACAATCAGCCACGGGAGATGGAAGCAAAACCAACCTGATACTCTGCATTCATAAAGGAATGCAGTAACTGCAAGTCAGTACAAACGACAGTACCGGTAGGTATCATCGACCGACTAACCATAGCTAACACAATTCAGATAATAAAGCAGGATAGGCAGAAAACCAACAAGCATAAGTCAAACATAATTGAATCCAAGTACACATCATCGCCTAAGTAGAGCATCTAATCCCAAATGTGCCCAGTCTCATTAAATCAAGTCTGAATCCAACATCACAAGTACAACACCAAAACATCTCAATGTAAACCATGATGCAATGCAATGCAATGCAATAAATGTATGGATGCAATCCAATGCCATGCAAATGTTGTGTACATGTACTCCGGACGAAAATATTGACATCTCGGTAGCACAACCCAAGGTGACTTGCAAAGTCTAAGTGCCAAACGTCCCGGATCTTTGCCCAACAGACAGACGGGACCCTGAATCTTTGCCCACAGGGGGTTCTCACCGGCACCACCCTGGGGGAAGCATGGAGTCCATGCACTCTCTCAATTCACGATTCCGGAATTAACATCGGATATCGGACTCTCACATCACTCTCATTTAAAAATCGAGCCAAGCTCATCACAATGTTTCATTAAGTATCATAAGTGTCTCAAGAGAATACCATGAAGAATGAGAGTGCGTGCAATGCATGTATCAATATCAATAATCATGCTCAATATCACAAGTACCAACAAAGGGGTACGCCAACAATATATCAGTGTCACAAGTACTACCGGTGGGTACGCCAATAATATCACAATAAAGATGGAACAACAGATTCCAATAACTTTGAACAACATGTGGTATCAAGCCAACACAATAAACAATCAAGTCACAACACAACGGGGTGGCTAGCCCCAATCACGTAACAGGGCCCAACGTAAGACAATATCCATCCCAACTTCATACCCGAAGGTTTACATGCTTCCTCCGATGATATAATCTAAATATATGCTTCGCTATACTAAGTCTCACCAAGGTAAGCCATAACCTACCTGGATGGCCGAACCGCAAACACCAACAACTCACTCCTTTGCCTTGCCTTTCCGCTGAGCCTCAGAACCAAAGTAGTCTAAGCATAATTGAAAGCTAGATTAGAAATCATGAAGAAAGATACTAATGTTACTATCATTCAATTAGGTCAAATCCAACCCTAGAATTTGGGAAAACGGGGCCCACAAGGTCAAAATGAGAAATTCGGGGGTGAAATATCAATTTAAGCACTAGGTGATCATAATCCAACAACCAATTGCTAATTTAGCTCATGGATTAGCCTAATTTTGAAATTGAAGCAAAACCCCCCTATTTTGGGTATAAATCCTAACTCTTTGATTCAAGAATTCAACACTAATAATAGAATATAAATGATTAACAACCTTAGATTCATCAAATTCTAGCATAAACCCCATCAATTTCATCATTAATAAGCCTAGATAGAACCTTCATCAAAACCCACTTTCATCATCCATTACTAAGGAATTATTAAGGAAAGGAGGAATCTATGATGATTAGGATTAATGAAATAGTAAGCGGCTTAGGGAAACTTACCACCAAGAATCTTCACTAAAAGTCTCCAAGAATATATCCCAAGAGTTCTATTTCGTAATGGTGATAAATAAGGGACTAAAGGCTTTTAACACTTCATTAATTATACTCACTGCCCGTCACCCGCTTTGGCGACGCTGGGACCGCCCCAGCAGAGCCACTTAGCGGTCCTTTGATCGCTTCAGCGGTCAAGCCCAAATGGCTTGGACCGCTCCGGCGGTACCTTTGCCGCGGTGCTGGTGCCGCCAAAGCGGGCACCAGATACCAGAAAATCCATCCAAATTCACAATTCAATCTGATTTTTTTAACTAATTCCCGAGGCCATCTGCTCACATACCATACACATAGACACACATAAAAACACGCTACGAACGCGCTCGTGACCTCGAAATTTCTAATGGAGATCTCGTTGACCGAGTCAACCCCCGATACCTTTATTCCAATTTCCCAACCCAAGTTCCAAAATGCATCTGATTGCATTGAGAACCGAACTAAATACGCACACAAGCTCTAAACGACCATCCGAACCTCTCAAAATCGACAGATTTCTGAAAAAGGTACGTTTACCCAAAAGTCAACCTTGGGTCAACTCTTTTTCACTTTAAGCCCATATTTCACAAAAAGTTGCCCGAATCCGATCTAGACACCTCGGAAAGCGTGTCAACGGTCCCCTCAATTTAAAAGTGAGCTAATCAATGCTCGGGAAAGGGTGAAAATACCGTAAAGACTATAACGATCAAACGGGTTTGGTCGTTACAATCCATATTGTGGAGAACCCCACTTTTGGAAAGATTGTGAAAATGCTCCCGAAAGAGAGATGTGTGTACCGTCACAATCCTATGATGAGAGTGTTTGTAATATATGTGGTGGTCAAGATGGATACTATAGTGATTGTCCCAATTATTTTGCACCCCCGCCCCCCCCCCCCCCCCCCCCCCCCAATTATTATAACAAAAATGCTAGTTGTGTTTTTGAGTTTGATAGGAACAATGACATGGCAAGTTAAGGGCAAAGTGTCGGATATGAAGGCTTCATGGCAATGCTCCAAACATACTTGGACCGGGAAGCTAAAATGGACGAGGAGCGGGAATTAGTCCATCAATCCACTTTGGAAAATCTAGAAGCCATAAAAAGAATGAACAAATCATTTGAGGATGCCAATTCCTCAATTTTCATGGATGTGTTTACTCCTCAAAATTATTGGTTGAAGAAGAGATTTCAAACTTAAAAGATGAGGCCAAAAATTCTTGTGACCATGACGAGAGTTGTGGAATTGAAGAAGTGATTCAACTTAATTGAAGAAGAAGAAGAAGAAGAAGAGCAAAATCTTGAAGAAGAAATCTCCAATTCTCAAAAAGAAGAAATTGAGGAAATAATAAATAGCATAATGGGGAGGAATAAAAAATATGGGCAAGTTGTGGCCAAATGGTGGGAAGAAGTTCAATATGGAGATGATGAAACTATCCAAAACATGGATTTCGCCATGGGAGAATTTTTACAAGCTTTGGACAACTCTCACAATGAAGAAAAACTTGACAAACTAAAGGCATTTCACAAATAAATCAAGCTCAACAACTTGAAGTGTATGGGGACCACCGTGAAGGCATTTCACAAATGATGGAAGAATTTCTAAAAATTCATGTTGAGCAAAGTCAAGGAGTAGAGCTACTTGAAATTGCTATCTGAGAATTAGAGACGGATTTGAATGCAAAAATTGAAGCATGTGATGCTCAATATAAAAGAGCCATGGATAGTAGTTTTGAGTTGGTTTTTAATGAAAAAGGGGTCAAGATTGATTTTAAAGAGCTATGGTGGATTGCCAACCAACCGACCCAAAAGTAGTGAATGATTCCGAAATTAAAGAAATGATACTAGAGTTGCATAAAAAGGTTCACAATATAATTTTTGAGGACTCTAGTTCATTTGTGGGTGAGAATGTCAAAATTCATGCAAGAATTGAAGCGCATTGAACCGCATTCTAACTATTTTTCAATGCTGTGCTTGGTGGATGGTATGGAAATTGAAATACTCGAGCATATGGTGGAAGTTGGTGATGAAAACCAATGTGTTTTCATTTTGAAGTTTTTTTATGCCAAGGAGACAAAATGACATGTCACACTTAAAGGCCAAAAAGTGCAAAATGCAATACCCGAGAATTGACCTCTTTGCTTTCCTACCACCGCCCCATGTACATCACCGGAATCTTGATTCAAAATTGGGGCCAAAATTCTATCACGACCCAATTTAGCTAAGTCGCGCGGGCACCTACCTTTTCCACCTCGGTAGGCGAACCCTTATCCTAACAATCGTAAAATCATGAATAAACAATAAACAAGCAGATGAGATCAAAATCACATAAGTCTGACGATAATGATATAAAAATATGCGAAAGTAAAGAAATACATCAAATCCACCCAGAGTCTGGTCTAACCATACAAGAGCCTCTAACTAGATACTACAAGTCTGAAAGTATTGAAATACATCAATAGTCTGAATATCTCTCGGAATATAAAGTAAGACTAAATAAAGGAAGAATCTCCAAGGCGGGGGACATCCCCGTGCTCACCCTGTAAGACTCTGAGCAGAAACTCTCGAACTACTATCAGCCACGAGAGGTCGATCCTACCTGGAACTCTGCATTCAAAAAGGAATGCAGCAAGTGCAGGTCAGTACAGACAATAAGTATTGGCAGGTATCATAGGCCGACTAATTTTAGCTAATACATATAAAGGCAATAAAGTAAGATAAACAGGTAATCAACAAGGTAGAAGTCAAACACGAGCCAGAATCCATGTACACGTCATCACCTATATTTAGCATCTAAACCCAAATGTGCCAAGTCTTGAAATACTCAATTCGAATCCGTATATCACAAATACATAGCAAGAATATCACAATAGAAGCCATAGTTCAATGCAATGCAATAATGTATAAAATGTGAATGCAATGCATATGCAATGTACACATGTACTTCGATGATGGAACATCACATCTCTACAAAGACAACCCATGGGGGACCGGCAAAGTGCATGTACCTCACGGTTCCGGTAACAACCTCTGCAACCGCTACCTCACGATTCAGCAACAACCTCAGCAATCGCTACACTCATACCTCGATTCCGGGATAAACATTAGCCATCGGTCCTCACGTCACTCTCATCCAACTGAGCCCAGCTCGTAACAGTATTTCCTCAAGTATCATCAATGTATCAATAATATATCATGAAGGATGAGAATGCGTGCAATGTATGAGTTCAATGTCAATAATCCTATATCACAAGTATCACGCATGGGCACACCAACGATATCCTGAAAAGGCTACAGAATAAGCCATAATAGAATACTATCCTCGTATCAAACGTCAACAAGTAAGATACTACAACAACATGGTCAAGATATGTCAATAGTCTCCAATATCTACTATCTCCATGTGGCATCAAGCCAACAACAATAGAACAAGCTAAGTCACAACACAACGGGGTGGCTAACACCAATCACACAGCAGGGCCCAACCTAAGACAATATCCAACCCAACTTCATACCCGAAGGTTTACATGCTTTCTTTGACAATATCGTCTAAATATATGCTTCACTAAACGAAGTCTCACCATAGGTAAACCGTAACCTACTTGGAAGGCCGAACAACAATATCACCAACAATCACTCCTTAGACTTCCCTTTCCTTTGAGCCTTGAGATAAAGAAAGTCTAGGCACATTCGAATAATGAAATTAGAATCAAGAAGAACATCAAACGAACCCTACTTCTATTCAAGACCCCAATCCCCAACCTATGGAATAGGATTTATGAACTCGAAGGGTGAAATTAGGAATCTAAAGGTTCCAACATGAAATTAAAGCATTAGGTGATCAATTCCCATCAATATCAAGCTAGAAGAATCAACAATCTACTCAAATTTGAATTATAGGCAAAACCGCCAAATTTGGGTATAACCTAACTTCCAATCCCATAATTTAGCCACCAATTTGGAAGAAATCAAACAATTAAAGGTTCTAGTCATCAATTCCCTGCTTAATAGAGATAACCCAACCAACAAATCATGATTTAGAAGTCTAGAAAGAAGAACTCATGGAACCTTCTTTTATTCATCAAACACTTAATGAACTATCAAGGTAAGGAATTCTAAGGTGATTAAGGACAATGGAATAGTACAGGAATTAGAAGGACTTACCATCAAGAATTTCGTCCAAGAATATCCTAGAATTGCTCCCAATAGCTCAGATTTTGGAATAGTAATAAATAAGGGACTTAGCTTTATTTAAAAAATAATTGCCCGATACCGCTTCTGCGGCAGCGGGACCGCTGCAGTAGTCCCGCCTCGACGGTCACTTAGATCGCCATGACGATCGGCCCTCAAATTCACTTGGCCACTATGGCGGCCCATCCCACCGCTATGGCAGTAACTAAGGTGGTAAGGGTGACGCTATAGCGGGCGCTACCACCAAATTTCCATCAAAATAATCACACTCTCAACCCGAAATCCCAACTAATACCCGAGGCCATCTGCTTACAAACCACATACACAGATATACAAAAACACGCTACGAACACACTCATGGCCTCGAAATTCCCAATGAAGGTCTCGTTAACCAAGTCAACCCCCGATACCTCAATTTTAACTTTCCAACCCAAGTCTCAAAATGCACCCGAATGGATTGAGAACCGACCCAGATATGCACACAAGTTTTAAAAGGCCATCCGGACCTCTCAGAATAGACAGATTTTCGAAAAATGTCCGTTTATCCAAAAGTCAACTTCTAATCAACTCATTTTCGCTTAAAGTCTAATTTTCCCAAAAAGTCATTCAAATCAACTCCGAACACCTCGAAAAGCGTGTCAACGGTCCCCTCGGGTCAAAAGTGAGCTAAAAAGCTGGGGGAAAGGTCAAAAAGTGCGAAAAGGTAACGAACAAGCAGGTCGTTACAAATTCATATCCTCCAACGTATAAACTCACAACACTACACGATCTTCTACCTCCACTGGAGCTTCTAGTAGCGCTCGGGTAAGGTCACTCCTCTTCTCTCCTTCTCTCTCTCCCCCTTAATTTTCTGATTGCAGAATTCTTCTTTTTTTCTTTTCTTTTTCTTGGGGTTCGTTTTATGAGGAATTTGGGGCACAATTTGTGCAATTTTGGTGTTGTTGGCTGAGGAGATGTAGTTGTGATATATTCCCATTAAATTGGGAGGGTAATTAAGTTACCTAAATGTTAGAAAGAGCTTGGTGAAAGTGATTCCCACAATGTGTTCGCCAGAATGTCTGAGAGACGATTTCATTCGCTGGTGAAGTCTGAGTAACCAAACGATACTAGGAGATGTGAAGAAGTAAGTGCGGGTTAGTTCGGGTATCAAAGTTTTTTATACAGATTGCTCGAGCTATACATTGCAACTATTGAAAAAGGCACTCTTTTGGGCATCAAAGTGTAGCTAGGCTTGCGATTTTTCATCGTGGCTTGTTCCCTAGTAGATTTTCTGTGTTTGCAGGAAGCTGAATGAAAAGAATCATGTTGGTTTCTCTATGGTAATGGTTAGGTTAACACTTTGTGCTAATTAATGATAATGTTGGTTAGGATAATTTCCTAAAACACATTGTTGATGTTTGAGACAAGTAATGGCAGTGTGTACATGCTAAAAATTTGATGAAAAGGGACTGTCATGGAAGTGATTTTATTTGTTTGCTGAATATTTTCTTGATTGCCTATGCGTCAAACACTCCTCTTGAGAGATTCATATGTTGTCTTGAAGACAATTAACATTGTGGTGAAGCTTTATGTGATGAGATGCACAGAAAATTACTGTTTGGGACCATCTTGTGATGAGATCTTTTTTGGTGAACGCTTACTTGGGTGATTGGTTATTATCAGTATATTCTACATGATTGGGGGTGAAAGAATTTGAAGATGGAAAGCTCAAGGTTTCAGGAGATGGGATTCTGGAATACGATAAGAATGGAATTCCAATCCGAGTGATCTTTTCAACTATTGGGGTTACTTTATTTTCTTGCAGGCCTTGTTTGTGGAGGAGGTATAATGCAATATGAAATATACTATGCTAATATTAATTTGATGATGAAAAGCTGGATGAGAATCGGATGCACCAAACACCATTTTTCAAAGATTCCATCTTGCAGAATGATATGCCAGCAATGAGGTTGCCACTTTGGTTAAATGCCATTTCTTCTCAGGGAGTTCCTCTTACTTTGCTTTTATTGTTAGTTGCATTGAGGACAATGCAACATTTTAAGTTGGGGAAGGCTTTATTTTAATGGATATTTTTGTGATTGGGTGTAATTTGTCATATGAAAAATGATAATTTGGTAGAATGACTCTCTTTTTAGTTAGTATTAGTTTTTTTTAGTTTCTTTATATAATAGGTGTTGGTTGTGATTTTTTTTTATTCCCTCGGCCTATGTGTGGCTTGCTTGGTACCAACATGACTTAAACTTTGGCATATGAATTTTTGATCTTTGAAAAAAAAATGATTGAAGTAATGATTCTTGTTGTGACCTTTAGACTCAATTTTTGGCTCTTTCTTTCACTAATTAGTCTATTTGGATTAGATGTGACTTTTTGAGTTCATTTGTTTCAATTGGATTTTGGAGACATCTTCTACTTGAGTTTTCATGTGCCATGTGTAGTGAGGTTTATTAGTGAGTTCTTTTGCGTTACTTGTGGTCTAGAACTTGCTCGGAATGTGTTTCAAGGCGAAATCCTAGACAAATTTGTTTTGAAAAATGATGTTAGGCCTTCCTTGGACCGTTTTTATGCCTTACATTTCCTACACTTACATAATTTCCCTAGTCAATCTCTTTTGAGTCTTTAACTTTTTCTTTGGCAACCATGTTACAAGCTTTAACCTTTTATTCTTTGTTGATCTATCATTTGTGTCACGCCCCAAAATGCACTCTAAACGTGACCGGCATCCGAGGTCATGGACAACATCGGAAGAACCTCATCAGATATGGAAAACGTTTAATACTTTCAAAATCAGCGATTTGTCTAATAAGTAAGAGACACAGCCTTAGCAAGTATCTAAGGTAAAGTCATGCTCATTAAAACGAAACAACGGAAGTCTAAATCCATACTTAAATAATACGTGTCAACATGCCCCAAAAATCATGGAAAAACATCCACAACACTACCCATATAGTTCAACAACCATCTAAGGAGCTTCTACGAAACAAAGAGTGTCTAAAGTCTCAGGACGCAGCCCAACAATCTAAGTAAATGAAATATAATATAGAGAGATGCCCCGCGAACAAGCATGTGGGGTCACCGAAAGATCTCGAGGAGTAGCAAGTTCCCCTAAGTCGTCAGCGCGTCACGAACCTGCTCTTCAATGTTACCTAACATACCATCAAAAACAACAACGGTATGCCTGAGTACTGGGTACTCAGTGAGTATCTCGGGGACAACAAATAAAATAGCAAAATAAATTAATTAGGATCAGTAATACTAAGTGTATATCTAAGTGTGTAGCATTTTATTCCATCACTTTGATCTTGTTTTCGGACATCTTCATTTGCAAAGTTGGATTATATCTCTTGTTATGCTTATGTATTGAATGATTTTTATTTCTAATGAAATGGGTTAATGTTTCTCTATTTATTCTTCAATTTTCATGTCTCTTAATGGTTGCAAACATTAACTGTGCCTAGTTACCTTTACTTTGCTTGGAAAAGAGAGTTAAGGGTTAGGAAAAGAGTAAATAGCAAGGATTTAAGGCTTTAAACCTCATCTGATAACTTGAGCTAGGAATAGGACAGTTAACTTGAGGTTAAATTGATTGTGCTTAATATCACACTCTAAGGCTTGGAAAAACTTAGAGTGAAATTCATTGATTTGGTTGGAAGACTTTCAATGAGATTTTAGAAATCATTATCTATTAACATAAACTCGCTCTTAGTTGTAAAATTGCAAAATACATTGGATCGTTACTTGAGAGTAATTTCTCTTGTTTTCCTTTACTTGTGAGTCCATTGATCACTTTACCCGCTTTCTAGTTAGTTTTATCTTTGTTAGTTTTTAAATAAAAAATATCAAATATTGAAAAAGTGTTTGGCTTAGCGCAGTTGGTGATAAATCCTTTACTTTCACAATTGCCTTTATATTGTTCCATGTGGATTCGATCCCGACTCATAGTTGGGTAAATTATATTACGACGACCGTGTACACTTTCTTATTGAGGAGTGGATTTGGACGTTATCAACACCCCCACACTTTGAAGTATTTCAAGCTGAGATTTCTTCCTTTCCATCTCTCATATGGAATGGATTGTGTTTTTCTATGGGGAACTCAGTTAAGTATTCTATTGCCCGTAATAATAGCTTCCCCCACAAGTTTTGGGGTAAACCAGAACTTAACAGTAAGGCATTCATCATCTCCTTTAATGTTCTATTTTTTATTTCTGCAACCCCATTGGATTGTGGAGAGTAAGGGGCAGTTATTTGGTGAATAATGCCATATGCCAAACAAATTTCTTCAAAAGGAGATTCATATTCGCCGCTCGTATCACTCCTTATCATTTTAATTTTTTTGTTAAGTTGAATCTCAACTTCACTTTTGTATTGCCTGAATGCTTCAATTGCTTCATCTTTACTATTAAGTAAATAAAAATAGCAATAATGAGTGTTGTCGTCAATGAAAGTAATGAAATACTTCTTTCCACTGCGAGATGGAGTTGACTTCATGTCACATATATATGTGTGAATTAATTCTAAAGGATTTGAATTCCTTTCAATTGACTTGTAAGGATGTTTTGCATACTTAGCTTCCACATGGATTTGACATTTTAAATTATCGCATTCAAATTTAGGCAATACATCCAAATTAATCATTTTTCGCAAGGTTTTATGATTGACATGTCCTAAACGGTAATGCCATGCCATAAATCATTTGACTCAAGTAAGTAAGACGAAGCTGGAATTTTATTATTATCAACGACCATTACATTCAATTTGAAAAGGATCTCTGTAAGGTAAACGTTTCCTATGTACATCTCATTCTTACTTACTACAACTTTGTCTGAAACATAAACACACTTAAAACCGTTCTTCACTAGAAGTCCGATCGAGACTGAATTTTTCCTAATTTCAGGAACATGACAAACGTTTTTTAGAGTCACCCCTTTGCCAGAAGCCATTTTCAGAAATATCTTTCCATAACCTTCAATCTTGGCCGTTGCACAATTTCCCATAAAAATAGTCTGGTCGGGTCCGACAAAAGCATATGAAGCGAATGTTTCTCTAACAACACAAATGTGGCGAGTGGCGCCAGAATCGATCCACCACTCTTTAGGATTTCTCACGAGGTTGCACTCAGACAACATAGCGCACAAATCATCAACTTCCTCATTTGTTTCACTCATATTAGCTTGACCCTTTTTCTTTTCCTTCTTCGAAGCACGACAATCTGCAGCTTTGTGTCCGATTTTTCCACAATTGTGGCAGTTTCCTTGAATCTCTTCTTGTTGGGATAGTTCCTTCGTCCTGATGCCTTTTTCCTCTTTTTAGGATTCGTTGGAGTAGTTTCAACAATATGTGCTCCCCTGGAGCAGTTTCAACAATTTGTGCTCCCCCTATTGTTGATTTCCCACTAGCCTTCTTTTCTTCCGCCTTGTTATCTTCCTCGATTCTCAACCGAACGATGAGATCTTCGAGCATCATCTCCTTTTGTTTGTGTTTCAAGTAATTTTTGAAGTCCTTTCATAAAGGAGGCAACTTCTCTATTACTGCCGCAACTTGAAAGGCGCCACTAGTCACCATACCTTCAGTCAGGAGATCGTGGTGATAACCTACAACTCTTGAACTTGAGTAACAACAGACTTGTCATCTACCATTTTGTAGTCTAGGAACTCGACGGCAATAAACTTCTTTAATTCAGCATCCTCAGTTTTATACTACTTTTCCAACGCATCCTATAGTTCTTTCGAAGTTCCTACATTACTATAGTCAGTGTAAAGATCATCCTCCAATCCGCTAAGTATATAGTTCTTACACAAAAAATCCGAGTGCTTCCAAGCCTCAATCACAATAAAGCGTTCATCTTTAGGAGTTGATTCGAGTTGAACCGGAACTTCTTCCTTAATGAACATTTGTAGACTTAAAGTTGTTAAATAAAAGAACATCTTTTGTTGCCATCGTTTGAAATCAATCCCGGAGAATTTTTCGGGCTTCTCTGCCGGAGCCGGAGCCACTGCAGCACGACTAGAGGAGGCAACATTGCTTGTAAAGCCAACCACCGGAGTTGGTGTGACAGTAGCAGTAGCATTCAGATTTGGAGTTAGGTCTCCCATTTCTGTTGACAAACACAAACAAAATTAAACAAAATCGGTGAAGGTTTTATATCTTCAAACCGAAAGCTAAACATTAATAAATCTTTATATCTTCGAACTGAAAGCCAAAATTACTCGATGAAGTTTTTATATTCTTCAAAAGATTATCAATCAATCAGATCACAAATCCAAAGCCGAAGCCGAGCCGAGGGACGACGGCGGCGCGAGGGGAGTCCCTATTCTCAACTCTTTAAGAGCTAAAAGAAGTGTTTCTCTATATAAGCACATACATATCACTTTCCACCACCAATGTGGGAGAATGCTCGCTTGGAAAAGTTACATTTCCAAAATTTCAATTTCCCTCCAATTTTGTTTCCCTCAATTTCCAAATCCACACTTCATCTTTAAAGCTCACTACTTGGTGACTTTAAATTCCCAACTGGTGTATCGTCAGTACAAAAAAAAAAAAAAAAAAAAAAAACAAAGAGTTAGCATAAGAATATATAAAGTTTTATTAAATAAATTTAAGGTCTCTTATAAAAATTTTGCTTTGGGCTATCAATTTCGTTGGAACGCTCTCGCAGGTCTAAGACTAGAATAGTGAATGAACTAGTGATAAGTATGATCTCGTACCTAGAATATGGCTTACTTGTCTATGTAAGTAGACACGTTTCCATTTTAACTAAACAAAACAAGCTAATTCATGTTAGTCAAAGTGATTAAATTTGACTACCTTTTTGATTTTTCTTGAAAGAAAGAAATACATGATTAAATAATTATTATTATTTTTGTCTTTCTAAAGTCTACTTTAGTTCTGAAACAGAAATACCAAACTTTTTGGGCATGTCCACAGTCCGGGTCCATATAGCTTTAGGCTCTTCTAAATGCTTAGGCAAGAAGATTTCGAATCTTAGTTTTCAAGACATATACTTCCTCAGGCTTCTTTTAATTGTTAAGTATACTAAAAATAGACTGTGTTTTGATCACATAATTTTAAAGGATCACTTTCTTTAATAGCTTCATTAACTTTAAAATCTTAGATCTCAAGACAGATACATTCTCGATTCCTTTTAACTCGTTAAGTATAAAAAAAAATTATCGTTTAGTTGTTCATTTTATCAAATCAAAAGAGATTTTTTTTTAACTATTAATTTATCCTTATCATTATATAATCATGCCTCAAACTAGTTGAAGTATTAGGAGTCAAATTTAAATCTCTAAAATACTATTAATAAAAACTATTTAGTAAAATAAACACCTAATGATGTTTTTAAAAGAAATGCAAAATGCAAATTGAAGAAGTTATAAAAAGCGAGTACATGTTAAAGGAAAGTTCAACTGTCAATTTGTTCTGCAAGTCACAGTGTCCAATAATGTTCAGTATGTCGTTCACATAATCACATCACATGGATATATGAGATAAAGCACATCTTTAGAGGAGAATACAAAGTGAAATATGGAAGTAATTTAGATGTTTTTGGAAGCTTAATGCTTTATGATGTACCCCTTACTCTTATTATGTTTGCTTATGAAAATGATTGTTTAGATACTATGTATGTATCTTAGACAAGTCAATCTCTATAATAAAAACGTTCTTGTATAAAAAACAAAGTGAAATACGGAAGTAAGTTAGATGTTTTTGGAAGGTTAAAGCTTTATGATATGTACTCTTTACTCTTCTTGTGTTTTGCTTTTGAAAATGATTTTCTTGATACAATGTATGTATCTTAGACAGGTCAATCTCTATAATAAAAACGTTCATGTATAAACAAAATTCTACTCTTTTTGACAAAAAAATAGGTGTCATGTCCTTACTGGTGAAAGCATTAGATGAAAAATCACCTAAATTTCTTTGGAAAAAATGGCACCAATAAGCCAATGACTTGGACCTTTTTAGTCGTTCTGGAACCCACAGATTACCAAATACTCTACCATTTTAATTTTTGTGTCTTATTTGTTTAGAAATACATTTGTTTATATTTAATAAGCTTTAATTCCCACGTTCTTGTTTTACCCTTAATGATGCTACTTATAGATATGCCATGATAAAGGAGGAAATAGAATTTGAACTTTATAATTCAGATGCCACAGAACTCACTAATCTTGAATTACTGGATTCGAAGTTTTAGTATTTACACATACATATATATAGGCTTTACTTGAATATACTGAAAAGTGATCGGTCATCGAAGAAGGCTTAGTTAGAGCAAAGTATTATTAACAAGTCAAATTCTTTTGTAGTACACTTTAGTCTATGCATGTTATAATCATAGTGTCTTCTCTCTTCCTTTGTTCTTTTGAAGTTGCATGTAAGATTAATTTAATGCATAACAAGACCTTGAACATGATAATCTTACAAGATGACGTTAAGGGAACATACTTGGTGCGGAAGACATTATCGCAGAGAAGAGCGGAAGCATTAATTTGAAATTGGTTTCTACCTCCTTGCCCTAGTCTAATGTTACCACAACAGTTAGTGATGAAAAAGATGTAGAGAATTTTTATGGTAACCCTAATGGGTGGAGGGAGGACTAATTTATAGGAGTTCTGACTTAATACGGTACGCCAATCAAGCAACAAATCTAACGGACGAGATTTATTCTTTATTAAATACTAGTTATGGGCTTTGCATTAATTGGGCCACACATAAATTAATAAAAGTCTTAACATTCTCCCACTTGGCCCAATGACCACATAACATCAATATTAATGACATAAACATTAGTTGCGCATAAAATAAATCTCTTCTATAATGTCCATCATACATACCATAATATGACAAACCACTCATGTAAGTTATGGTGGCTATACATAATTTTTTGCTACATACTCCCTTCCATATACTACAACATTAGCAACTTATCATACCAGGTTCATAAGCTATAAAATATGTAACCATTATGGTCCACAATAATATCTCATGAGACTTATCCTGTAATATCTCAAAATAATAATGTGGACACCCTTATGAGAAACAGGAAATTCATTAATGTATATCAGAAACACATAATTGAGCTCAGAGTGCCAAAACATCGTAAGTGCATCAGTCATAAGTACAACCAAGACTCATTATATGTACATATCCTTTAAATGTCTTTGGTTGACAACTTTCATCAATAGATCTACAATCATGAGATCATTTTAATAGACACTCTTTGTTTCTGAATCTTCTCTTTGATGACAAAGTACTTTTATTTTCAAAAGTCTGGTGCCTTTAGAGTATTTGTCATTCTTAGAGAAGAACAGTATTGCATACTAATTATCATAAGTTTCAGTGGCTTGGTAATGGCATCGACAATCCCCAGTCCTGAAATAAAGCTCTGCAATCATAAACGTGAATAGTGACTTCAAACATAATGTCACAAATTTCACTTCCATTCATGATAGTATAATGACAGTTTACTTAACATTATTCCACATTATTGTTCCTCCACATAATAGGAACAAATATTAAAGTGTGACTTAATTTGTTATTTCTATCTGTCAAAATATTTGATAAAACTGAATCCAAGTATCCAATCAACTTTCATTATATTGGATCTCACACACATAAACATTTATCGCTTTTTCCTTTCGGATACCACAACACTTTATGCATCTTTTCATTGTCAAATTATAGGTGAATATTTATGCAATCTCTCTAGGGTTTTAAGAGACACAATTTCTAAGACAATCCATCAATTAATTTGACTTATTATGAAATATTTCATTCATGTCAAAAGGATGCCTCACTTGTATCTTCCACTTAAAGATTCTTTGAGAGTAAATTTCATGCAAAATCATGAAATAATTAGCAGCAAATTATATATTATCAACATATGGGTTAAAATATAAACATACTCCCATTGATCTTCTGGTATATTCACCTATTAATGGTACTTTTCTTAAATCCAAAATATACTACAGTATTATTAAACTTAATATACCATAGTCATAAGATATATTTAAGCCCATACATTAACTCCTTTCATTAACACACCATCTGATCTTTTTCTTTAATTTTGAAACCCTTTGGTTGGTCCATATAAACTTCCTCCTCGAGGTCTCCATTAAGAAAGGCAGTTTTCACATCCATTTGGTGTAACTCTAAATCATAATGATCCACCAAAATCATAATAAAATTCTTAACGAGTCTTTCTTTGAGACCGATGAAAAGGTCTCTTTATAATCAATGCCTCCTTTCTGAGTATAACCCTTGGGAACAAGTCTGGCTCTACATAATTCAATATTGCCAATTTAATCACATTTGGTCTTAATGACCCATCTACAATCGATTCTTTTAGAATTTTCTGGCAATTTAACGAGATCCCAGACTTTGTTGTATCCATGGATTTTAAATCTTCTTTAATGGGATCAATTCATGTATCAGACTCAGTACTTTCTATGGCTTGTGAAAAATAAATCGGATCTTTATAAGTCCAATGTTAAAATCTGACTCTTATAAATAAACCACGTAATCATCTTGAATAGCCGATTTTATTAATGACATTCTTTGTGGTTAATTTGTGTCAGATATTCATGAGTTAGTTCCTTCCTGGAGTGTTTCATTCAAATGATGTGGAAGTAGGCACATTCATGGGAAATGGAACATTATTATTTCCACACTTTGTCGTTCGACACTCCCACTAACCTCACCATTTTCAATGAATCTTGCATTATCAGTTTCAACAACTTTTGAGCTATGGTTTGGACTGTAAAACCTATACCCTTTAGATTTCTCTGGGTAACCAATAAAGTAACCACTTATTGTTCGAGAATCTATTTTCTAGTCATGCGGATTATAAATTCTAGCCTCTGCTAGGCAACACTAAACATGCAGGTGCCTTAAACTAGGTTTCCTTTCCCTCCACAGTTCAAAATGAGTCTTTGAAATTGCCTTACTAGGAATCCTATTTAATAAATACACAGCGGTACTAAAAGCGTACATCCACAAAGATTTGGGTAATGAGGAATTACTTGACATGCTCCTAACCATATCCATAACTGTTCGATTATGGCTTTCTGCAACCCCATTTTGTTGAGGTGTTTCTGGCATAGTATACTGTGCACATATGACATATTTCTCGAGAAACTTTGCAAATGGACCTGGATACTTTCCTAATTCATTATATTTCCCATAAAATTCACCACCTCTATCTGAACTAATGACTTTCACCTTTTTATCAAGTTGCCTTTCAACCTCATTGACGTACACTTTGAGAGCGCTCGTTGCTAGAGATTTTCTTTCAGCAAATAAATATATCCATAACATGAAAAATTATTGATAAAAGTGATAAAATATTTTCTCCACAAAAAGATGGAACATCAAATGGTCCACAAATATCGGTGTGTATAATTTCAAAAAGCTGGATGCTTCTTGTGGCGCCTTTCTTACTATGCTTGGTTTGCTTTCCCTTGATAAAATCCAAACATATCAAGATCAGTAAAATCCAGATTCGAGAGAATCTCATTCTTTACTAATCTTTCTTTGGATATATGATCCAAAACTCTGTGCCACAAGTAAGCAGAATTTTTATCTAGTGAACTATGTTTAATTCCAACATTTTGATGAAGAGTAAGAAAGGATTCAGAAAAACATTGGCGAGTTTCAGTTTAAATAAACCATCAATAAGAACACCAAAGTTATAAAGAATAGTATTCTTATATAAGTTGAAACATCCATGTCAAAACTAAAAATCAAATCCAAAACATCAAGTCTTAAAAAAGAGAAATCTAATTCCTAAAATTGAAGGAATATAAGGAGTCCGTAATAGATAAAGGTGATGTCAAGTCTCCAAGATCAAACGATAAGTCCTTATGCCTTCAGTTGGAATCTTTATACGATTCTTCATGAACAAGAAATTCTTATTTGGATTTGTGGTTTGGATCAAAATGAATCACTGCAACATAGTGGATACATGAGTAGCTGCACCAGAATCGAGCCACCAAGTATTATTAGGAACATCTACTAAATTTGATTCGAAACATACAAAAACACTAAAAGTACCTTTCTTTACGAGTCAAATTTTACGTGCAGGCAATCTTTCTGATAGTGTCCTTCCTTATCACAAGAAAGGACACACATCTGTCTTTTGTTCCTTCTTAGCATCTTGTGAAACATTAGTAGGTGCTTTCTTCTTGAACTTGTTGGCCTTCATTTAAGTCCTTTACCATCTCCTTGACCGATGAGGTTAATGGAATGAATTCTTTGTTTCTTAAGTCTTGATTACTCCTGAATAAGCATGCTTTACAATTCACTAACATTCTACTCAATCTTAAAAGTAGTTAATTTCAAATTGTCCATACTCAAGTGGCAATAAATTCAGAATAAACTGAATCAAGAAGGTGTTATCTGCCTTTATGCCCAAGGTCTGAAGTCTTGTTGCAATATTAGTGATCTAGATGATACGATTTTACATACTACGCGACCCATCAAACTTCATGGTCGTGAGTTCAGCTATTAGTGTACCAGTGAGAGACTTATCAACAGAACCAAAACGTACTTCCACAAACTTCAGGTATTCCCTGGAACTTTCTATCTATAGAATAGTACTCTTAATGTTGTTAGCAATAGTCATTCGCATAAACATAAGGCTCAATTTGTTAGAGCGTTCCCATGCTTTATTGTAACGACTCATTTAGTCGTTATAGTTTTTTGACCCATTTAACCTTGTTGACCCTTCTCCAAGTCCCGTTAGTATGATTTATGAACTAATGAAGTCATTGGGTTGGTTTCGGCAAGGTTCGAGTATAAATTGAGTCATTGATGGAGAAACTAGTTAAGTTGACGAGTTAGAGTTGACCACGGTCAATGCCGGGTTAGGATGACCCCGTGTCAATGTTTTAGAAGTTCCAACATGTTAATATGATGATTTTTAACTTTTCCACAACTTTTGGGGAGGTTCCAAAGAGTTTCAGATGGGTTCGGGTTTTGTCGCGCTAGTATTCGATGTTTTCGCTGGAGGTCTGTGGATAGAAACGGCTCCATATTGATCTTCCAAACTTTTTCCATTAGATCCATATCAAAATTAAGAAGCTATAGGAAAAAGAATCGTCGCGTTTGGCCTCCGTATGAGGGAGTTATGCCCCTTTAGTGCAAATTCAAATGCCGTGGCCAGCCGACCAAAGAGGGGCTGTGAGCAGCCATGGTGACCATTATAGCGATCGACGGGGGAAGAATTCCCTATTTTTATATTTTAGCTCCGAACCATTATTCCTAAGACCCCAAAGTTAGTTTTCAAGAGAGAAAGAGGCAAAATTCATTCCATTCTTTGGTGAAAGCATCTTGGAGGGTAAGTCCCCATCTTTATTTGTTCATTTTCCTTTTTTTTTTCTTCAAGTTCCATGATTGTTTTAAAGTCCATCAATGGTGGGTGAAAATTCTAGAACCCTAGAATTATTAAACCCTTAAATAATTGGTGGATTGTTGATTTTGTTGTTAATTAATCATCTAGGAGTATAGATTATCACTTTCTAGGAAGGGAATTTGATTTCTTATGGTTGAAATTGCATGTTGAGACTTAGGGTTCTAATAAAAATGAAAATTTTGTCCTAAAATCTGTTTGAAAGGGTAAATTGATTAGAAACCCATGGATTGAAGGTTAATGATTGAAGAGATAGAAGTTACGACAAATTCACCATTAAAGAATGGTTTCATCCATTGAAGAGGGTAGAAGTAAGTGGGTCTTCTTCTCCAAATTGTTGTTCTTGTTTAAATACATGGTTTGTTGCTTACTTAGCATCATATTATTAGACCTTGATCGTTATGAGGCACTTCGAAAATAGAAGGCTCGTGCGGAGTAGTTCGTGGCTCCTGTTCTGCATTCCAGGTAGGTTATGGCTTACGTTAGTTAGACTTTGATTAGCGAAATGTATGTATTGTGCAGAATTGACGGGAGAAAGCATGATTATTTTTTCGGACATGGTGTTTTGGTTGGAGATTAGCTAGGTTGGTATGACTTCTGATTTTGTGGGCTCGTCGCCATTACGTTATGTATTGAAATATGAGGTGTAGTTGTATTCATACTGTGTTGATTCGGGATGAATTTCTACTAAGTTGATTATTATTGATGGTGGCTTGTTGCCCTGTTATTGTGATTAGACTTATTGCCTAAATTGCCGTGTTGCACTCAGTTCTCTCTTATTGTGACACATATTATTGGAGAAGGAAGGATACTAAGTTTAGACCTGAATTGTGGTTTATATATTTATGATAGTACGTAGATGAACACTTGATGTATGATTTACTGTTGATGATAATATATAGAAGAGTGCAGCTTCTTGGTGATACAAGACTTAGTTATGAGGCGTACTTGCTACATATGGAAGTAAAGAGGGACATAGACTATTATGTTGGTTGAGACGGTTTGTATGACTCATTTCATGGCTGAGTTGATCCAAGTCTTGATATGACTTGTGGCTTTGTGACTTGTACCTTCACTGTTGCTTTATTGGTTTGCATTGATTTACCACGTTTTCACTCATTTATGCATTCATACGCTCATACACGATGGAAATGGTTTGGAAGACTAGTGGCATGATGCCTTGTGTTGACATTGATATTGTTAATTATTCATAGTCCATACATACTAATGAACTGAAATACATTGAGATATACATTGTGATGTGTAATTAGTGAAGAAGTTAATATAATCTTCTTGTTGAATCGGTGATGCTATTTGAGGCTAGTTGTGAGCTAGTGGTCCGAGGTTCGTTTCAGAAACGAGTGGTATATATATATGAAAAGGCACAAATGTGACCTGAATTATGGGCTCGTGGTCCGAGGTCCGCTCCGGAGATGAGAGGTATATTGATATGGTCGCGTCTGAGGTTCTTTCCGAGGCGGAGGATTTATGACTCGGGTCCGAGGAGTGGATCCGGAACGAGGGTACATGGACACAATGGGTCCCCTGCAGGTCATGACTACTGAGCTATGACATCAGTAGCATGTGTGTACAGTGTGTATTTGGCCAGGGCATTGCATTGCATATCATCATATTTTGCATTGCATATCGTTATAGTTTATTCTGCATTATTATATGGCTCGTTTGGTTCTAATTCTGGTGTGTTGGCTGAAACGGCTGTTGTGGTATTGATATGATCATTGACTGAGTTAAATTGTGGATTAGTGACTCTACATAGGGAAGGAACTTGGGCTTGCGCTTACCAGGTGAGAATATTGAGACTAGACAGACTTGTGGTTTAGAAGCTTCATCTTAGGCTGTGACTCTGTTATGGGATATTTTGTGACTTGAATTTGAGTATTAAGTGCCTATCTGTTTATCTTGTTGATTTTATACTTATATGCATGAACTAATCTTAGTCGGCCTGTGATGCTTATCGGTACATAGTGTTTGTACTGATACTACCTTGCTGCACCCACTTTGAGTGCAGATTGTGTTCCAGAGATTTCATCCGTTACATCTCTCTAGCTTGAAGCTAGTTTGCTCGATCAGATCCGAGGGTGAGCTTCTACCCATGCCATGCCACCTGAAGATCTCTCTTTCCAGATGTTTACTTTTGTTCCAGACATTAAGTGTTATTATATTTGAGATATACTTCAATCTTTAGACATTGTTAGTTAGAGTCCTTGTACAATGACTTTCAGATCTTCGGGTTGTAATAGTTAAGACTTCCGCATATTATCTATTAATTTTTGACTTGTTTTATTTATTCATTCATTCACTTATCTATTGACTGTTAATAAATGATTAAAGAAGTTGAAATTGGCTAATGATTAATGGGTTAACAGGTAAGGGTTCGCCTACTAGTGATAATAAGGTAGGTGCCCGCACGATCGGTAATTAGGGTCGTGACATTTATGGAAAGACTTCTCATCCTCACTGCTCGTATCATTAATAGCAGCAGGTGTTTTCTTTCAGCAGAGCCAAGTCAAGATCCATCACACCTAAGTGGAACTGGACTTGCTCATGTCACTCAAGAAGTTCAATCCGTTGAACACAATAACAGATGAAGCAAGCGAATGAAGAGGAATAGATGCAAAATAGAGATACAATAATATGGATTCAACAAACAATAAAAGTATATCATAATTCTCCTTTGGGTAGATACTGCGACACACTATCATAATTTAAATGCCATTTAATCTTTAATAGGCAATTAAATATTTTTAATCCAACATATACGACATCTTTGGATATACAATATATATTTGACTAATAACATTAATTTACCTCATTATATTTTACTATTCATAGAATAATTGATTCACCTTTGGGTTAATCCTTAAGTTCTAGCAATGGTGAATGTCAATTTATGCATCTATTTTCTATTATAGGCATTTCATTAGTTTAATGGACAAACGACAATATTTATATATGCACGTCTTTCACAAACATATTAGTTTGGCCACTTTGGTGACTAACAAACTATATAGACATTAATACATGCATAAAATAAATACGTAACTTATGTACGTACATTTTAAACATTCTAGTTTGGCCACTTTGGTGACTAACAAACTATAAAACCATAATCACGTACATAATATAAATAATAAATAACTTTATGCATGTACAATTCATAAACAATCTAGTTCGGCCACTTTGGTGACTAACAAACTATATAAACATAATACATGCATAAAGTAATCATGGAGATAATGTATGTGTAAATATTGAACATTCTAATTTGGCCACTTTGGTAACTAACAAACTATTTAACTGTAAGCACATACATTAATCTTTTTTTTTTTTTTAACAAATATATAAATAACACTTTTCACGATTGCAGCATATTAGAATCAAGATGTATTGCATTACGTTGAAATTAAATGCAATTGGCACATGATATGGGACTGTGGTTCAGCTTAAAAATTGTGCCCAAATTCAGGTCCCAAAAATTTCAACAGTAAGCCTTATCTACTTAATGGCTCAAAATATTCTAAATGGTCCGAAAATTAAATTACTTGATGGCCCAAAAGGAATAAAGAATTGATAGCTTAATGGTAGATACTCTACCTTTTATTCTGATGTCAATACCAGTTTCAATAATTAAAAGGCAGGTTTGACATTAACCGCCGGAGGCACAATTACGCCTTTCATTATATGCCATTAGTTTTTTTTTAATTTATGGACACATTCCGATGATTAAAGATCAAAATCAAGGTTTTCAAAACAAAACGTAATGCTGCCGGCCGGTTTATACCATGATGTTGGCCCTATATTGCTAAACCAAGCGAGTGTTACATCATTACGACGGTAATTTCGAAAGCAATTCAGTAATACCCTACAATCTTTTCTTTGACGAAGATTATCGGTTCAAATATCCAGGCTCTGATGCCACATGTAAGATTAATTTAATACATACCAGGATCTTGAACATGATAATCTTACAAGATGACGTTAAGGAAACATACCTGGTGCGGAAGATATTATCGCAGAGAAGAGCGGAAGCGTTAATTTGAAATTGATTTCTACCTCCTTACCCTAGCCTTATGTTACCACAAGAGTCAGCAATGGAAAAGAGATAGAGAATTTTTGTGGTAACCGTGGAGGGAGGACCAATTTATAGGAGTTCTGACTTAATACGGTATGTCCATCAAGTAATCGATCTAACGGACGAGATTTATTCTTTATTAAATATTAGTTATGGGTTTTGCATTATTGGGCCACACATTTCTATTATATATAAGCCTCTAATGAGGGCGAACACAACATCAAATACTTGTACCAAAAGCTTTACAAATTGTACACACAATGAATGCTTGTACCATAAGCTATATAACTTGTACACTTTACCCAACTATTTTTTTATCCCACGTGGACATATGGCATAATACTTAATATTTGTTCTCTTCTTATGTATAGACGTATGCACTTCAATTTTAATTCTCCGACACATTTATTTCCTCCGTGCACTTTTACTTGTTCACTTTTGACTTTTCACGTTCTTATTTGAATATTTATTCTCTTCTCATGTATAGACGTATGCAGTTCAATTTTAATTCTCCTACACAAATTTATTTCCTCCGTGCACTTTTACTTGTTCACTTTTGATTTTTCACGTTCTTTAAGAATTAATAAATCTCACATGAATATATGTCATAGTACTGAATATTTATTCTCTTCTCATGTATACACGTATGCACTTCAATTTTAATTTTCCAACACATATTTATTTCCTCCGTGCACTTTTACTTATTCACTTTTGACTTTTCACATTCTTACTTAATATTTATTCTCTTCTCATGTATACATATATGCACTTCAATTTTAATTCTCCAATATATATTTATCTCCTCCGTGCATTTTTACTTGTTCACTTTTGACTTTTCACGTTATTTAAGAATTAATAAATGAAGTACTCCTCCGTTTCATATTACTTGGTCACATTACTATACTTGACTTTTCACATTCTTTAAGAATTAATAAATGAAACACTCCCTTCGACCCATATTACTTGGCCACATTATTAAAAATATATCTCTATTTTTCCATTCTATATTTTTCTTCTTCTTATATATAAACGCCCAAGGTGGACGAACACAACAACAATAAGTTGTACAAAAGTAACTGAAATTGTACTCTAAGCAGGGACTAACATGTGTACATTTCAGAAGTTGAACATTAATTCTACCTCTTGTGTGTTTACTTTTTAAGTCCCCACGAGTCTGCAGTGTCTTAATTGTCCTTTCATTTCCTTCATTTGCCATATACTCACTCCCTCTGTCTCAATTTAAGTGTCTACGTTTGATTAGTCATAAAGTTGAAGAAATAAAGATAAACTTTCAAATCTTGTGGTTCTAAATTAAAAATGTATATAATATAATAAAATATCCTTTGAATCTTGTGATTATAAACTGGACATGTAGGATATTTGAATTGTCAACTTACTAAATATAAAAAAAGGTGGACATAATCAAAATAAGACAATTTTTTTTTTAACAACAAACACCCAAGTGGACGAACACAACAACAATAAGTTGTACAAAAAGCAACTGAAATCGTACTCTAAGCCGGGACTAACATGTTTACATTTCAGAAGTTTAACATTAATACTATCTCTTGTGTGTTTACTTTTTAAGTCCCCACGTGTCCGCAGTGTCTCAATTGTCCTTTCATTTCCTTCATTTGACATATACTCCCTCTGTCTTAATTTAAGTGTCTACGTTTGACTAGATATGAAGTTCAAGAAATAAAAATAGACTTTTAAATCTTGTGGTTCTAAATTAAAAATGTGTATAATATAATAAAATATCCTTTGAATCTTGTGATTATAAACTTAACATGTAGGATATTTGAATTGTCAACTTACTAAATATAAAAAGAGGCGGACATAATCAAAATAAGATAAATTTTAACAATAATTGAGAAATTAAGGGGAAAAATAAGACGAAAAGAAAAAAAAATATAGAGACTCACTAAGGAGAATAACGGTATCCTTTGCAAAATATATAAATCATAAAGACTAACTAAATAGAGTAACCAAATTAATCATGTTGAACCTCGTGCAGTCTGCTAGTAAATTAATAAAAGTCTAACATTGCTATCATCTTAATAATTAATCATTGATACACGAGATAAAGCCAAATGGACCAGCAAGCTTGCCAATAATTGTTGTTTGACAAATAATAAATGCCCTCCCTTCTGCCACTAATAATCTATTGTATCTTTTGGCGTAAATTATGCTATACATGCGGGGACAGATTAGAGACTTTCCAATGATAATCCATTTGCTTTGATTAGGTAATTATTGTGGCTATTAGGACTATCGATAGTCAAAGTTTATAGTTCTGCTCCAACTACTCTCACCAAATTCTTATGAGCCGGTTTGGAAGGGCTTAAAAAAAGCAGTTTATAAATTGAAAACAGCTTATAAGTTAAGAAAAAAAAAAAAAAAATTGGGGTAGCCTCATTTTTTTTTTTTTTTTGGCTTATAAGCTATTTTAAGCTTATAAGCTGTTTTAGATAAGTTAAGCTAAACGGACCTAATTATTGTTTTGAGCTTATTTTAAGTACAAAATGACTTATAAGCTGACCAAACAAACACTCAAAAAAATTGAAAACAACTTGTCAGCTGTTTTCAGCAACTTATAAGCCAATCCAACCGGGCTCTATATCTAGAGGAGGTGCTACCTAATTAATTTTCTTTTTGTATTCCTCTAGATTTAAAAATTTATTATGTACTATTTCATTTGATTGAACGTTTTTGGATTTTTCACTGACAATGAGCATCGTCACCAGGCCAACCAAACAATATATGCCTAAAGATTCATTTTTTCAGATTCACACGTTACAATATAGTACTAGACGAAAATACTCATGTCGACCAAAACGGCATTGACTTTCTCATTTAAAGGAATTCCCAGTTAATAGTTAGTTACGATATATATTTGTGTAAATAATTTTTGACTACCTTAGTTATTTCATAGTCGTTAATCATTAGATCATGGACATTACTAGTTACAGTAATGCAAATACTACCAAGGAAATAAGAGTTGGTAGAATTCTCAAAGTTGGAATTTCAAATTAATTATAGGGATAACCATTTCAAGGGTCGGGGAGGAAAACAATTGATTTTTCAAATTAATTAGACTATCAAGAATGTTGGTATGTTGGTATATATAATGAATTACAGTTGCGAATATATGCACCCTTCACTTACTAATGTTGTAAAACAGCTGACGTTCTACAAAATTAGAAGTCGCAATTGCTGTTATTTAAATTTTGTTTCTTTGGTTGAAAACATGGCTTATATACTTTTCTAAGCTGTTCATGGAAGCTGGTTTCTACTTATAAAATATCCGCATGGACAACAAACAGTGTATATAAGGCTTGCAAAATATCTACTTGTAACCCAAGAAGAAGGCTATATTTTATCAGACAGTATAGAGAAAATTGAGTGAGGCATAACAAACAGAAGAAACTATTAAATTGTCAGGGCACATGTCCACTGACAAAGGTAGTGTTCATTCTGGTTTGAATATTTAGGGATTCACGATTTTATTCGCTTGAGCTTTTAATCCAAATGTGTCTAAATAGTTGAATTCCTAATTCCGTTTTATATGACTCCTAACTTTTGATTCTCAGTCTGATGTGAGATTTGTATAATGCAAAATTCACAAGGTACGCCATTCGAATTTAATCGCCAACTATGTATCCGTGAGCTATTATTATCTGATTTTCACTATTGATGTTTTTTTGGTAATAACTATTGACGTTGTTTAACCTATTATAGTAGGCTGTCAACCTTTATTTTTCAGGCAACTTATTTTATTTTATTTTTTATGAATAGTTGTTTGTCATTAACTTTTGAATAATTTAATAGCATAAAAAATCTCTGACACCATCAGTATATAAAAGCTAAATTCAAAATAGAAAACAAAGTAAAATTGTTAAAGAACCGTAAAGTGCAGAATTACGAAAGGGTTGAGGAACTTAGCTGCCCACATTCTGATATTTCGCTAAATTATGAAGAATCTTTTGAAAATTTTATTATCGAAGATGTTAAAATGTTAAATCAGCTTTTAATGATCTTTATTAAGCTTTCACAATCAGTCACAACTTGCCTCCATTATTCTTACAGTGAGAAGGTTCTTTGATGAAAGAAGCGAGTAGCAAGTCAAACTTTTCAAGATTAATATGAATTATAAAAATCGTCGACTACTTGTTTCACGAGATTTAATTAATCAAGAAACAACTGGATTTTATATTTTCACTCAAACATTGAACAAGTCTCATATGGCTATTTCTTTACCCATTTGCCTAAGAAATTTTCCACAAAACCTTGCTGTAGTAGGTTAGTAACAGAAGTTTCCTCATATCACCAGACACACTTACAAACAAAGCAAGTTATTTTGTTTGACTATGATGTTTGAAATTTTAAGAATAAATCAGGAAAGTGAGGCACTTTTTTTTGTATATATTGCCTAGATCTCTAGCTATTCATGAGGCACAAGTAAAAGAAATTGTCTAGCTAGCTAGCTTCACTTCTTCTACTAAACAAAAATGGTTCCTGGTCCTACTTCTTCTTTAGCAGTTATATGCATTTTGCTGTCAACATTTAGTTTCTATCAATCAAATGCGCAGTTGAGTGCAAATTTTTACTCAAGTACATGTCCAAATGTTTCAACTATTGTCCAAAATGTAATTCAACAAGCTTTACAGTCTGATGCGCGCATTGGGGCCAGCCTCATTCGTCTTCATTTCCATGATTGCTTTGTCAATGTAAATTCACGCATGAACTCTTTCATGTTACTTTCTTACACAGTTGGTACTTCTTAATTAGCTAATCTTAAGTGACTTATATTTCTTAATTGATAGGGATGTGATGCTTCACTTTTGTTGGATAATAACGCTACAACAAATATAGTAAGTGAGAAAGATGCAGCTCCTAATGCAAATTCCACAAGAGGTTTCGATGTTGTTGACAACATTAAAACTGCTGTTGAAAGTTCTTGCCCTGGTGTTGTCTCCTGTGCTGACATTCTTGCTCTTGCCGCAGAATCCTCTGTTTCTTTGGTATAAAAATTTGAATAACTAGTTTTTAAAAAAAAAAAAAGTTTCAGCCTTAAAAGTAGTGTTTTTTTTTTTTTCTTCAACAAATGTTTCAGAAGATAAACATTAAACTTATTTGTGAATCATTTCTTTTATCATCTCAATGGAGTGCAGGCAGGTGGTCCTTCATGGAATGTTTTATTAGGGAGAAGAGACAGCAGAACAGCAAATCAAGCAGGAGCTAATACTTCTATTCCGTCTCCTTTGGAGGGCTTAAGCAACATTACATCAAAGTTTTCCGCTGTTGGACTTAATGTTACCGAGCTAGTTGCCTTATCCGGTAATTAGTTATAATTTCCTCCGCCCTATTTTACATATCCTTATTACTATTTGGAGAGTCAAACAATTTTTATCAACTAAGTTATCAAATCTTTGTTTCTCTAAACGTTAGGTGCACACACATTTGGACGTGCCCAATGTCGCGTATTCAGTGCCCGCATTTACAATTTCAATGGCACAGGAAATCCAGACCCCACCCTAAATACAACTTACTTGGCCAACCTAAGGCAGATATGTCCTCAAAATGGAAGTGCCACAGCCTTGGCTAATCTTGACCCGGCAACGTCGGATAGTTTCGACAATAATTATTTTGCAAACTTGCAGAACAATCAAGGGCTTCTGCAATCAGATCAAGAGTTATTCTCAACAGCTGCTGCAACAACTGCCTCAATTGTGAACACATTTAGTAGTAACCAAAATACCTTCTTTCAGAGCTTCGTTCAGTCAATGATTAACATGGGAAACATTAGCCCATTAACCGGCACCAACGGGGAGATTCGCTCAGATTGTAAAAGAGTCAATTGATGAAAAAATATTGATTAAAAGAAGAAAACATTTCAAGCAAAGTTTTGTAGGTTTAGCAGTTTTTGTTATGAATTAGTAGATCTTTGTTTTTCTTAAACCAAGTGTTGTTACTGCATAGAATATTGGTTGTATTAGTCACTGCCTTTGACTTTCCTTTTATATTATTTCTAAATCTTTTTTCTTCTTTAGTTCTAATTACCCAAAAGGCAAAAATATTCCTTTTTATATTATTTCTAATTACTTTTATTTTATTTCTTGTTACCCAAAGGCAAAAGAAATATACTTAGATGAGGCACAAGCTCTGCAAATCCTGAAAGTAATGGTGAACCCATCATTTTGAAATTCTGGATTCGTCTCTGCCTTCACCGTTGTTACTTTGAAAAAATTAGAATGCAAACATTCTATTGTGCATATGGAATTAGAACGGAGCAACCCCATAATCGTGATTTGATCATCATTAGGTGGTGAGAAAGTATGCCCTCATGATGAAGGGGGACCACTACACCCGAACAAGACAACAACCAAGATATAATAAATTATTTTTTCACTTTTTATGCTTATTCTAATGAATGTTGAGAGAGATTAATGTGGTGAAAGCAAGAGTAGTAACAAAGTAAGATAAAATAAATAGATAAGGGAAATTTATCTTTTTAATTAATATAGAATATTCCCTTAAGGGCCGTATAAAAGACAAACATGCAGTGGCGGACCCAGAATTTTGTACAAGTGGGTTCAATCGAAGACATCAATATGAGTTGATGTTGAGCAGGACAAATAAAATTTACGTGCAACACTTCCTTTCTTCTTATTTTCATAACTTGACAAAGATGTCTTTCCTTAAAAACGGCAAAAAAAGAAGAAGGTAAAACTCTATTTACTTTAATGTAAAGAATTGTATAAAGGGCAAAAATTAAAAACCGGCAAAAAAAGAAGAAGTTAAAACTCTATTTACTTTAATGTAAAGAATTGTATTTTGTCGATTTAATTTAATAATTTTTACCTCAAAAAAAATAAACAACCTTTTAAACTTTAGAAAAAACTTCATAACAAATATAAAATTTTCTTAAACTCCAAGAACTCAACTATCTAAAATATATCTTGTTTATAAATGGAAAAGCTGTAATTCACAAAAATAAGAAAAAGGTAAATAGTTTCATAAATGACACATGCATATTTTTTAACTAAACTGATAATTGATAGATGCACAAAAATTAAAAAAATAGCTAATAAACTAAATTGGAAATTTCAATCTAACCAAACTATACAATTCCAACATAAACTAAACTAAAAAGAACCAAACCTATGAAAGAAAGAAATAAAATCACCCCAAGTTTTACCTTTTTAAAAAAAAGTAAAATGGACTTTAGCATAAATCTTATTAAAGGAGAGTAAAGAAAGATAGTAGAATACATACATTTACAAAGTAGTAAATAGAAAGAGAAGAGATTTAGTACATGGTATAAATTAGAAAGGAAGGACCCTCACGTGCAAACCACAAATAATCAACAAAATGCATAAAAACGTAGATAGGCGGGGTCAAACTCTCGATCTTAAGATGCCTTTTGAACCTCCTTACCATCTCGCCAGATCTGTGGCTTCGTTCAAGTGGGTTCAACATAAGATTAATATTGGAAAATTTTGTTTTCAGTCAAATTTCCAATATACATACAGTATAATTTCCGGACGAAGTGGGTTCAATTGATCCCACTTGATACAATGTGGGTCCGCCCCTGCAAACATGACAAGTCAAAGGAAACGAGGGGTACTTCTGAGTTCCGATCTACTATAACTGTCGTTACTTAAGATTTCGTTAAGAAAATCATCTAATAGAATTAGTCACGGGATTATTTAACTAAATTACCGGTTATATCTAGATGATCATTTAACTTTCCTTAGACTTACTAGAAAATTATAAATCGTATCTCAGAGGATGATAAATTTAAAAAGAAAATAATATCTTCTTGATGTCATAAAGCAAACACTTATTGTGGATCGAATTGAATTGACTAAAATGATACTTGATATAACAGTACACGAAGACAAAAAATAATATAGCCATAAGCCGCAATAAATTATTTTTGTGATAATTATAAAAAATACTCTTTTGGGTTAGCGCACTTGAGACATCAAATAACCATAGATTATATATTATTTTATTCTTTATTCCTTTATATTTTTTTTTCTTCAATTTATTTCTTCATAATTAAAAAAATTTCTTTCTTCATAATTAAAAAATCAATTAGGACAAGATAAATGGTAACTCACAAAAGGAGGAGGCATCTTTTCCTGGGAATGTGCATCGAGCCAAGAAAATATGATGATCTTTTGCAAGATATAGCTATTGAACTATTTGTTGTCATGTTGGCATGGAGTGAAACTAAAGTAATATTCTTAAGTCTTTATGTATTTTTTAAACTCTTATGGATTTAACTCTACACACACAAACACACAATTAGAGACCTCTAACACTCGTTAATGATATTAAAGCTGAACTTCAGGATAGTCTTTTGAAGTTAAAATTGAAAAAAACAACTTTCAAGGTACTAAAAATTGAACTTCAAAACACAGTTTCAAAAATAGTTTGAATTTAAGTACAGAGGAGAAGTAGCACCAAAGAAGTAGAGAGAAGAGGGAGGAGAAGGAGGAAAATCGGATCTATATTTTGTTCTTAAATTATGGCTATGATTTAATTACTTTACATTATTTTAAATAGTATTCATAAAAGTGATTTTCTCCCTAATTAATTCTTTTTTGTTGGAAGTTTTATGGCAATAGCCGGCAGAATTTGCTGTTTAATTTTCTTAGCCGATATACATAGATTATACATTGATTATATACTTATATTACACATATTATACATGAATTATACATATTTTACATAATTCTCCAGCTATTTTTAATTTGAGAGGTTAGATGAACGGCTACGTAAGTTAACTCTTCTTCTTTTGGTTTTGGACCTCATGGTTCAGTTCGACTATTGGGCTTCTGAAATGATCTTTGAAGATCTCTTATCCATACCAAGTGGATCGAAATGCCCACATAGTGGTTGTGATTGCACGGTTTGCTCTTCAAATGGGCTGGTCTTTAATTGTGCCATTCAAATAGGATGGTCTTTAATTTCTGTCCGTTAAAAATCAAACTGATGCGTAATTACACAGAAGTTTTTAAGGACAAGAGACATAACTTTTGAAATATCATGATCCGAAAATATAAACTTATGTCCAATACAAAAATCGTTGTAAAAATTAAGGACCAACACAAAATAGGGATCAAAGTGCAAATGCCTCCAAATTGTGGAAATGTCATAGGTCCAAGATTGAATTCTCGACCACATTAAGTGCTATAAACGTCCGTTTCGATTGAAATGATTATATTTGATTCAAGACGAAATTTAAGAAAGAACATTTTTTTCAAAAACTTGACCGGCCATGACATTTTTGTTACTACAAAAGCGTGCCATTAACAGCTAAACGAGAAATTTAAAATTAATTTTTTTTCAAATAAAACAAAAATGCATTCCTTTTAAAACGAACTGATAAGAAAATAGAACATACAATTATTTTTGCAAAAATAGAGTGACAACTACTCTATCATTCGAGAACAGAACGTAATATATTTATGTACTTAGTTGAAATTATCCTACTTTATCATACGGATGATAAATGAAGAATATCTATATTTAGTTGAAATTATCCTCCTTTATCATATGGATGATATATGAAGAATATCTGCTCTACTCGTGAAGCAAGCTCCGGAAGGAATTTTGGTGAATTACTCTTATTTTGTTGCTTTAGTCTTTGATTGTAAAACTCTTGTTAAAGAGTTACCATTTTTCTCTTTGTTGTCTCTCATTACCGATGTATTCGCATTTGATTTGAATAATAAATGATCAAAAACCCATTTTCAAAAAGGAAATCTCATTCATTCACGAGGGAGGGGCTCTGCTCCATTAAGACTTGCTCCAATAGATGTCAATGCAGGCTTAGATTACTGATATTTGTCATTGTGAATTTTAAGGGTTGAGATTTGTTTTGGTTTATTTTCTATCATTATGACTAATTCTCAATTAAGTAATGGTACTAATAGCCAGATATAATTTTTTTAGAATATATTAATAAAAAAAATAATGTCACATAAAATGAACAAATGGTATTTTCTTAAAGAATTAATTAATATACTTGAGGTCTGATGAGATGTAAGAAAACATTTCTTTTATCGTGGCTGGTTGTAGCAAATTATTTACTTAACTCATTAACTTATAGTTATTATAACTATGAGTTAAGTTTATTGTGTATATAATATTTATACACTCATTAAGTTGATCTAAAGTACATTTAACTCTTCGAAGCCAAAATGATACGATAACCTGAAAAATAAATTTACAAATTGTCATAGCTATCAAAATTGCGCTGATAGTATAACACTATTCCTTTTCATGTTGTTAATATATACTATATAGCTTAAATCCATATACAATTAAATGTTACTAGGGGCGTGTATATCATTGTATTCCCCAAGTGGCATCACGGGATATACTGCTTAGTCAATTCTTTTATACACACACACACACAAAGATACACACACACGTGTCACACACACGTGTACATAGAGATAATAAGAAAAATGAAAATAATGGGTATAAATATAAAAAACAAGCAGTAAAAACAACACTGTTTGTCATTATAGTGATTTATTCAATTACTTACTTCTTCAAATGACACCGCACACACTACCGCGCGCCAGTTACACCTTAGTTTTCAAATGACCAACTAATAGTACTAGAAGATTTACATTATATTGGTGTAATAAAAATTAAACATGTCCTACTAACACCAATCAGTAAAAATTGATATATAAATATTGAGAAAATTAAAGAAACAATAATGAGAATTTATTATATCTATTTTATTTCCCTTTTTCTTTTGGGAAACAAATGAGCGCTTCAGTATCTTCAAATGATCAATATACTTGCATGCACATATATATGGTGCCCCAAGAAAATTCTTTTTGCTATTCCTTTGCCTTTTTCTGCACCACAATTTTCTTAATTGGCCAAAGTATTAAATTCACCAGGCCTTCAATGGATAATTATCTATGCATTCATTCCAAGGGTTATCAGAATCTTGAGTTGAATCTTGAATCCACTTCCACACCAAACTCCCAAACGCAATCATCCACATCCTGTCCCCTTTTTTCACTCTTTTTTTTGCTTCAAAATAAGCCAACTCATAAAACACTAAGCTACTAGACGTGTTACCAAATCTGTTCAAAGTCATTCTTGCTGGCTCTGTCACTTCATCGTTCAATTTTAAAACTCGACCAACTTGCTCTATTACTGCCTTGCCACCTGTGCAAGAGTAGTAAAATTAGCCCATAAAAATATAAGAGCAAGTTACACATTTGATCGGTCGAATAAAAATAATTATATTTGCTAGTTAAATATACAAAAAATATATATTATTATGTGTCAAAAAGGTACATTTTATATATGTATTAAATATGCATTTGACGGCTCTTATTTCATTCAACGGTTTCTCAAAATAAAACTCGCTCAACTCGTTAACTTTTTTCCCCATATACCCCTTTATGGAAAAATTACGTGATATAATGACTTAAACCCACTAATTATCCATTTTAGCAATAGTTTTAAATTATTAGAAAAAAATTCTTTTATAATACATATGTATGTACGTATGTTTTTTTTTTTTTATGTACGCATGCATGCATGTATGTATGACTTTATGTATGTAGGACCGTTTGTGTGTGTGTGTGTATGTATGTATGATATATTTAAAAACCATAGTTTTGAAAATTCAATGCCATAATTTGTTATTTGGGGCATAAATAGTGCTATTATGAAAAATACCCCTTCATTTATTAATTCAACTCATTTTAACTAAGGTCAATCTAATCCATCTAAAAACTGGGCTGATAAATTTTGCACAAATTGACCAATGAGAAATCTTGTTTAATTATTATTAAAATTTTCTTTTGTTTGATATGTTATATATAATCATAATAAAAAGATAAAGTATTATTAGATACTTAAACAAACTATAAAAAAGCAAACCATGAAACTAAAACTTAATAAAAATTGAACGGTTTGGATTATGACCGTTTCAGCATAAACTATTTCAACCCAAAAAATTTAGACAAATTAAATTTAAACAAATTTAACACTATCCACCCCGGCACCCACTTTGACACCCTTACCTGTGTGAATACATAAGTGTTCGAATGCTGTTGTAAAATCAGGAACCACTGGCTTGAATTTGCGTTGGGATAATATTGTAGACATGACTATTGAGTAAGCGTAATTTGTGAGTTGGGTTATTGCAAGGACACGTGGTGCGAGTATTTTGATGTGTTGACGTAGGTTCAGCCCTGCCACTCTTATCAGATCCTTGGTAAGTGAAACACCAGTAATACCTGTAAGAGGAAGATATTGTTTGGTACTAGTAATTTAGTAAAACAATAAGTGAGCGTTTGGTCATAAAAATTATTCACTTTTTTTTTGTAAATTTTTTTTACTTTTTTTTACTTTTAGCGTTTGGCTATAAAAATTATTCACTTTTTTTCGGAGTTGTATTCTTGAATACTAAAAACAAGAAAAACATGTTTTTAAAAAAAATTTTACTTTTTTCACTTTTTTACACTACATTTCACCAAAAACTACAATTTCAAAAACTATGGCCAACTCCAACTCCAACTTCAAAAATTTCAAAAAAATTGAAAAAGTTTTTGATATTTATGGCCAAACGGGCCCTAAGACTATATTAATTCATTATGTCAAATGGAAAATGTATATATTGGGGTATTATAAGTCTCAAAAGGTAATTGCAAAATTATTTTAGATAAGACTTATCACATAGTCCCTTCGTTCTAGTTTTTGTGTTACATATATATTCCTTTTTAGCTGTCTTAAGAATAATGATTTATACTTATATATTTTTGAAATAGTTAACTTACACCTCCTGTTATATAATGAGAAGTTTTTATAACCACCTAAATAATATAGTAACATATTTAAGAATAAAAGTTTCAAAAATTTTATTGTCGCACATATTAATTGATCAATTAGTCTTATCATAGAGACCGATATATAATTACATTACTCTAAAAGCGACCTGATTATGTAAATATGGTTTGAACCTCATTCCATAATAATAGGAATAACTTATTAAACCTATCCAACAATGCATGGCCCTAGAAATAGATAAAAGGTTATATATATCTTGCACGTCATATATATAGATTCATTTCTTAGGTAACGCATATAACGTACTTAACTAAAACATTAAATGTGAATATCTACAACATAAATACCTTTATCATCTTCCTCCTGAAATGCAGCTTTATACGCGCTATCATCGGCACCATGGTTAGTTCTAAGTGAATGAACAAGTTCCATTTTTGCACCTTCCAAAAGTTTAGGATCATTGCTAACAATAGCAGCAGCACAGCCAACACGAAATATACAATTAGTCACGAGCATCGAACGGTTTTCACCATTGTACCAATTCAGAGTTATGCTCTCTGTGATCACAACAAGTGCATTTTGGACTTTTCTACTCCCACGCAAAACCTTAGCTGCAAAATCAATGGAAAGAACCCCAGAACTGCATCCCATTCCACTCAAATTATACGTTTTCACGTCCGATCTAAGCTTATAACGGTTCACAATGAGTGAAGAGAGCGAAGGGGAAGGCGAAAAGCTCCCACATGTAACAATGACAATGTCGATCGATTGAGGGTCGATTAGGGTTTTAGCTAGAAGGTCGTCGATAGATGAAAATACCCCTTCTTGAGCTTCTTGATTTGCACTTTTTAGTGTAGGCATGTTGTTAGTATTATTATTATTATCATCTTCAAATATGAATGGTGGTCCATAAGTTTCATCCCCTAAGCCGGATTTAAGGTAAATGTTACGCATGAATTCGATGGATTCTTGCGATAAGCGCATATTCTTGAGCAAGAATGATTCACCAACTTTATAAGAACATTTCCTATGGGTTGGTGGCTTGTAACATGCATAGTTTAACAAGAAAACC
>NC_081353.1:33804797-33851836 GCF_029784015.1 Lycium ferocissimum | reverse complement strand
AAGAATAGATGTCTAACAATAAAGAAAGATAGACGAGTAACAATAAAAGAATGACACGGAAAAAAAAAAAGACCTCTAGGACAAGGTCGAGAAGAATATACTGCAAGAATATCTCATCTCCCTGAAAATTCTACTGCTACCCATTCAGTTCAGCCGTGTTCTTCCTCTGAACCCAAAAGCCTATTCCCGCTGCTATTTTCATTCGCACATGCTTTTGTTTACTATTTCGGGATACATTTAAAGAGTTACATACATTAGGGAACTTCCTGTAAATCACCGGATCAATGGTAGGGACATATAATGAATAGTATAACTTACACTGTTGGGCAAAACCTCACATACATGGTTCAATTTGTTCAAGTATTTGTTGGGAACTCATTGTTTAGATGCTTTGTGTATTCCATGTGACTTGAGGTTAAAGTTGTAGTATTTCTTTTATTATTATCAGTTCATCATAAACCTTTTTCTAACTAAGATAAGCATAGTTGTTTTCTAATTTAACAGAAGATGAGCATCACGTTGTTTGGTTCTGGCTAGAGAAGGGCAAGCCACATGAATGCCCAGTATGCACACAGTATTTTGTAGTAGGTACGGAATTTCTGTATTCTTGGATCATATTATCAAGTTCTAGACTGTAAAGGAATTGGTAGAAATATGAGTTCATAGTCCTTACTGTTCTTTATGTGAAAGGTCTCTTTCAAGGATTCATTTCTTTCTGCTCATTTTTCTCTCTCAGGTGGTTCTTGTATTATCTATTTTTGCTTTTCCTTATGGGATTTGATTTCTCTTGTGACCCTTGGTTTCCTGGACATGTTCTCTGCGTTTTCTTTGATTTTTCAAAACATGCTCAACGGTTCTCATCAGTCCTCATTGTATTAAGCTTTTGGGAATTACCTTTTCTATAGTAACTCTTGTGGGATTTTGCTATTTCTCTATCTACTATGGTTTGAACTTTGCTGAAACTTTCTTCTCTATCAACATTTGTTCTATCCTTTGTACCAGTATTACTTTGCTATCTCTTTTGGATTATGTAAGTTTATTCCTTCAATTTCTTCGCAGGTCATGAAAGTTCCCAGGTCATGAAAGAGTTTTTATCTTTCAGGAGCATACTTATGTTCAACTGCCAGGATTCAGATTTCAGCCCAATCTCATACAAATGTTGGAGTACCTACAATCTTTGTACTTTTGTCTTTCCTGCAAACTACTCGTGTAACTTTGTTCTACAAATGAATGTAATATACTATGAACCATGTTATGTTAATATTTAGTTTAATGATCTCTCCTTTATTTGCATCTCAGTAGTAACTAACGCCCGTGCCTTGCACGGGCACAAACCATCTAGTCTAGTATATATAGAAGAGTGAAGAGGTGGACGACCAAGGATAACATTGTAATTTCATAGCTAAAAATGACATTTTAGATATTTTCCTATAAGCTAATGTATGCTTTTTCTGAACTTGCTGGGCCCATTTTCCCTTTATCATTGCAAAACTTTTGACAGCCTCTGAACCTATATATCGACATAGCTAGCCACGTGGCTTTACGAAGACAAAATTGTTTGGCAACACACCAAAATCCATGTCAATATGCTATGTTTCTATATTTCTAAAATCTAAAACAGGTGGTTATACATTGATTTAAATTCTCTTCTGGCTACATTTTATTTTATTCTTTCATGGGCTCAATAAAACCGTTTCTGGAATATTGATTAAAAATTTTAGTGACACTTGTACTTCTTTAGTGATTTATTTTATTTAGAGTTAAAAGAATTAATTAATGGAGGATAAATGTGTAAATACAAAAATTATAAACATACAACGTGCTAATAAAACAAATAAACTATTGCATCAAAGAACAATAGGACTGTAAAAACTTAGCTATGCCAAATAGTTATATTAAATTATATTAATTTATCATGATTAAGTAATTTAATAAGTAGAAAATCTACAATAACTTAAACATAATTTTAGTGAAAGAATGTTGTGCAAAGACATATCATGCATTAATTATTTTTATATAAAGATCCAATACAAAAAAAAGTCCAAAATGTGTTGTAGTATGTTATAACGAACAACTGGTCTCATGCGAGAATTAAAAAGACACATTTTAGATGCCACATAAAGATATAAAAGTCCCAAATCTCTACTCTTTATCTCTAAATCTAAAGTTTCTCTATTATGTTCCTGACTCTCTTTTTTTATTTTATTTTTAAAATCCTTTTTACGTTTTGGTTTTTGAATGTTGAGCAACAAAAATAGATTATTTTTCTTAACTTAACCAATTTTCACTTTTAAAAAATGCACATTTGATAATCAGAGGAAGTATTAAGGAAAATAGCAATTTGAATAATTCTAAGATATTTAATTATTTAGAGAGAATTTATGTTTTTGCATACAATATCATGATTGTTAAATTATTAGTTTTATGTAATTTGATGATACCCTCTACTTATCAGATTACTCACTTGGTTTGTGCAGGAAAAGGGATTTTAATTCTTTCGGGAAAAAAAAAAGTGGAAAAAATTGAAACAAAAAATAAGAGGAAAACCTTGTCAAATTAATCTGACGATTTGATACGATGAATATGCCTTAACCAAAATTTACTGATTTATCGGACGTAACAAAGACTCTGTTCAGTAACTAAGGTAGAATATGTCAAAAACATGAATCCGGCCATCAAAATTAAGGTAAGGCAACAAATTATATTAGGAGCGTCAAAAAATATGTAATTTTTTATTCAACTGATTGGTTTATTCTTTTTAAAATGACTAAGCAAGCGTAACACTATTAAAGTTGATTGTTACAAAATATAAAAGTGTATAATTTTTTAAAAATATTTTAAAACGGATTGATAAAATAATAATACAAATGAATTAAACGGAAGTTGTAACAAAGAGCATATTAATAAGCAAAAAGTTGTTGCGCCCGTGCTAGCATGGGCCAGTGGTGTCTAGTTAGAATATAGGGGAACTTAAACAAATAATAATAAATATACAATTATTTACAGAACCTACAACTATTTTTTAATTTAGAGAATCTACAAACTATACCCTATAAATGATAAAAGCAAAGAATCAATAGATGTGGTAAATATGGTAACAAATTTATGCAGGTTATTTTTTTCCTTAATTTGTCCTACAAATTCTCCTTTCCTATCTATCATTAATAATATGATGAAGGCAATAATATTAAGTATTCAATTTAGTACCATATTTATACAAGTTATAGTTTTTCCTTAATTTGTCCCTACAATCTCCTTTCCTACCTATCATTAATAATATGATGAAGGAAATAATATTAAGTATTCAATTTAGTATAAATATGGTAACAAATTTATACAGGTTATATTTTTTTCTTAATTTGTCCCTACAAATTCTCCTTTCCTATCAATCATTAATAATAGAATTAATAATATGATGAAGGCAATAATATTATCTATACATCTACCATATATACTAAACATAATATACTAAATACTATATTAAAAATAATATACTATATACTATATATATGCATATATGTGCATCGATATACTATATTAATATAAGTTAAGCAAAGTGCATTGATATACTATATAAGTTAAAGTTAAGCATATAAGTGCATTGATATACTACATATTTAATTTTATGAAATACATTAATATAAATATACCTATATATTGATATTTTAGGAATGTAAAAAGTTGTATTTATGTAATTAAAAAGTTCAAATTTTGAATAAGTTGTATTTGTATAATCTTTTAAAGTACTTGTAATCTTTTTAATTATCATTTTAAAAAATTGTATTTATGTGACTTTTCCTTTAATTTGAAACTAAAATGAGTACGTGGACCTACCTAGTCCAGTTAGAAAGACAAAACTTGCTACTGAATTTAATAGTTTACCAAGATTTCCATATTCTAAGAAGTCAAAATGATTGAAATCTTACCAGCGTTTGACCAATGGTCAACCGATTTTTGAACTTGCTCATAATCAAATGTGAACAAGTGCTTGATCTTTTAGTATTTAAAGGGCGGACAAAGTGCAAATAATACCATATCTTTTTTCAGAATTATTTTTCTAGACACTAGTCAATAGCCACCATGATGAAGGATGTTGCAAGAAAGAATTTTGTTCATTTGAGAACTATCTTTTTGCTATGCTCCATTTTAATGGTGACGGAAGGTAATTCCACCCTCTTTAATTTGTCATAATTATTTCATCTTAAAAGTATATAATCGTGATAGTGATACTTACTTTCTTGAGTTAATGATCAAACACACACTTGAATTGTCACTTTTTCGTGATTTTCACACACAACTATCACCTGTTTTCTTTTTCTAGCTGAACTATCGTCATTTATATATTAAAACACACCTCGAAGCTGACTAGGCCAACTATCAATGTTCTGTTTTCCTACCTGATCTGTCAACTAGGTGTGTTTTAATACATATATGGTGATAGTTCAGGTAGGAAAAGAGGACAATTGATAGTTGGGTGTGAAACTCGCGAAAAAGTGATAGTTCAAGTGTGTTTTTGACCATTCTCTGTATTTTTTTTCTTTCTTTTTTTCCTTTTTCCCCCTATTCATTTGTTATCCTTATCAGCAGGAATTGGAAGAAGAGAGATGGAATTAAAACAAGCTTATGCAAGTGGAACAAAGAATTTTGATATGGAAAATGATACAAAGTTTCAAGTTGATGATTCAATAGTGATTGACTATTCACCAAGTCATCAATCGCCAGATATTCACCATGGTGGATCACCACCATTTAACCGAAGAGAGATGGAATTAAAACAAGCTTATGCAAGTGGAACAAAGAATTTTGATACGGAAAGTGATACAAAGTTTCAAGTAGATGATTCAATAGTGATTGACTATCCACCAAGTCATCAATCGCCAGATATTCACCATGGTGGATCACCACCATTTAACCGTCGTTATCATGTATAATTTATTTACGACTTGTTTATCGTCTAAGTGATGTCTTAGATTAACTCTGAGGTAATACCACAATGTTTTAAGATTAGTAAGGTAAAGGTTGGGCTTTCTTACTAATTGTATTTGTCATTTTGAGGACATTGCTAATAAAAGTCAAGCAAGTACGTACTGTGCATTGGTGCGTGGTTATATGAATTCTAAAAAGAAATATGCTCTGTTTTTTCTGATAATCCAGTATTAAACTAAACCCGCCCATAAAATCATGATCTGCCCAACCCGTTAAGGTTGCGGTTAATGACTCGCTTATTTTATTAACTCGGTTCATTTTGACCCGCTTAGTTCAGCTTATTTGAAAATTGGGCTGATATGCAATCTAAATTGACTAAATGAGACTTTGTTTAAATATTTTATAAAAAGACATTGTTTTATTTGATATGCCATATATACTCGTAATATAAGGAAAAAAGTTTTGTTAGGAACTCAAATAAATTATGAAAAACAAACAAAGAAATGGACGGGTTGGGTTATGATCCGGTTTTATTTCAACCCAACCCTTTCAATCCAAGTAATTTTTGGATGGGTTAATGACCCGCTTTTGACATGCTCAATTTCAGCTCAACCGGCCCATTTGACACCCCTACATACGATCAATATTCTAACAAAATATAGCTAATTACAAAAGTACCCTTACATACATCACACTATATAATTCCAACTTCAATACGCTTAGTGGAAACACCAAACTTGCTATTGAATAATTTAATACAGTTCACTAAGATTGTCATATGGTAAGAAGTCAAATTATTATAATCTTAACAGCCTTTGACCAATGATAAGCTGATTAATGAATTTGCTCTAAATTTTATGTGATGGTCAAACTTGTTATTGAATAACTTAATACAGTTTGCTAAGATTTCCATATTGTAAGAAATCAAATTATTGTAATCTCATGAAAATCAAGAAGCTCTATTGGGCTTTTGTTATTTAGGGCGTCAAGAACAAGCTCTTGTGAACGGGCAATTCCCAGAATTGCCCTTCTTTTGGGGTGGTCTTTAAATTTTGCCCCTCAAATTTGAAATCTTTAAATTTTGCCCTTTTAACCCATAGGTTCTAAGTTCGAACCCCCACACAGTCAAAATTTTTTAAAAAAAATGGCAAGGCAGAGTTTAAATTTCGCTATGCCCCCGCGCATACACTTGTGAAGGAATTACCAAAGTCATGGGACCGGCATACTTATGCCTTATGGGCAGACTTGGCATAAGTATGCCGGATCCGGCATAACTTTGGTAATTCCTTCACAAGTTTATGCCGGGTCCGGCATAAAAGTTTGCCCATTAAAAGTATGTCCCCACAGGCATAAACTTGTGAACGAATTATCAAAGTTATGCCGGACCCGGCATACTTATGCCAAGTCTGCCCATAAGGCATAAGTATGCCGGGTCCAGCAAAAATTTGGTAATTCCTTAACAAGAGTATGCCGAGTCCGGCATACACGCGACCCAAACCTTGCCTTGCAATTTTTTTTTTTAATTTATGCTTGAGCGGGGTTCGAACTCAGAACCTCATGATTTCTGCGTGAACGCTCAGAGTTGCAATGCGAAGGGCAAAAATTAAAGACCAGCAATATGAGGGGCATAATTTAAAGGCCACAAATATGAGGGGCAAAATTTAAAGACCACCCCAAAAGAAGGGCAATCTGCGCAAAAAAATGCTTGTGAACCCAAGAATTGGTATGTGGACTTGTCTTCAAATTCAAGAAGCCCAAGGATGATTTCAAGCCCAAGAAGCCAAGTTAAAACTATTTCCTTCTTAAATTAGGAATAGTTGTTTTCCTTTTTCTAGTAGGTTTTACTTTCCCCTTTCCTTGTAGAATAGGGATTTTACTTTTCTTGTTTTTAGCTATTTCCTTTCTAGAGTAGAATAGGGATTTGTAGTCATCAAAGAAGAGACCCTAGGCCTATATAAAGGGTTCTTATTCTTTGTTAAACACTATTCACGTTTTTAGCATAAACCTAAATTTTGCAATAGAGTTATTCTCTCTATTTCTTGTTCTTTATCCTTGTTTTTTTGTTCCAAATAAGATGGTGATAGTCTTTACCTTGTTTTCAGTTGCGTGTGGTGTTTCTTTATCACGTTAATTGATTTCAAGTGGTGACTTAGGAACTTTATTTGTTCTTGATCATTCAAGAACGCGTTTCTTGATTAAAATTCGTTCTAGTTCATACCCAGAACCTTAATTTTCTTTCCATCGTTCCGGCCTTAATACTTACTTGATTTAAACGATTCAATAGTTATTTTTATAGTTCAAATCGTCATCTTTCACATAGTTTTTGAATCACTTTAATCTGACGCCTATAACTTGAGATACGTCCGTTTCTTGAATCTGCCCATCAAACCGCTTCAAGAACAAGATCCTGGTCAATTGGTTCTTTGTTAACTCGAAGAATCACATCATAATCTTATCAGCCTTTGGCCAATGCTAAGCTGATTAATGAATTTGCTCATAAGAAATGTGAAGGTGCATGATCTTTTTAGTATTTAAAAGGCTGAACAAAGTGCAAATAAACCATATCTTTTTTCAGAATTGTTTTTTTTTTCAAAACTCTATTCAATACTCAATAGTCATCATGATGAAGGACGTTGCAAGAAAGGATTTTGTTCTTTTGAGAACTCTCTTTTTGCTATGCTCCATTTTAATAATGACAGAAGGTAATTCCCCCCATCTTCCAATGGTCATAATTATTTCTATCTTAAGAGTATATATAATAGTGATAGTGGTACTTTTTTTCTTGAATTTTAATGATAAAAAACACATCTGAATTATCACTTTTTCGCGAGTTTCACACTTCACTATCAGTTGTTCTCTTTTTCAATCTGAACTATCACTATTTATGTATTAAAACACATCTCGAAACTGACTACGCTAACTATTAGTTGTTCCCTTTTCCTACTAGAACTGTCAACTAGATATTTTTTAATACATAGATGGTTATAGTTCAGGTAGGAAAAGAGAACAACTGATAGTTAATGTGTGAAACTCGCGAAAAAATGATATTTCCTCGGTCTCAATTTAAGTGTCTTACTTTCCTTTTTGGTTTGTTCCCAAAACGAGTGTTTCTTTCTATATTTAATAAGTTTCCAATTCAAACATCCTCATGACAAGTTTTAAATCACAAAAATAAGATGGACATTTTAGTACATTACACACATCTTTAATTTAGGACCGCAAGATTTAAAAATCTCTTTTTATTCCTTAAACTTCGTGTCCAGTCAAACTAAGACACTTAAAAACGGAAGAAGTAGTTCAGGTGTGTTTTTTTACCATTATCTCTATTTCCTTTCAATTATTTTTCTCTTTTCTTTGTTATACTTAGCAGCAGGAATTGGAAGAAGAGAGATGGAATTAAAACAAGCTTATGCAAGTGGAACAAAGATTTTTGATATGGAGAAAGATACAAACTTTCAAGTTGATGATTCAATAGTGATTGACTATCCACCAAGTCATCCATCGCCAGCTATTCACCATGGTGGACCACCTCCAGTTAAACGTCGTCATGATATATAATTTATTTACGACTTGTTTACTGTCTAAATAATGTCTTAGATTAACTTTGAGGTACTACTATAATGTTTTAAGATTAGTAAGGCAAGGCTTGACTTTCTTACTAATTGTATTTTCCATTTTGAGGATTTTTACTATATAGAAAGGTGAAGTGGTAGACGATCACTGGCAGTTTTGCAAATCTAACTTCATTTAGGGGCAAATTTATAATTGTATCTCAATAGGAAATTTTAGAAGCACCGTCATTTTGCTCATAATACACCAGCCTAAGGTAAAAGCAACAGCAATAGGGAGACCCACAGCTGTACTTCATATCACCGTGTGAATCCATGGAGTTCCTTAATTAGTTTTTTCTACTTTTTCTTTTTCAGTGCACAATTTGTTAATAAAAAATAGTAAATCTAATAAATTCCATTTTGTCTTTTAAGTAAACAAAATAAATGTAATTTCTATATCAAGTGTTTTACTCTGTAATATAAAAAAAATGTGTGGTAGATAAGAAAAATACTTTAATACTATTCTAAAAGATGAATTAATTATGAACATTATAAGTCTTTGGTGTGAAGAATGAAAAAAAATGCTTAGAACTGTTCTTCTAATTTTTTTACACTTGTAATAATTAAATAGTTTGCAAAAACGATGGAATAAGATAGAAATGCATTAAAAAAATGAATAGATATATTTATTTAGCAAAGGAAATTTTTCATGAAGTCATTCCTTTGGAGTGATAAAATTAGTCCATGAAAATATGATCCGCTTAATCCGTTCAATTTTGGGTGGGTTAATGACCTTGCTACTTCATTTTTTAGCTCAACCCATTTTGACATGTCCGATTCAACACGTCTAAAAATTAGATTATTTTGTCGCCTAAATTGACCCTTGAGAAATTTTGTCAAAATATTTTTAAAAAAAAACTTTTTTGTTTGATTTGTTATATATAACCATCATAAGTAAATAAGAATTTTTATTAGATGATTAAACAAATTATAAGAAGACAAACAAATAAATAAAAACTTAATTAATAAGAGTTGGGTGGTTTGAGATATGCCTAATTATTTAGCCCAATTCTTTCTAGACTAGTTCAGCCCATTTTCGCCGTTCAAATTCAATTCAACCTTCCCATTTGATACCCCTAATGAACACTATTATTAAGTTTCTAAACCAAATGCATTATGACCACCGTAATGTACCATCTATCTTAATTCTTACATGAATAAACAAATCTTTTATATTATAATTTGTTCTTGAATCAAATACTCTTAATAAATTATTATACATTAAAGAGCCTACTCATCAAAAACATGAACAATTCTCGGTTATTAAATATATATTAATTTAAAAGGTATTTCACGTAAATTTAACTTTGTAATAGACAATTAAAGAAAGAGTAGGTAAAAATATGTGTTTATTGCAATTCTAACCAAACCTATTATCTAGCTGCAATTTTGCAAGAAGATTTAAAAAAAAAAAAAAAAAAAAAAACTTTGCTTGTGAATAAAAGAGGCAAAAAATCATTTCCAAATGTGTAATACAATATTAAAAATAGCAATATGTCATGAGTAAGTATAAAAGGAGACGAACGTTTTGTCCTATTTAATGTTAAAATTTATACAAGAAAAAATATTAAACTTCTAATGTCATTAGCTTGTGAATACCTAAACAAAATTAAAAACTAAATGTTGGGCCCGTGCGTATCTAGTATGGGCAATTTGCAGGATTGTCCTCCGTTGGGGGTGGTGTTTAATTTTTGGCCCTTAAATTGGTAGTCTTAAATTTTTGCCCTTCGCTGAAAATTTTCTGGTTTCGGGTTCGAACCCCGCTCAGTCAAAAAATTTTAAAAAAATTCGCAAGGTAGAGTTTAGATTTGCAAGGCAGAAAACGCAAAATTTTGGCCTGAAGGTAAAATTCTACCTTAAGGCAGAGTTTTGACAACATCTGCCTCGCGAAAAGCAGAGTTTTGACAACATCTGCCCCGCGAAAATTCCTTCTTTTTTTTTTTTTTTTTTTTTTTTTTTACTGAATAGGAGTTCGAACCCAGAACCTCGAGGAATTAGTCGAAGGGCAAAAATTAAATACCACCATTTTCAAGGGCAAAAATGAAAGACGACCCCCAAATGAAGGGCAATCCGCACAAAAAAAAAAGGTCTAGTATTTTTCTATTATATATAAGCGTGGAGGAGGGACGAACACTGCCCCTCCAGCTTATACCATTAGCTTCACAAATTATACACGCAATGAATGCTTGTACCATAAGCTATATAACTTGTGCACTTTATCCAACTATTTTTTATATCCAACGTAAATATATGTCATAATACTTAATATTTATTCCCTTCTCATGTATAGATGTCTGCATTTCAAATTTAATTCTCCGATGCATTTATTTCCTCCATGCACTTTTACTTATTCACTTTTGACTTTTCGTGTTCTAGCTGAATATTTATTCTCTTCTCAAGTATAGACATATGCAGTTCAATTTTAATTCTCCTACACAAATTTATTTTCTCCGTGCACTTTAATCTGTTCACTTTTAACTTTTCACATTCTTTAAGAATTAATGAATTCCACGTGGATGTATGCCATAGTACTGAATATTTATTCTCTTCTCATGTATACACGTGTGCACTTCTATTTTAATTCTCCGATACATATTTATTTCCTCCATGCACTTTTACTTGTTCACTTTTAACTTTTCACGTTTTTGCTGAATATTTATTTTCTTCCCATATATACATGTATGCCCTTCAATTTTAATTATTCGACACATAGTTATTTTCTCCGTGCACTTTTACTTGTTCACTTTTGACTTTTCATGTTATTTAAGAATTAATAAAGGAAGTACTTCTTCCGTCCCATATTTCTTGGCCACATTACTTGACTTTTCACATTCTTTAAGAATTAATAAATGAAGCACTCTCTTCGTCCTACATTACTTGGCCACATTACTATACTTGAATTTTCACGTTCTTTAAGAATTAATAAAAATAAAATACCCCCTTCGTTCATATTACTTGGCCACATTACTAAAATTATATGTCTATTTTTCTATTCTATATTTTTCTATTATATATAAGTGCCAAAGGAGGACTAGCACAGCTTCACCAATTTGTACCAAAAACTTTACAACTTGTACACGCAATTAATGCTTGTACCATAAGCTATATAACTTGTACACTTTACTCAATTATTTTTTTTATCTCACGTGGACATATGTCATAGTACTTAATATTTATTTCCTTCTCATAATTAGACGTATGCACTTCAATCTTAATTCTCCGACTCATTCGTTTCCTCCATGCACTTTACTTGTTCACTTTTGACTTTTTCCGTTCTTACTGAATATTTATTCTCTTCTCATGTATAGACGTATGCGGTTCAATTTTAATTCTCCTACACAAATTTCTATTCTATTTATTTATTTCTATTATATGTGTGTGTGTGTGTGTGTGTGTGTGTGTGTGTGTGAAGAGAGGACTAACATAGCAATACAAATTTGTACCACAAGCTATATAAATTGTACAGTTTAACCAACTAATAGAAAAATGAAGTACTTCCTCCGTCCCATATTACTTGGCCACATTACTAAATAACTTTTTTATCCCACGTGGACATATGTCATAGTACTGAATATTTATTCTCTTATCATGTATAACGTATGCACTTCAATTTTAATTCTCCGACACATTTATTTCCTCCATGCACTTTTACTTTTTGACTTTGACTTTTCAAGTTTTTTAAGAATTAATAAATGAAGTACTCTCTCCGTCCCATATTACTTGGCCACATTACTAAACTACTTTTTTATCCCACGCGGACATATGTCATAGTACTGAATATTTATTCTCTTGTCATATATACACATATGCTCTTCAATTTTAATTCTCCGACACATATTTATTTTCTCCGTGCACTTTTATTTGTTCACTTTTGTCTTTTCACATTCTTTAAGAATTAATAAATGAAGTACTCAATATTACTAAAAATATATGTCCAAATTACTTATTCATTTATAAAATCAAGATAAATGTTTCCCATCTTACCCTCTCCGTCTCATATTACTTGGCTACATTATTGAAAACTGGACATATGTCATAGTACTGAATATTTATCTCTTCTCATGTATACACATATGCACTTCAATTTTAATTCTTCAACACATTTATTTCCTCCGTGCACTTATACTTGTTGACTTTGACTTTTCAATTTCTTTAAGAATTAATAAATGAAGTACTCCCTCCGTCCCATATTAATTGGCCGCATTACTAAATTACTTTTTTATCCCACGTGAATATATGTCATAATGCTGAATATTTATTCTCTTCTCATGTATACACGTATGCACTTCAATTTTAATTCTCCAACACATATTTATTCCCTCCGTGTACTTTTACTTGTCCACTTTTGACTTTTCACGTTCTTTAAGAATTAATAAATAAAATATATATTTTATCATAATACTTGTATTTATTGGTGTATAGTCTCAATAGCCTCAGAAAATGATTTGAAAATGAATAATTAATGTGAAGGGTAAAATAAGAACTCTCTCTTGATATGTTAACGTAGACGAGTAAAAGTGAAGGGAGTGAGTGATTTTTATCCCCGTTTTCCTTCTTTGTCAATACTTTACTTATTTTACTCTCCTTTGCATTTTCTGATTATTGTTTCTTTACATTTATAAAATGTATTACTTTATATTTTCATTTCGGAATTAAAATTTTGGTGATTTACGATATAACATATATCTTTCTAATTTTGATTTATTTGTAACAATTCTTTTTATCTATAATTGTTAATATAATTTTAAGTAATTTAATTTAAAAAATTATTAGTTTTGCTTTTAAAAAATTCAATATATACATTAATTGACATGGATATCAACATGTCGGTATACATATAAGATATTAACGAATTTAAAAGAAAAAAAATTTAGAATCAAAATATTAATTTTCCCTCATATTCTTATTAATTTTCTTTTTCACATCGATGAACAACTTTCATTGTCATGACAATGAGAAAAAAGTCCGATTCTTTCCATCTCAAAGATTTAATTCCATCATATGTTTTAAATTTTTAAACTCCATTTTTTAATTATCACTAAAGTGATGATACATAAAATACATTTTTTATATGTTGCTATATATAATAACAATTAGAATGTTTTTAAAAGTTATTTTCAAAATACAAACTTTAAAGACTAGCTAATTAAAGTGAATAGACATGTTCGGCCCGTGCGATGTATTGCTAGTATTATATATAAGTGTCCAAGAGGGACTAACACAGCTGTGAATGCTTGTATCAAAAGTTTTATAAATTGTACACGCAATGAATGCTTGTACCAAAAGCTATATAAATTATACACTTTAACCGTACTACTTTTTTATCCCACGTGGACAAATGTCATAGTACCGAATATTTATTATCTTCTCATGTATACACGTATGAACTTCAATTTTAATTCTCTGACACATATTTATTTCCTCTGTGCACTTTTACTTGTTCACTTTTGACTTTTCACGTTCTTGCTGAATATTTTTCGTTCTAATATATATAAGTGTCCAAGAGGGACGAATACAACAACAACAAATTGTACAAAAAATTGTCTGAGTTGTTTACTAAATTTGGACTTATTTCAATTGTACTTAGTTTCTTTTCTTTTTTTTTCAATTGTGGGTCCACTTCATTTAACAAGTACTACTACTCCCTCCGTCCCAAAAGATTGTCTTCCTTTCCTTTTTAGTCTGTCCAAAAAAGATTGACACCTTTCTATATTTATAAACAATTTAACTTTATGAGATGATTTACAGCCACACAAATATCTAAGGCTTGTTTTGGAACACACATTTCAAAAGTCTTTATTTATTTCTTAAACTCTATGCTAAGTCAAACTAAGACAATTTTTTTGGGACGGAAGGGGTACTTGGTTTGCCACCTATTCTCTGCACACGTGTATTCCACTTTTACGTAATCATATTTCTTTAATTCTACACTTCATTTTATTACTCTATTATAGAAAGCACTTGAAATTGTACTCTAAGCAGGGACTAATATGTGTACATTTCAGAAGTTTAACATTAATTCTACATTTTGTGTGTTTACTTTTTAAGTCCCCATTTGTCCGCGGTATCTCAATTGTCCTTTCATTTCCTTCATTTGGCATATAGTCCATCTGTCTCAATTTAAGTGTCTAAGTTTGACTAGACACAGAGTTTAAGAAATAAAGATAGACTTTTGAATTTTGTGATTCTAAATTAAAAATGTGTATAATATAATAAAATATCCTTTGAATCTTGTGATTATAAACTTGACATGTAGGATATTTGAATCGTCAACTTACTAAATATAAACAGAGGCAGACATAACCAAAATAAGACAAATTTTAACAACAATTGAGAAATTAAGGGGGAAAATAAGAGGAAAAGAAACAAAATATGGAGACTCACTAAAGAGAATCGCAGTATCCTTTGCAAAATACAAAAACCATAAGGACTAACTAAAGTGAGTAACCAAATTAATTATATTGGACACTGATCATCGCACGGGCATAGTTTGCTAGTATATTACTGATAAAAGTCAAAGAAGTACGTACGTACTCTGCATGGGTGTGTGGTTATATTAATTCTAAAAGAAATATGCTCTCTGTTTTTTTGGTAATCCAGCATTAGACTAAACCCACCATAAAATCATGATCCCGACCAACCTGTTTAGGTTGCAGTTAATGACTCACTTATTTTATTAATTCAACTCATTTTGATCCGCTTAGTTCAGCTCATTTGAAAATTGGGTTGATATACAATCAAATTGACTCATGATAAACTTTGTTTTAATATTTTTTAAAAAGTCAATATTTTATTTTATATGTAATACATAGTCGTAATATAAGAAAAAAAGTTTTGTTAGGTACTCAAATAAATTATGAAAAACAAACAAAGAATTTAAAACTTAGTAAGAATTGGGCGGGTTGGATTATGACCTGACTTTTGTTAGATATTTTATAATATTTTGAGGTCTTAAATGAACAGACACATCTATTCATGAAAGGGTATGACTCTTCTGAAAAGTCATCTCTCAAAATCTGCATGTATAAGGACACTCTTAAAGTAGCATATAGAAAAATCTACATGTGTAACACGGACTTTGTTGTATCTTGAAGGAAATTGTTTATATTTTCCCCAATTTGTATACGGGCAATATCTCTTTAAGGAAAGTTGATTCTCCAGGCCTCAAAGTCATTATCTTCTTCGATATGCTTAGCTATTTTTCTAACAGTTTTTAGCCCATTTCAGCCCAAACTGTTTCAGCCGAAGTAACTTTTGGACGGATCAATGAATCTCTTATTTATCAACTCGGCCCATTTTGACATGATTAATTTTTGCCCAACGGGCCACACCTCTACATACAATCAATATTCTAACAGAATATTGCTAATTACAAAAGTACACTCATATATATCACACTATGTAATTCCAACTTCAATATGCTTAGTGGGAAAACACCAAACTTGCTATTGAATGGTTTAATACAGTTTACTAAGATTTTCATATAGTAAGAAGTCAAATTATTGTAATCTTGTCAGCCTTTAATTTGACCAGTGGTAAGCTGATTAATGAATTTGCTCATAATCAAATGTGAAGGTCAAACTTGCTATTAAATAATTTAATACGGTTTGGTAAGATTTTCATATAGTACGAAGTCAAATTATTGTAAAGTCAAATTATTGTAATCTTATCAGCCTTTGACCAATGCAAAGTTGATTAAAGAATTTGCACATTATAAATGTGAAGGTGCATGATCTTTTAGTATTTAAAAGGCTGAACAAAGTGCAAATAATGCCATAGCTTTTGTAAGAATTTCTTTTAATCAAACACTAGTCGATAGTCATCATGATGAAGGGTGTTGCAACAAAGAATTTTCATCTTTTGAGGACTATCTTTTTGCTATACTCCATTTTAATAGTGACAGAAGGTAATTTCCCCCTCTTTCATTGGTCATAACTATTTCATCTTAAAAATATAAAATAGTGATAGTGATAATTTCTTTTTTTTTTTTTTTTTTCCTATTCATTTGTTTTACTTAGCAGCAGGAATTGGAAGAAGAGAATTAATTGGAACAAAACAAGCTTATGCAAGTGAAACAAAGCCTTTTGAAATGGAGAAAAATACAAACTCTCAAGTTGATGATTCTATAGTGATTGACTATACACCAGTTCATACATCGCCGGAAAGTTCACCACATGGTCTACTACCATCTACGTAGTGATGTACGCACAAATTTTAATAAGCAATGTCGATATTTAATAAGATTCTCAACGCGCTTGTTGTAAGAGAGGAAATGAGATCTCTTGCTCTCTTACAATTTGAATAGAGAAATATAATCTTTTCAGATCTCTTATATGTTTCTTTTCCAGATATCTTATGCGTAAAAAATAAAGATCTTTTGTAAAAGGATCATATAACTAAATTTTTGTAAAGGACTAAAAAATCACTTCTCCCGTCGGAAGCAGACTTTGTCCCTATTTATCAGTCTTCTTAGGTGATTGGGTTAAACATGGGCGGATCAAAACGGGTTAAGTCAATAAACGGATCAAGAACTCATGAGCGGATCAAAACGGGTTAAATCAATAAACGGATCAAGAACTAATCGGCGCTAAGTTTACTTGGGTCAACATGGATTGGGTCAAAATGAGTCAAACAACGGGTCATAACCTAATCCGACAAAAAGACCCCCAACTTCCCCTTCTTTATATTTAATATTTTTTTTATATTTTACTCCATTTGGTTGATCGATTCATATTTGGAAGATTACAAGGACAGTGCCATTTATTGGAAGATTACAAGGCCAGTGCCATTTAACAGAAAATTGACTAAACGAGGGGTACCAATTAATCCCTGTAAGGTATTTTATAAATGCCTAACACAGAATTTTTCTAAAAGGGATGTCGAAGCTGAATGTAATGTAGAAAATAGTATACCAATGAAAAACCAAAGTTGCGCAAATGAATAGAATTAGCTAAAAATAAAAATAAAATAAAAAAGAGAGAGAGAGAGAGAAGAAGAAATGATTAAGGACTAAGAATCTTCACTGGTGAAAAAAAATCTTTTGGCAGCTCACGAAAACATAACAGTAAGTTACACATGGGTCATGCTTTTAACCCTTCGGATTACACTATTTTAACCCGTTTTAACCCAATAGTTTAATGGGTCATTTTGAGTTCAATCTGTTGGGTCAAGTCAATAAACGGGTCATAACCCAATTTAATCAAACTTGAGGGGGTTGGGCTGGTTACTTACACAAATAGCTACCTTTTAATAGCTTTTAACAAGTTATAGCTACAAGTTGAAGATTCTGATTAAAGTGACTTTTGGCTGTATTTCAGTTGAATCTCGCGTTTTTAAAATACAGTGAAATACAGCGAAATACAGAGCGATTTTTGAGTAAAAAATGGCTATATTTATGGCAATAAAAATCTTTTTCAAATTATATGGTAATTTGTATTAATGGTTCCATGATTCTCGCAAACCTTATGAGGTTCCATTACAGCTAACGTCTATCAATCAAAATCACTCCATTCAAAAGTTTTTGAATTCAAAAAAACTTAGCATCTTCTCTTTCCAAAAATACAGTAAAATTTTCTTTAATCTTTGAAATTTTTTCAACAATCTGATTCGAGCTAATACACTCTGTAATTCACAAATGAGTGATTTCACATTGTCGTAGTGAAGAACTGTTGAAAAATTTGATTATCAACAAGGTAATTTTGATTTCATTCTAATTTTTTTTTTTTTTTGAAATACAGTGAAATACACGGACATACAAAATCGGATTGAGTAAAAATAGGCTATATTTTTTAAACAAATTCTTCTTTTTCTTTTTAAATGGTAAATTAAATTAAATCAATCATATTTCACGCATAACGGCTGATGTTTCTATAAAAACTCACGTCTTTCTCTCCCCCTATTACTCCACTCTAAATAGAAATACGCTAAAATATATTGAAATGCACATAATCAATGGCAAAAATAATACACCAAAAATATACTGAAATTAGATAAAACACAGTGAAGTACACATAATCAATGGCAAAAATAATACACTGAAATACACTAAAATATACTGAAAATTAAATATACTATTTGTTAATACACAGAAATACATTAAAATATTTTATCAAACACTAGATGGGCATGAAGCTCCACAACTCTCATCAATGATGTCTCTACACGAACAACCTATTCTCTTGCTCCTAGATGATGCTACAATATCATATTGATATAATCAATACTATTCTTCATCACTCATAAGATAAACAACATCACATGATGACCAAACATAAGAAGAATTTTCCTCTTCTTTTGGCCCATCCATGGAGATTTAACAGACCAATTGTCATGGCTGAGCTTCGACCATTGGCTGGAGATCCTCCACTGCTTTCCTTGTTGCCACTTCCTCCACCACCAACAACAATCACGACAACCACATTTCTCTCTCCAAATTATTCAATTCCAAACTTTTAGAAATACTTCCAAATACAAAAAAATATACATTGAAATACAATGAAATATGGTTAATTGTTTAAAAAATATAAAATTGTAATATGTATATATACAATGGAATACAATAAAATATATCAGAAACTGTTTCATAAATTAGAAATATATTGAAATACAACGAAATATACTGAAACAGTACACTGAAATATATTGAAACATTTTATCAAACACTTGGTGGGCATGAAGTTCCACAACTCTCATCGGAGGTGAAGTATGCGTTGAATTCATACCGGAGGGGCGGTATCAGTGAGAGAAGGGAATTAGCAATATTTTACAAAATCATCATCGCCTCTTTCAAGCCACCGATTATACTCACCAGGCACCAGCACCACTTCCACCAACTCCACTGGCAGCATTCAGTGCTCAGGCGAAAGCGTTAAAAAAAAAAAAAAAAAAAAAAAAAAAAACTTTATGTAACAACAATGAAGAAATTGCACGGATTGCCCTTCAAAAGGAGCTGAACTTTAATTTTTGCATTTCAAATGCCAAATAAGTTGTTTATAATACTCCCTCTGTTAAAACAGATCTGGGAGTGAGATAGGTAACGGAGAGAGAGAAAGAGAAGGGTGAGAGAGATAAAGAGAGGGGTGAGATCTCATGGACCGTGTATTTAGAGATAGAATAGCTAATGGACCGTTTATTTAGGAGATGAGGAAACACAGTAATTGAAATATAATTGGGTAGCTATTAAATATAATTTTAGAATAATATAGCTGCTAAAATTAAATATTAAATAAGATGGTTATTATTCATAATTAAGTCTTAGGGATAGTTATAGCAAGTAAATTTTCCTACAAAAAATGGGTTGATTTGGCCACCCCTACTAATATTAGCATTTTTAAGGTTACAAAGGTACGGTAAAATGGCTCTCTTATTTTCAGCAGCAAATTCATTTGTTTTTTCCATATAAATGATAGTCTAATGAACTCTAGTTAGTGAAAAAATCAGCGCCACCAGTTTTACAAACAACGTTTTCTAAACAAATTTCAAGTCAACTATTTTGGGGCATCATTAATCCAACAAGCATGGAAGATGGAACAATATATGCTGTAAATATTAAACAATCATTTGAAACCGTTATTCCAGTCCCAGATTTAGTGTTTCTTCAATATCTTCAAAACAGTACCTTTTGTGAGGTAATAACAACAGTTGGAACAGATACAACAACAACAACAAGCCCAGTAGAATCCCACCATGTGAAGTGCAGGGAAGGAGTAGGTGTCTGTACGGGCAATCCCCACCTTAAAAGGTAGGGCGGCTGTTGGAGCAGATGTGCTGGAATTATAACTCTTAAGATTTTCTGCAAATAATACTTTATAACTTATGATATGATGCACTGACACAATGCATCATGCTTTTCATTATAAAATACACCATAGAGCTAGCTACCAAGATACATAAAACTTCGAGGACATTATCCACTTCAATTCTTCTCTAAACACTCTTTGGACATTTTTCTCCTCCACTGTGGCTTTTACAGAAACACCAAGTAACATGTAACATAATTTACTTATTCTTTTAAAATAAAGACAAAAATAAAAAAAGGATAAGCACAGTTCCAAAAAGATATACAAAAAATTCTTGCATCAAAGGCATCAGACAGAAGACATGTTGTCACTTCCCTTTGATATTTTAATGGACAAATAACAAGATGCAACCTCAACAAGTATAAGCTTGATATATTGTAGCTAATCCAACTATGACACAAGTATTAAGAAACACCTGAAATCTTGCTTTCTTATTTTACAACACTTAGGGGTCGTTTGGTGCATGGTATAAGCTGGGATATCCCAGCACTAATTTTTTGTACCATGTTTGGTAGAAGGTATAAATTTATCCTGGGATAAATTTATACCTTGTACCAAACAAGGTATAAAATGCATCTCATCCCAAGAGATGGGATATCCCTTCTTATCCCACTTATATTGGATAAATTAGTCCCGGGATTATAATCCCGGGATAATTTTGGCTACCTACCAAATGACCCCTTAGGGACAAGAAAAATCTAGTCTTGAAATTAACATGGTTATGGATTGCGGAAGGCTTTGTGTGAAACATAAAACTTTTCTTCAATATTTGTCGTCGACCTTTGAGTGAGCAAGCATCTTATTCTACTTAAGACCCTAGTTCCAAAGACATTTTTTACTACTTGAGACCCTAGTTTGATGTGAGCACACAACATTCTTGCATCAAAGGCATCACACAAAAGCCATGGTGTCATCAAGCAAGAGTAGGCTTAGCACATTATAGCCTATGTTACTCGGACTCTTCAAAAATATTAACGGGTGCATGTCGGACACTCAAAGTAGTGCATTTTTGGAGAATCTGACACGAGTGAGGCAACAAAAGTAACGAGTCCACGTAACTTGGATTATACCTATAATCGAAACAATGGATTGATACACACTAACTATACTGCTAATATTAAGGAACACCTGAAACCTTGCTTTCTTGTTTTACAAGACTTGAGGATAAGAAAAATCTAGTCCTGAAATTAACATGGTTATGGATTGCGGAAGGCTTCACGTGAAACATAAAGCTTTTCTTCAATATTTGTTGTCGAACTCTGAGTATTGCTTCCATCAAAAGAGCAAGCATCTTCTTCTATTGCTAGCCTGTGTTTCACATAAAACCTTTGGCAACCAACAACCATGCAAAATATTGAAAAATAAAGAAAGCAAGTTCAAGATAGTTTGCAGCATATAGTCCAATCACACTTACGAAACAGCCTCCCTAAGGTAGGGGTAAGGTCTGCGTACACTCTATCCTCCTCAGACCCCACATTGTGGGATTTATTGGGTATGTTGTTATTGTTGTTGTAGTCCAATAACACTTACACAATGTTCTACATATTGGAACAGACACTTCAACTTTTACAAGATAAGAAAGTATTATATATATTTATGCAATTTAGAGTTCGAGATCTTTAGAAGAGGAAAGGTTGATGGATCGCAATCAAATTTGCCTTAAATCTTACATAGAAAAATTTATACATATATATGACCACACAAAAATATTTTTGTATCCTTAATAGGACTACAAGAGTATTCCTCACTTATTATCAAGGCAATGACATTTGGCAATTTAACAAAAATATGGAGAATAGCTACACAACTATTAACACTAAATATAATTCCAAAAAGATACTTTAAAGACAAAATAAAGAAAACACAAAATAGTTCCAAGAAGATAAAATAAAGAAAACACAAAATAGTTCCAAGAAGATACTTTTAAATTCTCAATCCTTAGTTCAGATGTGAGCACACAAAATTCTTACATCTACGCCATTAGATAGAAGGCAAGTTGTCGCTTCCCTTTGAAAAGGACAAATAGAAAGATGCAACCTCAACAAGTATTTGATAAATTGTAGCTAATCCAAACAATTCATGGATATTTTGGGACTATGCTACAAATATTAAGAAACATCTAAAGCCTTGCTTTCTTATTTTACAACACTTAAGAGGACAAGAAAAATCTTGTCCTAAAATTAACACGATTATGGATTGCAGAAGGCTTCGTGTGAAACATAAAAGCTTTTGTTATCATTTGTCCCTGACCCTTGAGTATTGCTTCCATCAAAAGAGCAAGTATCTTCTTCTATTTCTTGCCTGTGTGTTTCACATAAAACCCTATGCAACCCACAACCATGCAAAATGTTGAAAAATAAAGACAGCAAGTTCTAGATATTTTGCATAATACATGTAGTTTCAATACACACATGCTTACACAATGTTCTACATCAATTGGATAGCACACTTCAATTTTTACAAAATGAGAAAGTGCACAAGTTGTAGTTTCGACAACTCTTTCAAAGACAAAAATTTGGTAGATTGCATAGTCATGTTTGGCTTAAATTTTGCATAGAAAATTTTATATACGATCATGCACAAATATTTTTGTATCCTTAATAGGATTGCAATACTCTCCAATTATCAAGGCATAGAAATGGAATCACACTTTTCAATTTAACAAAACTATGGAAGAATAGTTACACAAATATTAATAGTAAATAACTCTAATCCAAACAATGCATGGATATACTCCCACTATGCTACAAATATTAAAAAACATCTAAAGCCTTGCTTTCTTATTCTACAAGACTAAGGACAAGATAATTCTAGTCCCAAAATTAACATGGTTATGGATCGCAGAGGGGTTTCATGTGAAATGTAAAGCGATATCTTTTGTTGTTGACCTTCTTTGACTATTTCTTCCATCAAAAGAGTAGGTATTTTCTATTGCTAGCTTCCATCATTTCACATAAACCCCTCTGCGACCCATAACCATACTAAATGTTGTAAAACAAAGAAAGCAAGTTCCAAATGTTTTGCATAATACATGTAGCTTAGTTCTCTCAACTCATACAATCTCCATTCTATATATTTATGCAATTTGGAGTTAAACCAATCATTTTTTTTTTCCAACAAGGTAACATATTTGTAGTTCTACCAATTTTTAGCACAGAAAAAAAAAAAAAGATTGATGGATATCACAACCAGACCTGGCTAACTATTGCATAAAAAAATTAATAACTAATAACACAAACACATTTAAGCATTTATTACGACAATATATGTAGAGTCATCACCAGTTAACAGGGGCAGATCTATAAATTTATGTGTAAGAATTTACTAAAATTACAATAAACAATATATACGAATACATAACTTTAAAAATATAATGAGTTAACCTTACGATTAAACTCATAGAGTTTAAATTATAGATCTGCCTCTATCAATTAACACAGCAATAGAAAAGCAAAAAAAAAAAATCAACTAATTTAGTAAGTAGGGTGTATATTACAAAAAGACTAACAGTAACACCTCTAAACACAAATATATTAATAACCAAGATGTTAAATTATTCACTTGTATTGAAAACCAAACAAAGACTTAACATAGTGCTCTATATAATGAAAATGAAAAATAACTTAAACAAAAATTGAAACATACCAATATGCGGCGGCCAAGTGAAATTTAGGGTTATGAGAGCGTAAGGACTAAGAGTGGAGCTTTTATAGAGCAGAATAGGTCCTTGCACTTTTTAAGATTTTGTAAATTTACCTCTCAAAACTATTTATCTATCAATTAGCCCTTCTTTACTTTTGGCTAAACACATAAATAGCCCCTATATATACATCATACATGGTCTGAATTTTACAGGAGTTTAGGATCTTTTGCAGCCTATATATACGTGATTTTCCTTTTTGAATAATTTTCTTCCCCTTAGGCTTTCTACGTTAAATTTGTTTGTTCTTTTTTGCTATTATTGCTCAAATTCGCATCGTCTTGGTAACAATTACGACATAATCAAGAACGTGTTTGATGTAAATGTTGCTGGCACCTTTTGCGCGAAACATGCTGCTAGAATGATGATTGCTGTCAAGAGAGGTGTCATTGTTTTCAGTGCAAGTATGCTGACAGCAGTTTATGGTGATTCACCACACTTATACGGCCTCAAAGAATGCAATTTGGGGACTTTCCAAGAACCTCGGTGTCTAATTAGGAAAGTATGGAATAAGAGTTACTCCTTTCGTTCACTTTTACTTGTTCAATATTTTAAAAATAAATTTTCACTTTTACTTGCCACTGCATATCAAGATAAGACCATTTTTTTTTCCTGTTTTACCTACAGTATTAAATACTCGCTTTAAATCATTTTTCAAATCCAATAAAAATATGCACCGATTAATATGGGTACATTGATAAATTTATTATTTCTTAAATAGTGTGAAAAATCTAAAGTGAATAAGTAAAAGTGAACGGAGGGAATAATTGTGTTTCTCGTGATGGAATTGGCACACCAATGGCGTTAAATGCACTTGGGAATATGGTTGATAGACAAATGGTTGAGAAGTAATTTGCAGAAGGGGGAAATTAAGGAGCTTTACCGGATGAAGAAGTGGCAAAGGCAGTGTTACACTTGGCAAGTGATGATTCCAATTATGTGAGTGGTTTGAACCTAATTCCCTGATGGTTGCATAGGCATAGCACCACTAATGTGGCTAGGGGTGTTTACGATTTGGTTAAAAACCAATTCAAACCGCAAACCAAACCAAATTGATAATTATTTGAGTTTGATTTGGTTTGATTTTATTACAAACAAACCGAAGAAAAAATTGAACCAAATCGACTAAATAATATACACAATTTTTATAATTATATATACAGTATATTAGTTTTTATAAATAATTTTAAATACTTTGTGTACTTTTTCATCAAAATTTCCTTTTTCTATTAGGCTAATGAACTTTACACAATAAGCCCATTTATCAAAAGAATTCCATGAATCCGAACTTATTTATTCAAAGAAACGACTATGAGATTTAATTGAGAAAAGTTATATTTCTTATAAAATTTATTTACTTAATTAAAGTTCATAGATTTTAAAACATTTTCTCCATAATCCAAGAAATTTAATGTCCACACAATAAAAGGATCATAATGAATTGCAAGTTGAAAAAAGATCAATGGAAAAAAATTATTTTCTCCATAATTCAAGAAATTTAAAACTCACACAATAAAAGGATAATAATGAATTGTAGGTTGAAAAAAGATCAATGAAAAAAAATCTTTTCTAACCGTACGAGAATAATGAAAGAGAGAAATATCATTATATTTCTTAAAAACCGAACCAAATCGATAAATATGCATTATATTTGATTTGATTTAATTTTAATAATTTAAAAATCCACAGAGTTAATTTAATTTTGGTTTTAACCAGAAACTGACCATGATCGCCCCTACCAATTATGATTCACCCGATGTGGAATACTATTATCCTTGGTTGTGTTGATACTTGCACATTGGATACTTCGCAAATTTGATTAAATATTTGGATGCAGAAGCCGGTATTTAAAAATTTGAGAGAGTTGATTCAACTGCAGTGCTCATTAACACATTGTAACAAAAGATACCGATTTTTACAATTAAAAGGTAAGATTTGCTTTTCCCAAAGTCCCACTCCCAATAACCGGTTAAACGCCTACTCAAACCCACCCAGCCACCCCTAACAAAAAGAATATTACACTGCTTGTAGGCCTCTGTTATAGGCCCATTTAAGGGAGTTCATTCCCCAATGGTCCATATTCCATCTTGCCAAATCAAAATACATACGAAAATGTCTAAAATTGCCCGTGGTTCGGATGATGTGACGACTAGTCTACTTTGATTTATATGACTTAGGATTGGCTAAGTAGATAGTGGCCCATTAAGTACCAATTAATAATCTATCACTAGATAGCTTAAGTGTACCAATTAATAATCTATCACTAGATAGCTTCCACCTCCCACCGTGGCACAAGTTCAATCCGTCAACGAATTTGCTTCTAGTTTAATTGGGTGTCGTTTTACCCTTATAAAGATTTTGTAATTGCCTCCTTCAATTTAGGACAAGAAAAATCCAGTCCTGGAATTAACATAACATGGTTATGGATTTGCGGAAGGCTTTGTGTGAAACATAAAGCTTTTCTTCAGCATCTGCCGTTGACCTTTGAGTGGCAAGCATCTTCTTCGCCTATCTTTCACATAAAACCCTCTATAACCCACAACCATGCAAAATGTTGAAAAATAAAGAGAGCATGTTTCCCGATAATTTGCATAATACATGTAGTCTAGTCCACACGCTTAGATAATGTTCTACATATTGGAAGACTTTACATACTAAATAGGAATACAAGATGATTCCTCAAGGCATATAAAGGCATTAACATCTTGCAATTTAACAAATAAATGGAGAATAGCTACACAACTATTTTTTTGAGAAACTGGTACTGAAATGGCTACACAAATATTAACCGTAGTTAACTCCTAAAAGATATTTTAAAGACAATAATGAAGAAAACACAAGCATAGTTCCAAAAAGACATTTTTAAATACTTGATCCTTAGTTTAGACGTAAGCATACTAAATTCTTGCATCAAAGGCCTTAGATATAAAGCAAGCTGTCACTCTCCTTTGATATTCCAATGAACAAATACAAGATGCAGCCTCAACAAGTGTCCGCTTGATGCCTTATAGCTAATCTAAACAATGCATGGATATACACCAACTATGTTGCAAATATTAAGAAACACCTGAAACCTTGCTTTCTTAATTTTACGACACTTGGGACAAGAAAAACCTAGTCCTGAAATTAACATGGTTATGGATTGCAGAAGGATTTGCGTGAAACATAAAGCTTTTCTTCAATGCTTGTCACTGAACTTTGAGTATTGCTTCCATCAAAATAGCAAGTATTTTCTTCTATTGCTAGCTTCTGTTTCACATAAAACCCTCTGCAACCCACAACCATGCCAAATGTCGAAAAATAAAGAAAGCAAGTTCGAGGTATTTTGCATAATACATGTAGTTTAGTTCACATATGCTTACACAACATTTTACAAGTTGGAACAGACACTTCAACTTTTACAAAATAAAAAAGTACTACATATTTATGAAATTTGAAGTTCCAATCTTTAGTAGAGCAAAGGTTGATGGATGGCACAAACAAATTTGGCTTAAATTTTGCATAGAAAATTTTATATATGATCACGCACGACTATTTTTGTATCCTTAATAGGACTACATGAGGACTTGTCACCAATTATTAAGGCATATAAAGGCAATGACATCTGCAATTTAACAAAAATATGGAGAATAGCTACACAAATATTAACACTAAATAACTCCAAAAGATATTTTAAAGACAAAAATAAAGAAAACACAAGCATAGTTCCAAAAAGATAATTCTAAATACTCAATACCTTAGTCTAGATGTGAGCACACAAACACAAAATTCTGGCATCAAAGGCATCAGATAGCAAGCATGTTGTCACTTTGCTATGAGATTCTACCGGACAAATAACAAGATGCAACCTCAACAATTATAAGCTTGATACATTGTAGCTAATTTAAACAGCACATGGATATACTCAGACTATGCTGCAAATATTAAGAAACATCTAAAACCTTGCTTTCTTATTTCACAACACTTGCCTAGTGTTTCACATAAAATGCTCCGCAACCCACAACCACCCAAAATGTTGAAAAATAAAGAAAGCAAGCTCTAGATATTTTGCATAATACACGTTGTTTAATACGCACTCGCTTACACAATTTTCTACATCAATTGGACAAACACTTCCCAACTTTTACACAATGAGAAAAAAATATACATGTTGGAGTTCGACAAATCCATTGAAGAGAAAAAGTTGGTGGATTGCATAGTCAAATTTAGCTTAAATTTTGCATAGAGAAATTTATATATGATCATGCACAAATACTTTTGTATCCTTGCAGGACTACAACTACAACTGGACTCCTCTCCACTAATAAAGGAATAGAAATGCAATCACATCTCGCAATTTAACAAAACTATGGAAAATAGCTACACAAATATTAATACTAGTAAATAACTCTAATCCAAACAATGCATGGATATACTCCAACTATGCTACAAACATTAAACAAACATCTAAAACCTTGCTTTCTTATTCTACGACACTCGAGGACAAGAATATTCTAGTCCCAAAATTAACATGGTTATGGATTGCTGAGGGTTTCATGTGAAACATAAAGCTTTTCTTCAATGTTTGTCGATGACCTCTGAGTATTGCTTCAATCAAAAGAGCAAGCATCTTCTTATATTGCTAGCCTGTGTTTCACATAAAACACCCAGCAACCCACAACCATGCTAAATGTTGAAAAATAAAGAAAGCAAGTTCCAAATGGTTTGCATAACACATGTAGCTTAGTTCTCAAATCTCTATTCTATATATATCATGCAATTTGGAGTTCTACAATTCTTTAGAAAAAAATAATAATAATTGTTTTATATCACAACCAGATCTTGCATATAAAAACTAATAACTGATTACATAATAAATATTTTGGCATTTAATAGGACTATAGGAGGATTCATCACCAGTTAACTGGGGCAGATCTATAAAATTATGTGTATATACGAACCCATAACTTTATTAAAATATAATGAGTTAATGCTAAGAACCTTAAAAATTGAACCCATAGAGTTTAAGTTATAGATCTGCCTCTGAAATTAAGGTGGCAATAAAACAACAATCAGATCAACCAATTTAGTAAAGTATGGTGTATATTACAAAAATACTAACAGCAAAAACTGTAAACTCAGATATATTAATAACCAAGATGTAAAATTATTCAGTTGTATTGAAAATCATAGACTTAACATAGTGCTCTATATAATGATAATGAAAATGAAAAATAACTTAAACAAAATTGAAACATACCAATATGCGGCGGCCAAGTGAAATTTAGGGCTATGAGGGCTTCAGGTATAAGAGTGGAGCTTTTATAGAGCAGAATAGGTCCTTGCACTTTTTAAAATTTTGTAAATTTACCTCTCAAAACTATTTATTTATCAATTAGCCCTTCTTTTCTTTTGGCTAAACACATAAATAGCCCCTTAAACTTGATATTAAATGTCAGTTTGACACACTAACTTTTTTAATGGTTATTTAGATATCTTTAATGTTAGATATGTGTTTTGGGAACATCTCATGTTGACATGACAAATCATGTGTTTTAACACTTACATCTACGTACGTGAAAAGCTTATAATATGTTTTTTTATTCAATATTTCACCTCTATATTGACTAAATTATCGGAGTAATTGTAAAGCATCTTCATCAACATTTTAATCTTTCATTGTATAATTTTCTTCAGTGAACATATTAGAGTTTTGTTTATTATGCAAATCCAGTGCAATAATTATGATCTCTCAAAATTATTTATTTGTCAATTAGACCTTCTTTACTTTTGGAGATATTGGCCCTTAAACTTGGCATTAAGTGTCAGTTTGACACAACTTTTTAAATGATTATTTTGACATCTTTACTTGATAGAAATGTGCAGGGGCGAATTTATGCATAAATTTTGAGACACGTGAATATATAATCTTTCCGCAAAACTAGATATTTTATGTACATATTTCTAGAATTGATCTAATATTCCCTGGTAGCATCCATGCTACAAAAAGGCTTAATGGTGCACTTGGTTAAAAGGATTGATTCCCACTTAATGCATTTTTTCTCCCTTTTTGTAGTGTAGTACACACATGTTCTAGAAATCCTACATGCGCCTCTGGATATGTGTCTTGTGAACATCCCATGTTGATATGACAAATCATGTGCCTTTAACACTTATGTTTACGTACCTGAAAAGCATATTACGTTTTCTTTCTTATTTTTCTTTAAAAAATTCACCTCTATGCTGACTAAAGTATCGGAATAATTCTGAAGCATCTTCACCAAACTTCTGATATCTCATTGTATAGTTTTCTTTGGTACATCTTAGAGTTTTGTTTATTAGACAAATCTAGTGCTATAATTACAACCTACCAAGACAGGAAACAAATAAGAATGAAATTTGAGCAACCTCCTAAAGATAGAGTTGCCAAAATATAAGTAAAAGATATGAACCTAACTGTGAGTAGAGGTTAGAGATATAATAGTATCCAAAATTGGATGACCCATAAGCAGTACTTAATGAGTCGCTATCCACTAAGCATAATAGTATATTTCACATATAAATAAAACTGATAATATCCGCAGCAAAGTAGACTAGTCAGCACAGTATCCGAACACAGGGCAGTTTATAGACCTTTCTCATATAATTTTTGATGTTTTAACTTTTGAATGATTCATTAGATGATTTCTTTCATCTGTTCAAGTTTTGGTGGGGGTAACAAGTATAGATGGAATTAGTCGAGGTGTGCGCAAGCCGGTCGGGACACTATAATTATTAAATTAAAAACACTCGCTCACGGTTGAAATAGGAGTGAGACTTGTCTATCAAAATTTATATATCAAAATTAGTTGTTTACTGTCCCTAGAGTATACGCGTGTTCCTATAACAGTGAGGTAATTGTGCTAACGTCAGTTTCTTTTCAATGTATTTTCTTGAACCATGGGGTGTCTCAGAAAACAAATCCCCTCTCCCTACACCTTGTAGGATAGTGTAAATTCGCGTGAACTTAACTTTGTACTTCTTCCTGCTATGAGGTCAACGCCACGACTAGTCGTATTGCTGGCAACATAGAATATCTTTTGTCACTCCTTATAATAGCAATTTTATCCTTAGTACTTGAGAAATATGGAGAATGAAAAATAAGTCGTATATACCTTCAATAATCTGTACATCTCAAATATATACACTAGACAGTTATAAAGATATAACTATTACACTTAGGTCCCTTAGCTCTTTACTAGTTACATATTTAACACTCCCCCTCAAGCTGGAGTATATATATCATGTATACGCAGATTTGTTACAAATATAATCCACTCAAGGACTTCTAAGAGCTTTAATTAAAGTGTCTGCTAACTGATCATTCGAGCTAACGAATGCGGTCACAATATCTTGAGTTTGCAACTTCTCTCGAACAAAATGACAATCAACCTCAATGTGTTTCGTCCTCTCATGAAACACTGGGTTTGATGCGATATGCAAAGCTGCTTGATTATTACAATATAATTTCATAGGACGAGGCTGCCACAGTCCTATTTCCTCAAGCAATTGCTTCAACCACAACAACTCACATGTAGTTACAGCCATAGCCCTATATTCTGCTTCAGCACTTGACCGAGCAATAACATTTTGAGCCTGTTTGGATGGGCTTAAAAAAAGCATCTTATAAGCTGGAAATAGCTTATAAGCCAAAAAAAAAAAAAAAAGTTGGGGTAGTCCAACTTATTTTTTTTGGCTTATAAACATTTTTAACTTATAATTTCGCTTTGAGATAAGCTAAGCCAAACGGCCCAATTAACTTTTTGGGCTTATTTTAAGCACAAAATGGCTTTAAGTTGGCCAGCCAAACACTCAAAAAAGCTGAAAACAGCTTATAGGCAATTTATAAGCCAATCCAAACGGGCTCTTTGTTTCTTACTCTTCCAAGAGATCAAGTTTCCTCCAAACAAAACACAATAATCTGTAGTAGACCTCCTATCTGACATTAAACCAGCCCAATCAGCATCAGTGTAGCCAACTATTTCAGTGTGACCTCTGTCCTGATACAATAGTCCTCTTCCAAGGGCATTCTTACGATATTTTACAATCTGAATAACTGCATTCCAGTGAATCTCTGTTGGTGATTCTAAAAACTGACTTACAACACTTACAGGAAAGGATATATTTGGTCTAGTAACTGTAAGATAGTTGAGCTTACCAACCAGTTGACAATATCTTCCAACATCTGAAAAAGGCTTCCCTTCTCCCGGCACTAACTTGACGTTAGGATCCATCAGAATGTCGATCGCTTTATACTCAAGTAACTCAGTTTCCTCTAAGATGTCTAGTACATATTTCCTTTGTGATATATAAATGCCTCTTTGAGACCGAGCAACCTTAATTCCGAGAAAGTATTTTATGGAACCCAAATCTTTGGTCTGAAAATGTGAATTCAAATAGGCCTTCAATTGAGTAATACCAACAGCATCATCTCCTGTGATGATAATATCATCAACATATACGACTAGAAGGATATATTTTCCATCACAATATATGTGGAACACCAAATGATCTGATTGACTTCTTATGAGACCAAAGTTAATAACAACGGAGCTGAAACGACTAACCCATGCTCGAGGAGATTGCTTGAGACCGTACAAAGCTTTGCGGAGTTTACATACCTTGCCAAAGCACTCACCCTGAGCAACAAACCCTGGTGGTTGATCCATGTAAACCTCTTCATCTAAATCGCCATGTAAAAAGGCATTCTTGATGTCTAACTAGTGAAGTGGCCAGTGATGAATTGCAGCAAATGATACAAATAGGCGAACCGAGGCAATTTTGGCTGTATGAGAGAAAGTTTCCCGTAGTCCAAACTAGGAACTTAAGTGTAACCCTTAGCAACAAGACGGGCTTTCAATTTTGGCTACAGGAGCGAAAGTTTCCCCGTAGTCCAAACCTGGAACTTGAGTGTAACCCTTAGCAACAAGACGGACTTTCAATCGATCGAATTTACCATTAGGGGACACCTTTACCTTATATACCCATTTACACCCAACTGTAGTCTTACCAGGTGGTAAAGATACAAGCAACCAAGTACCGTTAGTATGGAGTGCAAACATCTCATCTTCTATTGCCGCCTGCCAACCCGAGTGTGAGAGTGCCTCGGTAACAGACCTAGGAATAGAGACATAATCCAAAGAAGAGAGAAATGCACAATAGGGTGCAGATAATCGATTATAATTAAGAAAGTTACAGATAGAATTAGAGGATCGACTATACAAGGGATTAGCGGTAGAGCGAGTACCTTTCCGTTGGGCAATAGGCAAATCTAGCTTAGGAGAAGGAGACAATGGTGGATCCGGAGATAAAGGTGCAACTGGAACGGGAGTGGAGTCTACATGTCCCTCCAGAGAAGTCACATCTGCCGCCTCAACTGGAACTGCTTCTATTTGAGCCCGTTTATGCCTACATTGATAAGTAGTCAACTCATTTGGTTCATTGGGTCGAGAAGGAGATGGTAACTCATGAGGGAGTAACACTTATATACCTTTTGTGTCCGAGAATACCCCAAAAACACACATTTTACGGAACGTGGGGAAAGTTTTGATGAACTTGGGAGCAACTGGTGCACAAAGCAAAGGCAACCAAAGATACGTGGAGGCAAGGTGTAAATAAAGTCACGAGGGAAAAGAACTGAAAAAGGGATTTGACCATGAAGAACACTAGAAGGCAAACTATTAATAAGGTAATGTGCAGTAAGAATTGCATCTCCCCAAAAATGATTTGGCACATTCATATGTATCAATAAAGTCCGTGTCATTTTAACTAGGTGCCTATTTTTGCGTTCTGCAATCCCATTTTGTTGTGTAGTATATGCACAAGAAGATTGATGGATCATGCCTAGAGAAGACATATACGATTGAAAAGAAACTGAAAATATTCTTTTGCATAATCAGTTTGAAGTGTGCGAACAGGAACTCCAAATTGTGTTTGAATCTCAGTAGTAAAATTCACAAAAATAAAATATAACTCAGAACGATTTCAATAAATAAGCCCATGTCATTCTTGAATAATCATCAATAAAAGTTACAAAGTAATGATAACCTTGACTTGATACAACTGGGGAGGGACCCCAAATATCTGAATGAACTAAAACAAATGGAGCACTAGCTCGCTTATTGACTCTGCTTGGAAACAGGACTCTAGTGTGTTTACCAACTGACAGGACTGACACTCTAATTGACTAACCAACTGACAGGACTGACACTCTAATTGACTAACATTAGACAAACTTGGAACCATCTGTTTCAAACTAGTTAGAGAGGGATGACCAAGACGATAGTGGATTTGTTGTGGAGAAGCAACAACAATACAGGCGGTTGGATTCTTAGAAGCCACTGGAACATCTAGACGATAAAGACCATGAGACTTATGCCCCGTTCCAATCATTCCTCCTGGTCTTCGAATCCTGAATAAAAACAGAATTAGGAGTAAAAATCACAATACAATCAAGGTCCTTTGTTAATTTGCTAATGGAGATTAAATTATATGGAAATTTAGAGAGACACAAAACAGAGGACAAGGACAAAGATGCAGTCGGTTTTGCAGTTCCAAGACCATGGACATGAGCGGTAGAACCATTAGCCAAAGTGACAGAAGGTAAAGTGCTATGGGTATGAAAGTTAGATAATAATCTTGAGTTACCAGACATGTGATCAGATGCACCCGAATCAAGTACCCACGGGCCCAATGAAGATCTAGCGAGATAAGCCACAGATTGACCAGATTGTGCGAGGGAGGCAACAAATTGAGATGGTTGTTGTGCTGCCTGATGTTGCAGAAAATAGCTGTACTGAGCATACTCATCTGCTGGAAGAACTATAGAAGACTTTCCAGTGTGCTGAACATCACATGATATGTGCCGCTGTCCAACTGAATAGGAATCTGTGTTTGAGCAGCATTAGCAACCTTGGGAGGAAATTCGTGCAATGAATAACACTTATCCCGAGTGTGTCCACGTCTGCCACATTAATTACAGATTAAAGGATTACCCCAACCATCCTTACCTTTACCACCTTTAAAGCCACGATTACCCTTGCGATCACGGTAATTTGCATTTGATGGAGTAGAGTTCATAAATGTTGTCTTTTCCTCATGTGGCACACTTGTTGGAGCCACAAAAGAATTAGCAACTCGAATTAGACGAGCAAACACATCTGTCAATGGAGGAATTGATTCTCCGCTAATAATCTAAGAAGCATATGACTGCTTTTATCTTGTTATGTTGCTCCAATTGTGTCTTCAAGTTAGTAGAGTAGGGCATAATTTCATCAAACTCGGTAAATAGGGCCTGTAACCGTGCCAAATGCGACTGCATATTATTATCAGATAACTTAATCTGAAACAAATTAGACAAAACATCATACACTCTTGTAATGTCTCGAGTGTGCATCTCATGAACATGAGTCCACACTTCCTTACATGTCCGATAAGGACGAAATACTGCCATAAAAAATGGTTCAATTGATTGCCATAAGAGAGTACATAGGTATGCATCAATCTGAACCTAAGATGCTTTCTTAGAATCATCAATCTCTGATGCATCCTTTGTGAGATGTTCTAGATGTCCTTGGCCCAAAAACCACATTTCAACTATTGCTCGCCAGTCAGCAAAATTATTTCCATTGAGCTTAATGGTGGATGTTACGCCCTATTTTGAACGGGTCCAAGATAGTTTGCAACTTTCCGGTTCTTCTAACTGGTTTAAAAAAGGGTTAGAGTCGCCACCTTATTTTTAAGGAAACCTATATGTATTTGTGTATCTACTCCATTTTTAGTCCACGAAACATATGAGATTCTATATATGGTTTTATTTACCCCGAGGGGAAGGTATTAAGCATCCTCATAGCTTTGCCCGAAGATAAGTCCTTAGACTTAGTTTAACTGAACACTAGAGGGGGATCATCTATCTGTTTATCATTATTATTACCTGTTTTCAAAATGTTATGACTTCATGAAAAGCTATACTAGGTGATAATATACTAAGTATATACAATGTATAAAAATGTATTTATATCAAGTATCAAGTATTCATAAATAATGTATAGTAAAAAAAGAATATATAAAAGAGTATAAAGAGAATGTACCTCGTAAGTATAAAAGTATATCTGTTAGTACAAAGAGTGTATATATATGTTAGTGTACAGAATGTATAACTATATTAAGAATATATAAAAAAAAATGTAAGACTATGTAAACATAAATATATCATAAAAGAATGTGCGTCTATGTATATTAAAAGAATGTATGTATATTAAACATATAAAGAACATATTTCAAGTGTAAAAGAGTGTACGTCAAACCTAAAATGTATAAAGAATTGTATAACTAGGTATATTAGTGCATAAAGAATGTAAAAATAATTTACGAATATTCATTGGTGTAAAGATTTTATATAACGAAATTATTCAAAAAGCGAAATTTATTTGACTTGTTTCTACCGTTTAGTTAAAAAGAGTGTTTGTTTAATGAATATCTTATCAAAAGAATAAAGAACAAAATAATTGTAAAAAGTATTGGTAAAAAATAAATATAAGGGAATTGTGGATAAAAAATGAGTGAAAATGTGTAATGCCTCTAAAGAATAAAAGATTTGTAAATGGACGACTTAATATTTGCCTAGCGTCAAAATGTGAATTTAACTTAATTAAAATATGTATTAGTGTACATGAAACAATATAAAATGTAAGTTGTATTAAGAGTGTATAAAAAATATAAAATAAAGGATGGACTAGTATTTTTACCTAAACGTCAAAAGTGTGAATTTATCTAACAAAGTATTTATACCAAGTAAATTCAATCTAGTTATGAAAGTATTGACGGCCTAAGTCTTGCCTAAAGCGAATGACAATTTTAAGTTTAACAAACAAGACGACAAGAAATAAATATATCAACCCGTCATTCCAAAAATAAAGTTTTCACTATACTATGAGTTTACGTTTTGTACAGTTATTAAAAAAAATGCGGAAAGTAAATACAAACAGTGATTCGATGAAGTCTTCGGGTTCCTTCCGGTATCGTCTTCGGGATGTATCTCCGGGTACCTGTATAAACACTTAGTAAAAGTGTTAGTCAGAGAATAAATAACTATCGAATGAATTAAAGAAATAATGAATAAACTTAAAATAAAAATCCGTCTTTTGTACATGGGAGGCCTTGGAAATCGACGGAAATTTCTTCATCGGCCATTTGGGTGTAGTATTTGTCCAAATTAATTAAAGTAAAATGATACGAGGGGTGAAAGTGTCAACAACAGTCTCTGACAACACGATCATAGTGGAGCCGGCCGAGAAAGACTAAACAAGTACCATTGGCCGCCGGAATAGTATTTCCAGGACATAAAAACCAACATTATTTAGTAACATAAATGTTTTAAAATCAGTCCGAAAAATAGTGCCAGTAGCATGGCGAAGAAGTAGCAATAGTGAAACATTAGCCAACACACGGTGATGTCACTGAAAAAGTAAAGGTTTCACTGGATCTGCCCAAATGGATTAGGGACAACAACACTTGCAAAAATGAGAAAAAAGAAGTTACAGCAACAACAATGTAGTCAAACATTAGAGTAAACAGTTACCAAAAATGGTCACGTAACCACCCACCAAATTAGTAATACGAATAAAGCAACAATTATTGGCCAAGAGGACAACAACAACAATCATCGGCAAAAGCCATAACAAAGAGAAATCGGTCCAAACAAGATCAAAGTAATAGTTAATCGGAGGAACCCAGTAGAAAAGGGGTCGGTCTTACGAGAGAGCAACAGATGCAAACAATAGTAAAACTGAAGAAAATGACACCCATTAACGCCAAAAAAAAACCAATGAATCTGACCATAAACCATACACAATAGCAACATGAAACATCAACAGTTAATGTCGAACAAAACAAGAAAAAAAAAACAAGAAAAAACAAAATCAGTCAAGAAGATAAATAGAGCTCAATATATTGTTGTTAATGGAGTTTCCTGATCAAATCTGAGTCTGTGCCCAGCCATGTCATTTTCTACTAGTTCCTCTGATTAACTATTACTTTGATCTTGTTTGGACTGATTTCTCTTTGTTATGGCTTTTGCCGATGATTGTTGTTGTTGTCCTCTTGGCCGATGAAAGAGGAGAGATGGGAGAAAGAAAATGGTGGTACGCAAAGTGTTGTGTGTGTGTGTGTGTAAATGGAGATGAAAAATTAAATTACACCCTCCAACTTCTTTTATAAAATAAAGTGGCCCATTTTATTGTCCAAAAAATAAAGTGTCACACTCCTTTGTCCCCTTAATGCTACTTTTAATCCCTAGGTTATTATTCAATGGGGACTTCACCCTTTTAACCAATGTATAAAAATCTATTAATCAATGGATCAAGAACCCAACCCATCACCTCAAATGTCAACTTTTTAAAAGGTGACGAGACCTTGACTTGATCGAATTTTTGCTCTGCATTTAAAAATTAATTGCTCCGATTTTCTCTGCACTGACGGACTATACTAAAATATAATTAACTAATGTATGTATAAATAATAATGTAAGTATAAAAATATAAATATTAATGTATAAGATATAAAAATGTACTGCTATAAAATAAAGAAAAAATTATTAAATGCACAAAATGGTAGTATTACGCTTTACATGTGCAAAAATAATGATTCTTAAAAATGACAATAAATTGAGAAAATTCCTAAAATAAGGATAATTATCGATAAATTGTCGAAAAATGCAAAAATGTGTAAAAATGCTATTCTGTGCTCTTTAACGAATTAGGGCCCCCAACGTTAATTTTAAGCACATCGAGCCAAAATTAAGTGTCAACAGTGGAAATCACAGGATTCCCATAGATTGGGGAAATATTTTGAGTTCCGGACATAACTTGTTTTTTTGACATCTTTGGATTGAAGAGAACTCACAGAATAAAGCAAGAGACCCAACGACGAAAAATTGACACAACGGAGAAGAACACACAAAATAGATGACAAAGCGCAAGGAGAAATCAGAGAGAAGAAAACCAAAAGGAAAGACTGGACGATTATGGACAAGAACAGAGAGAAAACCGCCAGAAAACTGCTAGAGACCCAACCCTAGGTGATTGATACCATGAGAAATATGGAGAATGAAAAATAAGTCGTATATACCTTCAATAATCTGTACATCTCAAATATATACACTAGACAGTTATAAAGATATAACTATTTAGACTTAGGTCCCGAATTACTATCTACATATTTAACAGTACTAAACCTACATTGTATTGTACTATCACTAAGAAGATTAGATCATACATAACTTCAATCAGAATAGTAACTTCAGCCTTTTGAGGGCAATTTCTGTTCTCTATTTTCATTTTCTAATAAGCCTACTCACATTAGAATATGAGTCATGAGGCCTAGATTATCAAAAATTATTATGTATAAAAGCAACTGCCCCTGGGGTGCCACAGAAAAACACTATCTCCCCCAACCTAACAGGCCAATACCTTGCTGCAAGAAGTTAAACGTCATTGCTAGTTGTATTGAATTCAATTGGTTAATGATATGTAATTAAGAAGGGAGTACACAACTTCTTACATCTTTTAGTCTCAGGAGGAACAAAAGGTTCGATTTCATTACCCAAAGCATTTATTGCTGTTGCAGTTATACAATTTATTTTATCACATTAGCTCAGACTTGATATATAGCTTCTATTTGCCATATTTCAATGGTTGAATTTTGAATTACCTTTTTTTTTTTTTGTTTGTTTTTGTTTACCATAATACAACTACATCTATCAAAAACACGTTTTGGGGTTCAATTTCTATATGCAACTATAGTGATATCCCAAATCCCAGTATACCTCAACTTCTTGCACAACTTCCACTTTTGAAAAATTTCAGAGTTTTTTGCGACTTTTGTGTCATTTTGAGGCCCCAAAGTATGTTCTGTGTTGAATAGAGAAGTCATAATTCTGCATATAGTTTTGTCTTAGACTTGTGATTTTATGTGACCTCGCATCTTTTTTTATTTGGTAGGAGTATAGAACCATTAAGCTCCATTTTTTTTTCACCCCGCGCTAAATAGGTTCACTGCTTTTATAGATAAATAGAAGTTGTTTGTATAAGCACACACTCAAAAGTTAAGTATTCATTTGTTTCTATTGCAACTTGACAAAGGCAACGTAGAGTATCTTTTGTCACTCCTCATTATAGCAATTTTATCCATAGTACTGTTGTATTTGTACTATTACTAAGATGATTAGATGTAGTTATAGGGTGTGTTTGGTATGAAGGAAAATGTTTTCTGCGGAAAATGTTTTCTAGGAAAATAAATGGGTTTCTTACTTATTTTCTTGTGTTCAGTACGTAAGCAAAAAATATTATCATAAAAGCATTTGTATCTTATCTAAATAAATACTACGGGAGATGGGGGTGGGGGCGACGATGACATGTGTTGGAGGGTAGGGAGGACACAATCACTGTGGAATGCCATTTGTAAAACTTGTTTTTCCTACTTCCACTAGGGATGTCATTTTCCTCATTTTTAAGGAATTTGTTTTCCTAGAGAAAATGTTCTTCAAAAAATGTAGACCGATCGAACATGGAAAATTAGAAAACACTTTCTGGTTATCTTCCATACCGAACACACCTTAAGTGTGGTATATTTCTCTTTTACCACCCAATATAAAAGTAAGGAACTTTGTTTTCCTTGTTTTGACAGGATGTTCATATATATAACTTCAATCAAAATAGTAACTTCAGCCTTTTGAGGACAATTTCTATTCTCCATTTTCATTTTCCAATAAGCCTACTCACGTTAGAATAATGAGTCATGAGGCTTGATTGTCAAAATTTATTATGTATAGAAGCAGCTGCACTTTAATACACCAGTTTTTGTTGGCCTGCTAGGTTGGGGGAGATAGTGTTTTCCTGAGGCACCCCACTGTATATTCATCGATATTGAATGCTAATCCCAAATTAACCATCAGCAACACTTAGGCCTCATTTGTTTGCACTTACTGGAGGTCTGAATGGTTCAGACCTTATACCATTAAGTGCATTTGTTTACATTAAGATCTAACAACTTATTTGGTCTGAATAGATCTTAATCATTAAGATCTTGAACAAAGTCTGAATATCATTAAGAGGTACTTTTTTTATGAATAATTTTTACCACCGGTTCCACCCCAACACCTTCACTCGCCAGCAACACCACCCCAACCCCCAACCCCACCTACCCACCCCCACCCCAACAACCCACCCACCATCACCACCCAAACCCCCACCCCCTACCACCCCCATCCCAATTACCCACCCACCATCACCACCCATCTATCTTACCCCCAACTACCCTCCTCACCAACACACCGCGTAACTCACCTCACTACTACCACCACCCCTCCTCCCCCCCCCCCCCCACTCACCACCAACACCATCCTAACCCCCCTTACCCACCTACTTTACCCCCAACCACCCCCTCACCACCACCTTACCCCAGACCCACCACACCACCACCACCCACCCAATAACCCTACCCCACCTAACCCACCACCACACACTTACCCCACCCACCATCACTACAAAGCATCTCCACCATCACTAGCGAACATAAATATTTCATTTTTTTATCAAATAATATTTTTATTTTATTAAATTTTTATTTAGTTTCTTTTTTATTTGAATTGTATATTTATTATGTTTAAATAAATATGTTCTGCACATTCAGATGTTGAAAAACAAACAGTCTTAATCATTCAGTGTTCAGATCTAGAGACAACATCTTAATCATTCAGATGTGCATTCAGATTCAGACGTCTTAATCTTAATGAAAACAAATGAGGCCTTAATCCATGTGTTGATAACTCTTTTTTTTTTGTCCATAAGAGAAGTAGTCATATTATTATACATATACAAGGCCCTTGGGCAAAAGCTATTGGTTCACGTGAACCCACATGTTATATATGGATTTGCCCCTGATCGGAGATATCACTACTACTAGACACCACATGATGGTGCCTCATGACCGATAAGAAGTAAGTACATCCAAAACAAAAGATAAGAGTTGTATCAAAAAGTGTGACTGAGGTGGAGGTAGGCATGCGTGGTACACCTGTGCTTTGCAAGTCTATTTGCCACCATATTTTGCTCCCGGTATATATGTAGAGTCTTGAAATCATCAAGCTGGTGGATTAAGTACCTGCAATCGTTGATAAGGTTAGATCAAGTTCCATCATTAGAGTTTGTAATGTCTCAAGCAGTGTTGTCCAAAAACACAAAAAAAATTTCCAAAGGTTGGTTTGGTAAGGCTATAAAAATGAAGCATGCACGATTGAGCGTGGCTTTAAATAAAAAAACAGAGAAATTTAAGCTTCTTATTTAGTTGGGAAAAAGCTCAAATATGCCACCGAACTATCAATGGCCTATCCATGCCATTAGTTAATAGTTGGGCATAAAAATGCCATCGCCGTGACACATTTGGCTCATTCGTACCACTAACCACTAACGGAGCCCTACTACTAGCAGATTTTGCCAAGTGGCATTATCTAAAACCTTCATTACTTACCAGCTTCCACCCTTCTCACCCCCTGTTACAAGTGGCATATGTGAGTCATTTCGTTAAGTTCAGTGATATATTTGAGCTTTTTCCCAATCCCTTATCACGTCCCAACCACTATTAACACCCCAAATTTCACCATGAAAAGACATACATACTCTTAATTCACACACTCATATGTATTTCCACACTCAGCTACATCTCATTAGTGTACTGTTACATCCCGTATTCTCGTGCGTTGAGTTGCATCATAGGTTAGTCACATAAGCTCAAAGGACAGGATTATGTTTGAAGTTATAAGTGTTTATGTTATGTTCAACAAGTGATAAGTAAGTGCTGCGAAGGTTGGAGGTTAGACAAATCGAAAAAAAAAATAATAAAATAAGTTTTTGCTAAGTTTGGGATGTTGAATAAGTTATACAGACTGTATGGAGTTTTGGACATATCCAAGTATGCAAATAAAGAGATCGATGTATAAAAGTTTTAGGTCTTGAAATAATTTCCGCGGATGAACAGTAACTGCTACAGTAGTCGGTGAACAGTACTGCTACAGTACTACTACAGTGACTTCGGAGCAGCTATATAAAGGGGTTTAACCCCTCATTTTCAGCCAAGAATCAGCCCAAAAACATCCCAAATATTCCAGAAAATTCCCCAACCTTCCACCACCCACTTTTAGCCTAAACCAGGTATAATTTCCAAATCCCGGTCCAGACAGCGTATAGTTACGACTACAAAATTGTGTATTGAGGCGTTGTGGCTTAAGTTCAAGGTGAAGGAGTGAAGATATAGCATTATTATCAAGGGAAAGGTATGAATCTCTTTCTATTCGCGTTAATATCGATTTATTTACGGAGAAGGGGCTGTAGAATCATTATAAAATGGCTATGTGAAGGAAATATGGGACGAACACCATATGGGCTGTTCTATGGAATACGTTGATATGGGAAATGATGTTTTGTTGTTGGTATCGTTATTGTTATTGTTGGTTATTGAATTGAGAATTCGGGCTAGGCATATAAACAGGGGAAATGCCCGATTTTAAATGAGAATATAAAATAGTATAGCTTGAAACTTGGTACAAGTGTGTGATAAAGAGACTAACGTTAGTGTGAATCCTCTTAAATGTAGACTCACGAATTCGGATGAATAAGTGTGGATAGCTGGAGGTCGAACAGGTATGTTAAGGCTAGTCCCTTTCTTCTAAAGGCATGATTCCTTTCTTGTGAATACAATTAGTACATAAGCATGAGCGTTCCATAACAAATTCCATTTCATTCTTATGCCTTGTATTTTAAATCTTAAGGTTTTGTCGTTTGATTAGTTTTAAGACATTATTTCACTCATCGTCATCGATTAATCCTTTGGACTCGATATGAATTCCATAAACTATTCGGGGGTTAATGACCTTATGTCACCCCGAAAGGCCAAGAATCCGATCCCTGATTTCTCATTCAAAACCGACCTCGAACATTCTTGCGGAAGGAAAAACGAGTTACGCGCGAAAGCTTCGAGACATTGCGCTTTCCTTCCGCATCGCGGAAGGAAAGCGGAAGCCCGTAGCCTTGCGCTTTCCTTCCGCATCGCGGAAGGAAAGCGGAACTCTGCGCAGTCCTTTGTTTTCAGTTCAGCCCAATAATGGTCTCATGATCCCTTTATGTGAATCCATAAATGTTTCCAAAAATATTTTTATTCCCAAAAACTAGAAATTCATGATTCATAGAGTTTATGATTCAAAGGCCTGACTTCCTTCTTGATAATCCATAAATATTTTCCAAAATGTCCCTATTTTTTTCGAGTCAAAGATTTATGATTCTATAAGTTTTTATGCCAACAACAACGGACATGTTTTTACAATATGAATGACGATGTTAAAGATGAGAATGTTTCTATGATAATGATGATTTTAAATTTTAGAAATTCCAAAGCTTATGATGTTAATACTATTATGAGATTATTGAGATTATTTCATGATTTTCTCGATTTTATTCATTGTTGTTGATCTCGCCTTATAATAATTGTTCCTTTAAGGTGAGATAGAGCGATGATGATTATTCCATGATATAATCGGAGGTTACCGACCTTACGTCACTCCGACATAGTTGTGGCTTTGATTGGGCTCTCATGCATGCTTTATATATATGTATGTATTTTTTCACACCGCGCCGCGCTATAGTCGGCCGGGCATGGCACGTAGATGTGCACACCACTGCAGTGGGCATGTTATGATATTGCCCCGGACGCGGGAGGTCCGGACGCGGGCTAATGATGATAACACCGAGCCTTAATGGCCGGGCATGATACTATATATATAACACCGAGCCTTAATGGCCGGGCATGATACTATATATATGACACCGAGCCTTAATGGCCGGGCATGGTACTATGTATATGTATAAAATGTTTTTTTTTTAAAGCTGAGCATGCATGACATCCGCCTTACGAGGCATCCAGATGTACATGTTATCTCTCATATTCCATGTTACCTTTCATATCTATATTATGTTGTTATTCATGTCTTACATACTCAGTACATTATTCGTACTGACGTCCCTTCTTGTGGACGCTGCGTTTCATGCCACGCGGTATATACAGATGAGAGAGTGATATTAGTAGAAGATGTTCCAGCTAGATTGGCGAGCTCCATTTCCTTCCGGAGTGTTGCCGAGTTAGAGTATCATGTTATGGTATCTTGATTTATGTTAGAGACTTTGCGACGGAGCCACGTATATAACACGTCGGTCTTGTAAGCGCACGGCAAGCCGATGTATCATTATGCATTATGTTACAAATTTCATATGTTTACAGATTTTACTTAATTTGAGAAAGACGAAAAGCATGTTTTTTTTTAAAAGCTTTCATTATGCACTCATTTCATGATTTAAGAGTCCAGTAAGATTATGAGTATAATGAGATCCAGCGGGTTCGCTCGGCCCTAAGTAAGGGTCGGGTGTCCATCATGCCCTATCAAAAGTTGGGGTGTGACATGTACTCTCTTTTAAACCCGTATTTTTTTTCTTAAACAAATGTTATGTTCTTTTCCCAAGCCACCATCACATCCCAACCACCGTAACAATTCTACCATGAAAATACATACATACTCTTAATTCACGCACTCATATGTACTTTCCTTACTCAGCTATATCTCATTAGTGTACTCTCTTTTAATCCCGTTTTCTTTTTTCCTTAAACGAGTGGCATGGATAAGCCACTTCTATTAGTTCAATGACATTTTGAGTTTTTTTCCCTGTTTAGTAAAAGTTACTAGGTTAATTTGATTTCAAAATTCTTTTTCCTAATAAGTAATATTAAATGCATAAAAAATAGAAATTCTCAAATCATAAAACCAAAAAAGTAATTTAAAATCCACAATTTTCTTAATAGAGATACTTAACTAATAAGTGACCTGAAAAAAAAGCAAGAGAGTAAAAAATATATCAACTAGTAGGGTATATTTTTTTCTAGAGGTGAGAGGCCGATTATGTCTTACAAAATCAGCATTCTATAAATTCATTCCTCTATACGATTTGTATCATAGCTATTCCCAAGCCACGACCATGGCTGACATATTGCCTGAACACCTCATCCACAAAATATTGTGGTACCTTAATTTTGATGAAGAAGCAGCCAAGACGAGATTTCTGTCCAAAACATGGCTACAAGCCTGGTTCACCTGTCCCAACTTGAAGTTCGAAATTGGGTATGGCGAAGACAATAATTATGGAAAAATAGATAAAATCATGGAGAGATATAGGGAAAGAAAAATCCCTATAGAAAAGTTTGCGCTTTCAGTTTTTGCTTATTACTATCATTCTCTTGATTTCCAGTTGATTGATAAGTGGCTTGGCATTGCTCTTCAGAATGGCGCAAAAGTGCTGGTATATTTTTTTTATGTCCTCTCATACCCCTTGCCTATTTCCACATTCTTGACATCAAAATCTCTAAGAAATTAAAATTGGTTGTGACGGGCTGTGATCTGATGGATCTTTCATTATCTACTAGTCAAGTGGCGAACTGTCATTCTTTGAGAAAGCTGTCTCTAACTAATGTTCGTTTGGACGACAACTTGCTTCGGAGTCTGCTTGCTTGTTGTCCCTTGATTATTGATTTTATCATTGTAAACTGTCATTTATTGAGAAATATTGAGCTGTGGAATCTTCAAAGTATCAAGTTAGTTTCTATATCAATAAATGTTCATCTGATCCAGATTGTTAAAATCCAAGCACCAACTCTAAAACACTTTATACTGGGTGTCTTTGGGGAGAGTCCCATGTATTGGATATTATTGAATGTCAGAATCTGAAATCATTAAAACTATCCCATATGAAGATATCTGAAGGATTTCTGCGGCACCTTATTTCTACATTCCAATTCCTTGAGAGTTTGATATTATATAACGTTTGTGGAGAGTTGGAAAGCTTTAACATTTGCGGGAGTCAATCCCTAAAAGTCTTGGGGATTCAGTCTTGT